>NC_051067.1:132581532-132906101 GCF_004664715.2 Peromyscus leucopus | reverse complement strand
AGCCAACATCTCACTCGATATGAAAAGCTGGAAGCTTTGCCTCTGGTATC
The DNA here is from genome assembly GCF_004664715.2 of Peromyscus leucopus. Classification (NCBI taxonomy): domain Eukaryota; kingdom Metazoa; phylum Chordata; class Mammalia; order Rodentia; family Cricetidae; genus Peromyscus; species Peromyscus leucopus. The sequence continues at coordinate 132,906,051 of NC_051067.1, read as the reverse complement.
AGGATGCCCATTCTCACAACTTCTACCTAAAGGAGTACTGGAAGGTCTAACCAAAGCAATTAGGCAAGGAAAAGAAATAGAAGACATTCCAACTGGAGGGAATGAAGCGACATGTGTCTGCTCACTAATAATACAGTCTTATGTACAGAAAAACCCTAAAGGCCACAACTTCCAAGTCTGTTAAAACATAAAAGAACTCAGTAAAGTTGAAAAGTTAAAAAAAAAAAATCAGCATATAAAATTAGCTAGTATTCCTTTACTATAATACCTTTTATTCAATGAAGAAATTACAAACTCAACCCCACTCAGAGTCAGCTTAAAAATACTTAGTATTATAATTTTCAAACACTGATGACAGAAACGATAGAAGACACAGATAAGCAGAATATGCATGGGTTGGAGGGGATCTCTTTGGAAGGACTGAGATTGTTAAAACGTCCAAACTTCCTAAAGCATCACCACAGAGTCAATGCGATCCATATCAAAATCCCGATGACATTTTCACAGAAATAGAAAAGAACCTTAAAATGTGTCTGGAGCCAGAAAAAACAGACAAAGTCATCTTAAGAAGAAGGTCTTCAGTGCCCAGTTGTGACTGCTGAGACATCCAGCACTGTGCAAAAGCAGCTCCTGGACTCTTAGACGCTCGAAGGTACAGATGACAAGTGTGGGAGCTCCACCCTACATCACGTGGGCCAACCTGGCAAATGCCACGTTTCCTACACCGACTCTATTCTAGAGAGCCCCGAGTAATATGTTCATCAGTGGGGTCAGGGGCACTATTGGTATTGAGCAGGTAGCTACGCGAGCCATACAGGACCTTCTCCTCAGCAAAAGCGGTCGCAACCAGAAATGTCAACAGTACCAATGATGACAAACTCTTAGGGCAGCTCCTCTTCTTCCCTCTTGGCTGCCGCCTGCCACTCACCATACCTGTTTCTCTCCCCAAACCCAACCACACGGACCTGTATGTGTGTGTGAATACAATGGAAACAAAGGACATGTGTGCATGGAATCATCAGGCCCTCCGTGAAGGTTCTTGTTTGAAGATGTTATTTTGCAAGAAGAAATTGAATCTGTTTATTCATTTACTCAGACATGAATGGAGTCTTTTTCATTAATTATTCTTCACCTCATAAAGTTTGTACTGTACCGCCCTGTAACAGAGATTACTAACACGTCCAGCTACAGCCTTGTTACTGTTTTCCTCTCTTTGCTCTGACTCCTGGGAGGCTTTGCTCACTCACCAATATAATGTGCTGCTTCTCTGAGCATACATCTCAGACAAAATGGTAAGGCAGATCTCTCTCTCCCAGGGAGAAAAAAATAGCAATTACAGGAAACTCATCTGCGTTCCTTTCTGAGGTCAGGTGCCTCTGAGTCAATTTAAGTATCAGTACTTTTTGACAAATACCTTTTCCACAAATGGTGGCCCTTAAAGAATCCATGGTGTTGTCTATGAGAACCAGGGCATCTATTCGAGCTGTCATTGGCCTTCAGGGGTATTTTCATTGGTGAGAAGAAATGATTCTGGAATCTTGATACTCTTGCCAGCTGCAAAGCAAGGTACAAAGCAGAGACATTTAATTATTCTGGTTCTCCTCACATCCACAGGTTAATTTTCCTCAAGCAGAAACTTCTTGGTGTCTTTACTTTGACTTTGCGCACCACAACCTCTCTGACCTTGAGTTTCTGCCTGCCCTAGGGAGCCTGCCTCTTCCTGGAGTCCTTGCAGGGCCAGCTTTGGTCTGTCCTGACCGGTGCCTGTCACTCTCCAGCTCTGGGCCCCACAGATCCCCAGAGAGGGCCACTCTGCCTACAGGCTTCCCTTTGGCATGCAAATCATGGCAACATCAGAGAGGCAGCCTTGTGCCTTCCAGGGCTGTCTACTGGGGCTTTTCCCCATACAAGGAGAGTCTCTGCTGCTATTTTTATCCTGAGAAGCTACTGGGTTGAAAATGAACACACAAAGGCAAGTTCCGATCACGCTTCAGGATTTATTAGACTCCCTCCTTTGCAGGATTAGACAGTGGCTTTGCCAAGTAGTTGTGTAGGGCTGGCTGAGTTGTCCTCAACTATCTTCCTCCATACCCAGAACACCGCCCTCCCAGAATACCTACCTCACCTGGGCCTCTCTCTGCCTTCTGCTTTCATCAGGAATGTATTACGCTCTTTCCTAAATAAAAGCATCCAGGCAACTTCTGCTGACAAGTGTTGAGTCTGGTAGAGGATTAGGATGATCACGAAAAGATTAGCAAACAGGAAAATACAATTCTCTATGGGCAAACAGAACTATAACAGCAGAGTGTGGCCAGAGAAAACATTGCCTTTAATTTACAAAGCTCAGAGGGTCTTATGGTTGATTTTAACTCTTTCTTTACCAAGAGATAGTTATCTATCTATCTATCTATCATCTCTCTCTCTACATATACTATTATATATACATTAGAGTCATATAAGAGAATATTAAAAATACCACATATTTTAATGTGTAAGTTTCTAATTTGTAAACATTAGCAATAAAAAAAAGCATTATTCTGTTTGTTTGAGACATGGTCTCATGTATGCCAGGCTGGCCTTGAACTCACTGTGTAGCCAATGATAAGCTTGAACTTATGATCCTGCTGCTTTCCCTTCCCGAGTGCAGAGACTGCAAACATACACCTACAGGCTCGGAAGGCTTCATGCATTGTGGCAAGCATTCTACCAACTCAGCTGCATTCTAGCCCCAAGAAAGTTATTTTTAATTATAGAATAGACTGAGTGAGTCCATGTGGGGACTGATGGAGCAGTCAATTTTAAAGCATGTGTCCTCTGTGAAGACTGGCAGCTCCTCATGCTTGTTGGAGGATGTTCAGCAGTGGGGTGCCAGGAAAAGAAAGGAGGGAAGAGGTAAGTGGGGTGAGTCCACCAGAGATCGCTACAAAGGGATTCAACCTCTACAGGGATGAAGGGTTTTAAACAAGAATGGGATGCTCAGACTTACATATCCAAAATTCTTCTAGGTTGGCTGTGGCCTGAAGTTTGAGCTGAAATGATCAAGACTGTTGCCAGAGGGATCAGTTATATATTTAAATGTGTGTGTGTGTGTGTGTGTGTGTGTGTATGTATGTGTGTGTGTGTATCTTTTTAATCCATCTGTCTGTCATATATCTATTTTTCTGTGATCTATTGCCTATCACCTATCTACCCACATATCATCTAATCATTCATCTATTTATCTATCCATCTGTCATCTATAAATCCATCTAATTATCTATCTATCTATTATCTATGACTTCCTCTGCTAATGGCATTAAAAGGTAACAGACCAAAATACTTTTTGCCATAATAAATTTATACAAACTGATGACATGACCACTCCTTGGTATGGTTAAGGGTAAGATTTTTTTTTTTTAATTTTAATTTTTAATTTTTTTATTTTTTGGTTTTCCAGACAGGGTTTCTCTGTGTAGCTTTGGAGTCTGTTCTGGAACTCACTCTGTAGACCAGGCTGGCCTCGAACTCACAGAGATCCACCTGCCTCTGCCTCCCGAGTGCTGGAATTAAAGGTGTGTGCCACTCACCACCGCCAGGCAAGGGTAAGATTTTTATTGTGGATATGAGAGATAAGCCGGAAATAAGTATCTGGAAGAGTCCAGAACAGAAAGAGAAAGTAGTAGACTGAACACGGCCAGCAGATTGGACCTGGCTGTGAGAGAAGCAAGAACATAACAGATGGGAGGAAGGAGTGAGAGTGGGAGAGCTAGAGTAGAGAAAGTGGGAGGAGGAAGACAAAGAGAGAGGAGGGGGGGGGGAAGCAGCACAGGCGAGCAAGCCAGCATAGCTGAAATAGCAGGATTATGAGGAGAATGAGTAGCTGGGGATGCGGTGGATCCTGTGAGTCAGAGGGAGTTTAGAGTTGGGGAGGAGGTGAGCAGGGCCAGGATGCTAGCATGGACTTTGAAATGTGTAACGGGTCCTTGTGATACTGAGAGAGTCTGGAGGTCAGCGTGCATTTTGATATGCTAATAGGCCCCATGGATAGACAATTGCTCGACTTTAGGAATTTGGGGAAATGCAGGTTCCTTTGGATCTCACAGAGTTGACATAAGATTAGAACTTCAACATTTTTTGTTTTGTTGATAATACTTTCCTGATTTCCAATGAATTGGCTAAAGCCAATTTAGGGTATTCAGAAAAAGACAGTGGAAATAATTCCAAGAGTCTGTCAGTGCGAGTGATCAATTGTCTGTAAGTAGGTAAAATTCCTCACTGAACACAGCTTAGAGTGGGAAAAGCGGGGAGAGCTGGTGAAGGCTGGCTTGTAGCTCACTCTGGGACCCTCTAGGATAGGATATATTATTAAGGATAAATTCTATATTCATCTTTATATAGTCTTTTGATGCCATAACAAACACCCAAGACTGGGTAGTTGATAATGAACAAGAATCCATTTTTTTTTTTTTTAAATAGTTTTGGAGGTCGAGAATCCCACGACCAAAGCTCCAGCATGCTGGGTCTTCACAAAGGCTTGGCTGCTTCCCCTGCATCCAGAAGTCACTGGCTGTGGTGAATTCTTTGCTGCTCTATACTGCTATGGTACTCTTAGGCAGAAGAATTTCAAGTTGAAACTACTACACACTTGCAGGAACGGAAGCCAGCGAACTGCTGAGGAGCTCCAGCTCAGTGGAGAGAGATTGCTCAGCATGCCCAAGGCCCGAGGCTGCATCCTATCTCCTCAAATTAATGCACCCACACAAAGCCAACTAGGAAAGCTGAATAAGGACGCAAAATAAACACAAAAAGTAAATATTTAAAACGTAAGAGGAAAATACAAGTTGTAAATTTATAGAAGGTTATGAACTTGCAAAATCCAGGCAAGCCGACTTCTCATCATCTAGTTGAGACATTTCACTACACTCTTCAACCCTGTGGGCGGTTTTTCTGCAGGTATGTGATCCTTACTTCTTGTTTTCTGTAACACTGAGTGTGTCTGCATCTGCCTTGGCTTCAATAACAAATAACTCCCTCTTTTTATAATTTATAACCAACATGAATGGGGTGCTGTAGTTTGAAGTCAAGTCTTTCTAAAATCAAGGTGCCGCCTTGTGTCTGCTGAGGGTCTCCGTCCTGAAGGAAAGCCTCTCTCTCTAATCTCGGAACAAAAGGCTGCCCTGTGTGAGGCTCCCTTTATTAGAATGGGAATGGTAATCCTATTCAGCAAATGTAGTCCTTATGACTTAATCACTTCCCAAGGGCCCTGCCAGCTGATAGCATCACTTAGGGGTTAGATTTATTCAGATGGGGCCAGGGCCATAGCTCAGTTGGTACAGTCCTCGGCTAGAATGCACCAGGTCTGCAATCCTGGTTGATCCCTGTACCCCAGCACACGCCCATAATCCCAGGGCGATGAAGGTGGAGGTGATTCAAATCATCCTTGGCTTTATAATCAGCTCTGGGCCAGCTGACCCGCATGAAACAAGTGCCCGAGGTGGACATCCTCATCTGGAAAAGAAGCAGGAAGGAAGCAGGGACTGGTCTCACATAAGTCTCATCTTCAGCAAGGGGAGTGATAGTAAATCTTTTCTTTTGTTTTTCACTTGTTTGTTTTTGAGACAGTCTCATGTAGCGCAAGTAGGCATCTGACATACTATGTAGCCAAAGATGACCTTGAACTTCTGATACTCCTCAGTGCTGGAAATACAGACCTGTATAATCAGGCCCAGTTTATCCAGTGCTTACAATCAACCCCAGGGTGTTTGTATGCTAGGCAAGCGCTCTACCAACTGAGCTATGTAGTCAGCTCATAACCTGAAATCTTGGACACCATGCCCCACCCACTATGCAGAAACACCGGGGCAGCAGATTCACCCTCAAAGCTCCAGGTTGCTCTGATCACCATGGCTTTGTTTGCCAAACCTGCATGACAGCTTTTACGAATGTCCGCCTGTGGCCCTGCTATCTGAGCTTATGAATATGGTCCTATAGCCACAATTCTGGTTGATGACCTCATAGAGTCCTCTGGAGACCAATGGGCCTTGTTCCTATAGCACTGTGCAATAGCAGTTTTTGCCTGGACCCAGGGCCTCCCTGTGGCAGGTTTTCTTCCACAGCTCATGCTATGCATTTTCCTAGCTAATACCCAGTGGCAGGACTCAGCCAAGGTTGGCTGCTTGAGTCCTCTGGTACAGCAGCCTGGGTCATACCTGACCTACTTGACCATGGCAGAGTTAACTTTCTTAGTTAGGATTTCTGCTGCTCTGAAGAGACACCATGACCATCGTAACTCTTATAAAGGAAAACATTTAATTGGGGCTAGCTTACAGTTCAGAGGTTTAGTTCATTATTGTCACTCTGAGAAGCATGGTGACATGCAGGCAGATATGGTGCTGGAGAGCTAGCTGCAAGTTCTATATCTGGATCCACAGGCAGCAAGAAGAGAGAGTAAGCTGCTAGGCCTGGCTTGAGCTTTAGAAATCTCAAAGACCACACCCCAGTGACACACTTCCTCCAACAAGCCACACCTCCAATAATGCCATTCCCTATGAGTCTATGGGGGTCATTTTCATGCAGACCACTCCAATGGCCAAGGAGTGTACTGCACTTTATTTCAGGATAGATCTTGCAATCACCCTGATCCCAAGGCCTTGGCATTTGCGGTCTGTAATGAGTAGCCTCGGGATACACCCCAAACATTACCAAATTGCTAGGTGGGTTCATTCTTCCCTTGTTGAAACGAACATCATCTTTTCTCTTTCTCATGACACTCCCATCAAATGTTCATTTGTTCATACCTTTAGTGTGTTCTCCTGAACATGTCTTCTTACTCCCTGGCAGATCCAGGACTTTCTAGATCTTTATGTTCTGCTTCCCTTAAAAACATATTATACATTTAATTAATTAGTGTGTATGTGACTGTGCGTGTGTGCTCTGTTTTCTAGCAACTTCCTCCAAAGCCCCAAGCTGAAGCTCTCATTTTCTTAAGAGGCAAGACATTCTAAAGGATACTGTTAACACTCAGGAAATCCTAACAGCAGACTCGTTAAGACTCAGGAAGTAAATAACTCAGGAGTCTCAGGAAGTCCCTGAAACTGTCCTGGTGCACAAGACCCCTCCTTCCCCAAAGTTGCATAAGTGGGAAGGACTGTTGGCCAAATAGAGACCAGCCAAGTTACCTGTAAGCAAACAGGCAAGCCAAGCTGACTGGGAGAGGCTCAAACCAACTGTGTTATTTGGACCTGTTGAGCTCCCCCAGTTACCTGGAAGAGAATCTGACCTGTGGAGCTCCCTGCAAGCTGGTCAACAAGCTCCAGGTTCCCAGCTTTTATGAGCCCTCATTGATGCTGGGGTCAGTTTTTGGTGATGCAGTTCCTTTTGAGTAATTCCTGTTCCTGTAAGTGACCCCTCACCCACACTTGTGTTAGTAACCCTAATAAAAACCCATTAGTCTACCAAGTTTTGGACCTTGTTGGTATTCGTACTGTGGTCTCTTGTTAGTTCCTTACCTGGGATTAGTAGGTGTTTATTTACATTCCCCAGGACTGCTCTCAGCAAAATAGATAGGTAGAAGTCAGAGGATAATTTGTTGGGATCAATTCTCTCCTTCTACCTTGTGGGTCCTTGGGGTCAAACTCAGATTGTCAGCCTTGGCAGCAAGTGTCCTTACCTGATGAGCCAGTTCACCCACCCATGCTTTTGCTCATAAATTCGATCTTTATTTATTTATTTTTTTTTGTTCTTGGGTTTTGCAAGAAGCAACTGTATTCCACCTTCAACACTGCACCTAGTTACTCCTTTCCCCAAATACCCAATTCCTTTGCTCAGTAGCCGGACTTCCCATAAAGCACCAGGCTGTAAATTTAGTTCAGTCAGTTCTTAGCAGCCTTGTGACAAGCGTCAGCTGTCTCATTTTGTAAGATGTGTTTTCAGCCCCTTCTGAAAACTCATCAGAATGGTTTTACCATCTGTAATTCTAGAGAGGCCCTCACCAGGTCGCTATAAACTCTAGGACAAGGAGTTCTTGTTGACTCCTTTTTTATAATCTGGGCTTTTTACCAGACTCACCCTTGAGGTTCTGACCATGCACCGCAAGGCAGGCTCTTTATGGCTTGCATTTGTCAACTCTTCCAGCCTTCACTTGTAACCCGGTCTGCATCTTACGTGTCTGTGACAGCCTTGTCCCATTCCCATGTGCCAGCTTCCACCTTCCTCCATTCTGGCTGCTGTCACAAACCCCTTAGGCTGGGTAATTTATAAGCAAGAGAAACTTAATGCCCTGAGTTCTGTATGTTGGGAAGCTAGCAGATTGTCTAGAGAGTCCCTTCCTTAGGGACTGTGCCTTCTCATTATTCACACAGAGGGAAGGGATGAATAAGCTCTATCAGATATTTCTCAGAAGAGCATTGATTCCATTCATGATGGTGAATCCCTCACGGCCTCATCTCCTTCCAAAGTCCTAACCATTTTAGAGCCCTCAGTTAGGGATTAAGAGTCAAAATATTAATGTGGACACTGCCCTATAGACCAGAGCATAATAGCAAATAAGTCCCTTTCTTCTGGGTGGATTGATGAATGCATCTTGCTCAATGGTTAGGGGAACTAGTGTTTCAGTCCCACATTTTACGGACAGGTACAGAGGAGTGTGACAAGGCTGTAACAGACACATGTAGATGTGGACCAGATTACAAGTGGATCAGTTGACCGATGCAAGCCGGAAGGAGCCACTTACTAAGAGTGGTTACAAATGCGAGGAAATGAAGTTTATGAAGTTTAGCTAATATGTGAGCTGCAGTATCTATTAGTATGCAGAGAATGTGGCTTAGTAGAATGTTTGCCTAGTATGCACGAAGCCCTGGATTCCATTCCTGGCCGTGAATAAACCAGGTGTAGTGATGCATGCCTGTAACCCAAGCACTTAGGAAGTGAAGGCAGAAGGATCAGAAGTTCCCGGTCATCCTAAGCTACACAGGGATCTTGAGGCCATCCAGGGACACCTGAGATTTTTGTTAAAAAAAAAAAAAAAACTCTAGAAATGAAATCTCTCCACATTTGTTCCAACCTGACTGCTTCTCCCTGTGGTATTTAGAGCACAGCGCTGTTGGAGACTACAGTGTCCAGTGCTATGGGCTGGATACAGTACATGGATCACATGGTGACCTCTGGCTTTGCCCTTTTCTGTTATTAGGCTACCTAAGTTGGTAGATTGGGTACACATTAGCTCTAGGACCTGTTTCTGCATTTACACTGGGAGAGCCAAGAGGAACTTAATCACGGCATCAGAGGAAACAGGGAGCTGCGTGCATCTGGGAGGAAAGTCCAGTGTTTTTACAATTGAACTTCTCCTGAGCAGAGATTCAAAACCAAAGCCACCAACTTTGCCTCACATGAGGGATGGGAGGGAAGGAAGGTGGAGGGGAAGGGATGCAGCTGACTGCAGCAACAGCAGGGCCAGTACCGGGAGAAACAGCGGTGAACACGGGGAGCCACCTCCCATCTCTACCGGACAGTGTTCTAATTCGGACTCTACCACTTACCAGCAGTATCACCTAAGGCAAGACAGCTCTCTGGCCTCTGTTTGAACAGTGACGTCACAAATTATGACAATTAAATGACTGAATGCTCACAGGAGTGTACTCACCTCATATTGTCTCTTTTCTTGTGCTGTGTGACAGATTGCCAGGAATGGTAGAGTGGCCGATAGAAAATATTTTAAACTCACTAACAATGGACAGACCAAATCTCTGAAAAAAAATAAAGGTGAGTATTGAATGCAATTTTTAATTTGTATCACTCGGGTATAAATATTTTGTTCTCAGCCACAAATCGTGTTAAGAAAGGTGTTTTTTTTCAAACTAAGGCAGGGGAGGAGTATCAGACAATTCCCCTCTCCATAGTGGTGCTTCGGTGAGGCTCCTTGGGCTCCCATTACTTTTGAGAGCTGGCATCCACAGCTCTCCACACAGAAGGCCCGAGGGTTGGCTAATGATGCATCTGGAGGGTAAGGCTTGCCAAGCACCAACCCAACATCGGCAAGCAGAGAAACAACCGTTCATGAGACGTTTCCAAGCAGTTTCCTGGTTGCCCGCGTTTGCTCGCCGTTTACCACAGTGGTGCTGTGTACAGTAAAGGTAGACGGTGGCTAGCAAGCAGGTGTCCAACCGACCCGGGAGTCAGGAAAAGGGCCCCAAGTTCCCATTCATGCACTGGGCTCAAGAGATCCAATATAGAATCCCCCTCAGCAGTGAAGGCAGTCCTTAAATTTCCTCTTCATTTTCCTTCCTTTTTAACTCAACCCACCCCCTGGGTTTCTTTTCTTTTCTTCTTTTTTTTTTTTTTTTTTTTTTTTTTTTTTTGTCTTTTCTTTTTTTGATATAGCTTGTCAGGAAAAGCAATATATTGAGTCAGGGCACAGAAAAAATAAGGAAAAGTTAAACTGGTGAGATTAAAAAAAAAAGATTTAGTGTGTATGTGTGTGTGTGTGTGTGTGTGTGTGTGTGTGTGTGTGTGTGTGTGTTTTCTCATGTGTGTGCAAGTGCCAAAGGGGGGCAGAAGACAGTGTCACCTGGAATAGGACTTGCAGGTGGTTGTGAGCTGCCTGCTATGGGATCTGGGAATAGAATATCAGTCTCCTGAAAGTACAATATGGACTCCTAGCCACTGAGACATCTCTCAAGCCTCCAAGATGCCTTTAACCAGAACAAAAACACAAACTCCCAAAACCTCAAAACTGACTCTTAGTACTTTTTTTTATTTTTTAAAAACTAGGAAAGCCAATGTACGAATTCACTGCTTGCTAGAATTCACGCCTAATAAAGCACCCTAATGGCATAAAAAACATCCAGGTCCCTCTAAATGGAAGGCTCCAACAAATCAGAACTGTGTCCACAAGTCACACTTAAAACTGCTTCCTGTGTGCCGAGGCAGAGCTCAGGGATACAGCAGTTACCTGAGTGGTTTGTTAGGGTCTGGGCCCTGGCCTTGGCCACCTGTCCTCAAAAGGCCAAATAAAATCAATAGAGAAAAGCAAAGCAAGGAAATTTATTCAGTGTGGCCCCATTTGAAAGAACAAATAAAGAGGTCCAGTGACCCTACCCCTAAGTCCATCTTCAGGGTCCTGACAGGAGATTAGGGCTTAACTAGAGGACAGGGGGTATGCATTGCTAAGCAGTCCCCGGTCAAGGTGTGGGCCTGTCAATCATCTCTGTCTCAGCTCATGTCTCTCCTGCTAGGTGGCCTGACAAGTTGTCAGAACAGTGTGAAATATCTTTGTGGGAGACAGCTTTCCCTCCTGGCTGGCACCGGGCTTCAGCCTTTTCCTCCTCACAGCATGAGGCTCCCGGGGAAAATCCAGTATCCAGGTCTGGCTGTTTCCACAGTCTGACAGCTGAAGTCTGGCTGTCTGGGAGGCAGGCCCGGAGTCTCCTTAGACTGTCTTTATTCCTGACTGAATGCTTACAGCATTTCTTTAAAAAAAAAAAAAAAAAAAAAAAAAAAAAAAAAAAGCAGTATACCATACAGAATATACCTTGATTTTTTTTTCTTCAAAGTGGTGGCTAGTATTTCCAAAATAAAGGCAGAGGAGGGCAGAGGCAAAGAACAGGTCCTCCTCTGGGGGATCAGGCATCCTGGCCTCTCTGTTCAACCTCAGAGACTCAAGGAGCTGCCCCAGGGAGCAGTCAGGGTTGCTGATGTGATGCTGCTAACTAACCACGGGTAAAGGGTTCACAACACGCCCCTCATGGTCGCATATACCAGGCGGACACTTCCGCCTAGCCAATTCCAGTCAGGATAGCCATTTCCGGGTCAAAGCGTCTCTCGTAACCAGGATACCCGGACACCTCCGCCTAGCAAGTTCTGGGCCAAGGTGTCTCGCGTGACCAGGATGTGTGACGTTACATGGCTACGTAAGCGCGCAACGTGACCATGTGATCTACGCACACGCGTGGAGTAGTGACGTGACCTGGCCATGCCCCCAGCCGGTTTTAAAGTGGAGCGCCATGCTTCCCAGCTTCTCTTCTTCTCCACGCATGTGTCTCTCCCACAGGCCTGAGCACTCTCTGTCCCTTTATCTCTAATAAACTCTATAAGCGGATTCTGTCGTGTTTCGTGACATTTCCTTGCAGGGTAAGAACACAACGCAGCTAAATAACTAACAACGGGGGCTTGTGTTATTTATTATATGGTGCTGTTTACCGTGTGAGAGAAACACAAGGTACAACGAAACCCACTGTCAGAGTTTATGCTGTGAGCAAAGTATGCGATCATGTGGAGCATGCAATATGTAGGGTGAAAGGCCCTGGGATGACTAAGCATCTTGCCCGATCATGTAGCTGGGGGAGTGGCTGCTTGTCCACCTGGTTCCTCTCAAGTGTATATTGCTTACCTGCAAAACACAAAGAAAAGGGGAGGAAGAAATTATACATAAAGTTGAGTCTAGTGAGCGGGTTAGTTTTATAAACTCGATACAAACTGGAATCACCAGGGAAGAAGGAAACAATTAAGGAATTGCCTCCATCAGATTGGCCTCTGGGTGTGTCTACGTGGTTTTAATGTCTAGTAGCACGATGTTCAGTCCAACACAGAGTGGGGCAAGGAATGACTATTTAGTGGGCTAAAGATACCCCAAGATATATTGTGCTTAGGTTGTGGTCCTACCACATTTCTGAATCTCCAGTCATTGACTTTTAATCGGTCAATCAACCTCTGTAGACACAGCTTCTTTACAGGAGTTCTTGTTCACAGTACGTGTGTGTGGAGGCCAGAGGTTGATGCTGGAGTCATTCTCCACCGATCGTCTACCTTCATTGGGCAGGGTCTCCTGATCAAATCTGAAGACGAGTGTTAGCATTCTGAACCGCCCCTTGGGCTGGCCAGCGTTTTCACATCAGTTTATATAAAAGCCTCCTTTAAGAAAAAACCCCTCTCTTCTTCCTCCCTCCCTTTCTCTCCATGAGGTGTGCACACCTCTGCTTTCCCTCTTTCCCTCCCTTTCTCTTTCTCTCTCTCTCTTTCTCTCTTCCCTCTCCCCTCCCCCCAAAATAAACTTTCCATGTAGGTGCCGTGTCTGCATGGTGTGAGTCACATCTGCAGAATCTGCGTGGCGTGTCTCCCTCACCCCTCGGGGCACCTTGGCCCAACCCACCAAGGCCTCCCGCACACCGTATCATAACAACTAGACCCACTAGCCATTTTGCACTGGGGACCCCCTGTCTCTGTCATCCAAGGTTGGAATGACAGGATGTTGTCACACCTATTCAGCATTCTGGTGAGTTCTGGGAACCAGAATTCCAGGACTCCAGTTTGTATAGCAAGTACTTCAACCACTTAGCCTTCCCTCCAGCCCTGCGCCTCCCTTCCTCCCCTTCTCCCTCCCTCCTAGCCTCACCCCTGCCTCTCTCTGTGGCTACTGATGATGGAACCCAAGGCCTCCTATGCACTAGGCAACCACTCTAACCAACTAAACTCTATAGTACATCACCAGCCTTAATGATGCTGTTTTTCTGTGAACTCCAGTTAAATGGCAAATTGAGTCTGTGTTTTATTTTCAAAAGACAAAGATGCTTTGTGCGGCTTCTCCTGTTAGGAAGCGTGATATCTTCCCTGTACATGCTTAGCACCGAGTGTGCTAACCTAAGGCTAGGGTGCAGCTGCTTACCATAGAGAAAATGAGAAGGATATTTGCTCTATTGTTCTAGCTCAGTACAGAGTTAACACATTAGGGGTTAAACCCCTAAATGGCCAGAGGGTAGAGCTGGGCTTGGAGCGAGGATAGAAAGCTCAATTAAGCTAGAGTTATATCTTCCCAGATCTAATACAGTTCTTTGATGGAAAGCAAGAAAAACTTCTAATTCGGAGACTGCAAATCCTGAAGGATGACTTCCTGTTCTTGAAACATCAGCGTGCATGCACATGCAGATAACAGGTCTTCTTGGATCATGACATACCAGGTGGTTACCTGAATTTGCCTTTCCTGCCTTGGTGGCTCTGGGCCTTCTTCCCCCGGGTACTCTCTTCACATGCCACCTGCCCAGAGGGCACTGGGGCCCAAAGGCCACAGAATGACTCCCTGACTCATGTGAACCGTACAGCACAGACCCTGGTGTACCCCGAACTGGACTTCCGTTACATCCCCGTGCCTACTCAGTCTCCCTCACCCACTCAGCCTGTCCCACTGCCTTACAGGTGAATTTCCTGAAATGAGAAAGGCAGGGTCTTAACCCAGCAGTGTTGAGTTAACATGAGCAATTCAGCAGGCATAGCCGTCTATGCAGTGGTTGCTTTTCTTTTGCAGGACTAGCACACCAGACAGAAAGCAACTTAGAGGAGGAAAGGGCTTGCTTTGCTATTGCACGCTTCTGAGTTAAAACTGGAATTTCTTGCTGTAACTTAAGAGGAAATATTAGATTATCCATGCTTCTCATTTTGCAACCCTAAAGTAAGTCAATCAGGAGACTGATTTCATTGAATTGTTGTGAGTATATTAAAGAAAGAATAAACATAGAATGCTAAACAGAATGCTTGGCGGGGCACATAGTATGATGCTGTGCCCCCTGGCAAAGCTGATATTTGTTTTGTCACCGACAGTGAAATCACAAGTGTGTGGGAGTGTCCCCAAAGCACTAGTCTCAATGTCACAATGCCTTGATTAGTAAAGAAAGAAGCTGCGATAATTAATGTTATTATATTTAAAGTAAATAGCAGCAAGAATGGAAGAAATTACTCAGTTGTAAGTTCCCCAAAGTCACAGGAAGGGAATTAAATCTAAGAAATAATTAATTTTGTGAGATTTTTTTTCTGATCCATCCTGAGTATACTATATTCCTTCCCCCAAGAGACAAGAAAGGTCTACAGTTCTGTACACAAGGCCAGCAACTGTTAGTTGCTAAATACAAATCAAGTGTGACCATGATCAAGCAGCCTTGGCATCTCAGGAAAAGAAATGTTAAGTATGCAATAGCAGCCATAAAAGTGAGATAGTGTCTTTAAAAATGTGCCTGGCATGTAAGTGCCAGTGTCCATATTAGGGAGGAAGCTCAGGGTGACAGGGGCCAGGACATTGTCCTAGAACACAGTGACTGGATAAGGCCTCTCAAACCTCATACCCATCCTCAGAACCTCATGATGATGACACTATCGTCTCTGTCTCACCGGGTGTGGGCATTTCAGAGGGCTGTGGATTAGAACAGCTCTTAGTACTCAGTCCTAACTGGGACCTGGCCAGTGCAGGCTAAACAGCTCACAGCAATCAATGAACTTGGAAAACTACTGAATGAAGGGGAAGTTTGATTATGGCCATCAGAGCAATAGGATAAACTCAGGTTGAAACTACACGAATTAACTAGGAAATCATGGCAGAACATTTTGATTGTGGGGGTCCACATATGTCTCAGGGAGTTAGGATGAGAGTTTTCTGTAGCCCCAGAGTGAGTCAGTTGCTTTGAGGGAATTGTGTGCCTAGGGTGGTTTGCTTTCTCTGAGTAACTTTAGATAAAGAACAGGGGTGCTTTACAGAGAAGCATTCTCTTTTTGTGTAAGACAAAACAAACAAGCAAACAAACAAATACACAAATAAATAAATAGATGATAGATAAATAAATACATAAATAAAATAAAGTAAAAGACTGTGTCTTCCAATCAGCATCCACCAGCTCCTGGTCTGAACCACTGTTCCTCTAAAACAGGAAACTGAGATGGGAAGTCAACTCCTCTGAGATTGACAAGGAAAAATCTGACTCCATCAAAGCCAGAGACATGTCCGAAGTTGCAGTTCTCCTAGGACAGGCCTTTGAACAGGAGCAGGGCCTTGGCTGTGGACTAGCCGCTTGTACTTCCCAGCAGAGAACTTTCAAGCAAAGGGAGTATGGTGGGAACTCATCAATGATTCTTCCATTAGAGCCAGAGCCTTGAAGCTTGCCTCTGCATTCAAAAGCTGGAGCCTAGTACCAGTAAAGGCTAAATCAAGATGGAGGCATTCCAGACACTCCTGACAGGCAGAGCTGAAGACACACTTGGTGGCCAACTCCACTTGGCTAGTGTGCAGCAGGCGAATTATTGGTCTGTTACTGGAAGCATCAGCATGATGCATCCACTATTGGCTTCCAGAGCAGAAAGCCATACTCCATATTGTTAGTGTTCTCAAGCTATTACCACAGTGTGCTGAAAGCAGAGTGGTATAAGGACTAACTCAGCCAGTGTGGAAGCCCTGCCTAGGCAGTGCATTTGTAAAACCAGTGACTGCCCATACATGGCCATTGACAACTTACTCTGTGAACTCAGGACAAGAAGCTCTGATTTCTAATAATCTTCCAATAGAACCATTTGGAACTTGTGGATCTGGATCCACAATGCAAAGAGATTGTCAATGTACCAAGCACTCAGGGTCAAAGAAAGTCTACGTGTGTGGGTGGGGCTTGCACACAGAAAGTCAGATCTGAGGGCATGAGACATTCTGCTCCCATTGGTAAGGAAATACACTATTAAATGTTAAGTAAATTAGAGGCTTTCTGTGTGTCTTATCAGTACAAGATAGCACGATGGCTCACCAAAAGGGTTGTATTCTAAGTGGACATTCATGAAGAGAAAATTCTTTACAAGTTCTTTACAAAGTTTTAGTTAAGAAAAATTAAAATTTTGTCAGGGATGAAGGGAGTAGAGTAATATATTTGATCACCTTAGACCAACTAAAATAAGCGGCAGACCCAACAAAAAATCAAAATGCAAAACATAAAATGAAGAAGAATAAGAACAAAACAAAAGAAGAAAACTGGGAGCAGTCAGAGGGGAGAGAGAGCCTCTAATGTTCACAGCACAGTGAGAGAACTGTGGCCAACAGAAAACTCAACATTCCAATAGTTCAAAACAACTAGGGGAAGTCAAATTCCTCTCACTCACACACACACACACACACACACACACACACACACACGCTGCAGCCAAACCTGTCCTAGCTACTATGTGGCTCAGGGTAACCTCCAACTCACAACAATCCCCTGGCTCCAGCCTCCTCCTCTTCCAAATACTGGGATCACATGCTTGGTTCAGAGAGGATTTTTGGATGTTCTCAACACACAGAAATGCCAAGTACAAGTGTCTGAGGTGGAGGATGTACCCATCGTCCATACCTGATA
Organism: Peromyscus leucopus; assembly: GCF_004664715.2. Taxonomy (NCBI): domain Eukaryota; kingdom Metazoa; phylum Chordata; class Mammalia; order Rodentia; family Cricetidae; genus Peromyscus; species Peromyscus leucopus. The sequence continues at coordinate 132,888,943 of NC_051067.1, read as the reverse complement.
CACTGGTGATGTCATAGTGTACCTGTAAATATGTTCAATTGCTATATGCCTATTAAAAATAAAATATCTATGAAAAAGGACAATAAAATATTTTGTGTATAGCACATGCAGGTGCATGTGGTGATATTGTGTTCCCCAATATATTGTGCACTCTAATAAACTTATCTGGGGTCAAAAAACAGAACAGCCACTAGATATAGAGGCCAGAAAATGGTGGCACTCACACCTTTAATCCTAGCATTCAGGAGGCAGAGATCCGTCTGGATCTCTGTGAGTTCAAAGCCACACTGGAAACAGCCAGGCATGGTGACACATGTCTTTAATCCCAGGAAGTGATGGCAGGAAGCAGAAAGGTATATAAGGCATGAGGACTAGGAACTAGAGCCTGGTTAAGCTTTTAGGTTTTTGAGCAGCAGTTCAGCTGAGATCTATTTAGATGAGGCCACAGAGGCTTCCAGCCTGAGGAAACAGGATCAGCTGAGGAACTGGCGAGGTGAGGTTAGCTGTGGCTGGTTCTGTTTCTCTGATCTTTCAGTGTTCACCCCAATACCTGGCTCCGGGTTTGTTTTTATTAATAAGGCCTTTTAAGATTCGTGCTACAGGTGTGCATGTTCATGTGTTCAGACACATGCATGTGGAGACCAGAGGTCTACGTATTTGTTCAATTTGCTCTCCGTCTTATTTTTCTGAGATACAGTCTTTCACTGAACTAAGATGGTGTGACATAGGATCTCTCACTAACCAATTGGCTAGGTTGATTGGTCAATGAGCTCTGCCTGTCTCTGCTTGTCTCTGCCTCCCAGCACAGGGATTACATATCACACTGCTCAACCCTGCCTTTTATGTGAACACTGGGGATCCAGGCTCAGGTCTTCAAGTGTGAGTGGCAAGCCCTTTACTGACAGAGCCTAGACTTCAACCTCACTGTACCCCAAATATTTTTAAAGCTGCAACACTCTCATAATAGAAAAGGACCGATTTATGTAAGGATGAACTGGAAAAAGTCAGAAGAGGGAAGAGCTGGGTTGGAAGAATTGGCAGAAATAAGAATAAATAGCGCTCCATAAAAGAACAAAAATATCCCAAACACATAGTTTGGTTTAATTAAACATAAAACTAAGACACCACAATAAAAAGAAATCTTTTATGAAGTAAAACTACAGTGAGATGCCTCGCTTATGGACACCGATGACTTAAATACCCTTCAGCACAGAATGTCATCCTGGCTGAAGAAGGGCAGCTGCGTTCATTTCCAGCGGACCAGCAAAGTTGGCATCTTCCAAAATTACAAAGGAATTTACTCTTTGCCCTGGTAATTCCATTCCTGGGGATTTGCCCTCTAAGCACAGCTTCAAATGTTCAAAACAATTTACACAGTCGTGGTGGAAGTGCCACTCGTCACCACAAAGTGCTGCTGAGCCTCTGTCTTGTTTCAGGTGACTACAAACTAGAGTTCTTCCACACAGGGATGACACACGGACCTGGAAGTAAGATAAGCACTCTGCCCATGGTGCAAAAAGATGTACGGCAACCTCAAAGTCCTCGGGTTAAGGCAACATGCTATTATTTACGCAAAGCAGGAGTGAGATGCAGATTCATATTTACTTATACTACAAAATGCATGCACAAAGCAAATAAATGCAGTTTCTTGTAGGGACAAGAGAGATAATGAGATGGGCAGGGGTAAGTGTTATGATTAATTATGTGGGGGTCGGGGGTTAGGGGTGAGGGTTGGTAGGCAGAGGGTTTCCCAAGCATGCACGTGTAGGGAAACTTGCTGGAAAGATGTGGGTATGGCGGTGGAGGCAGCAGCAGCCAGTGATACACAACCCGGACGATGCATCCACGTGGAGCGTTCACTATAATAGAGAGATAAAGAGGCAGAGAGAGAGAGGGAGAGAGAGAGAGAGAGAGAGAGAGAGAGAGAGAGAGAGAGAGAGAGAGAGAGAGAGGTTGAGGGCTGCACACCTCGTGGGAGTGGAGGGAGAGGAGAGAGAAATGGGTAGAGATTTTCCTTAAGAAGAGGCTTCTATGTCAGGATGCAGGGCGGCCCCAAGGGGGTGGGATCAGAATATTAACAGTAAGAATGAAACAAGAAGGGTTTTTTTTTTTTTTTTCTCTTAAAACCAGGTCTTAGGTAGCCCAAGTTGGTCTAGAACTCACTATGTAACTGAGGAATACCTTAAACTTCTGATTCTTCTGTCTCCACCTCCTGAGTGTTGGAATTATAGGTGTTCAACTTCCAAGCTGCTGCACAGCCTATTGAGGGCTTCCCATGTGTTGCCGCCTGTAGCATCCCACCAACAGAACCACAACCCACAGCTCCTAGAGTTTTCAAAATCCATTTTCCAGCGAACTTTTCCTTGTGGAACGCTCAAATATTACTCATTCAGAATTAAAGTTAACCTGAGAAACAGCGTTGTAGAGGCAGAGCAGAAAGTCCGTGCCGCGCATGTGTCAGGCTGTCTCCAAAAACAGTTTCCTGGATGCCTTCATCTGCCAGGTGTCGCCATCTTGTCTGCACATTATGAGGCCAACAAGTATCACAACACTTTATACATGTTGCCTGTTGTCATGAACCACACCATGTGTGGCTACTGCTCTTTAATTGGACATATCTTCAAGTGATCCTTAGTTGACAAGATTGTGGCCTGGTTTTCTATTTTAGTCTTCAGGGCATTTTAAAATTATAATCACACACACACACACACACACACACACACACACATACACACACGCTATCAGTGCCAGTTATTATCATGATTTTAATGAATTGTCCACCAATTTGCTTTAAAGAAAGATGAGCAACTGGTGGTGTGCGCGTGTGCAGATCCCGTGGCCTGGGGTGGGTTTCAGCGCTCAGGTGGTACAGAAGGTGGCACCCTGTCCTAAGAGCATCGAGAAGTAGGCTCAGCCTGCAGCCCAGGGAAAAGACGAGCTTGTTTCTGAAACAAGAGAAATTTCCCAGAGGCAAGCCTGCTCTGAGCCCACCCGTCAAGGCCAAGCTCTGAGTCCCCCATTGTCCTCCTTGCTAATGATACAGGCCGCCCATTTCCTTAACAAGCCCGGTTTGTTCACTGGAAAATGTAACAAATAATTTCAAGGTTATGTCACTCTTGGCAAGGGCCGCGCTGCTGGGAGAAAAAGGAAGTTTTCAGAGCAAGGCAGAGACTGAAATCTTGTTTGTCGCCACCAGCCTAGAATCTGCTGTGCAGCCTTGCTGTTCAAAGTTTACAGGATTCCGGGAGCTGGCACCAGCTGGATTGTCAAAGGACGTGTGTTAGGAGAGACAACCTCACTTAAATTCTGCCTCTCCTAGTGAGGGAAGAGCTTTGAAACACACGGGGTGTTTAGATTCGGTCCAGGAAAGATTCGAGGGTGAGAGTGAGTTCGGCTGCCTTGCTTCCTCTCACAGCTGCCTTCTGATCACTTGGAGATGCTGTTTGCATAGAAATTCCCGGGCCTGCCTTCCCCATGCCTTCTGCTGTGATGTCATTGTTGACTGTCACTCTACAAGCAAAGAAAGAGGCATTAAGGAAAGCTGAAATGCCGGTTACAGGCAGGTTTTACGTTAAGCCGGCCAGTCTTGCTCACAGATGATTACTAACGCTTTCAGGACCAGTTTTCTGGTGAAACCTGTTGAAACACTTTCTTCTTTGCTTTGGGACAAGCAGAAGCATCTCACGCCCTCACTGAGTTCTATCTTCACTTTCTCCTGTGAAGGGTCTCTGGGTGACCCTGGGTGACTCATGGTCTCCCTGTCCCTTGTGCAGGGAGAGAGAGTTGCTCTTCTGACCTTTTCTACAATAGTTTTGAGACTATAATGTAATCACACCATTTCCCCTTTCCCTCTCCTCCACACAACCCCTCCTGTGCACCCCCACCTTGCTCTCTCTCAAATTTGTGGTCTCTTTTTCTTCAGCTGTTACAATTGCAACAGAGGTTATTAAAAGAAGCCAGGACAGACCAAAATGCAGAGGAAAAGAGATTGTGTGGTGCACAATCCCAGCTAACACATGTGATCTGCCACACCATGCCTGCAGCTAAGGCTCACGGGCCAGGGCTGAAGAGGGGAAGTGAAGATGATAGGGAAACAGAAAGTTTACTGTGAGGTTGTGTCTACTGGAAATGTGAGCGAGGCTACAGCAACACAGTCTCACCAACATGGTTGTGTCCATAAGACTCCAACAACTACTGATTTTTAAAGGAGACTTTCTTTCATAGAAGAGCTGTGGAAGAGAATTTAAAATCCAGGCTGGGGAGATGGCTTAGCTGATAAAATGCTAGCTGCCCAAGCATGAGAATCTGGATTTGATCTCTAGAACCCATGTAAAAAAATGTCAGGCATGGTGGTACTTAATCCTAGCTATTGGTAGATGGACAGACAGATGGATGGACAGAAGGCTGGCTGGCTGGCTGGCTGGCTGGATGGATGGATGGATGGACGGGGCTCCATGGTGAGCTCACCCAGCTACCTTCAAGTTCAGCGAGAGACCCTGTCTCAAAGAAGCAAGGTGGGCAGTACTTGAGAAACACCACCCAAGGCTGTTCCCTGTCCTCTAAATGCATATTTAAACAAGTACACATGCAACTACATATACATGTGCTCCTACATTGGCATGTGTACACATATATGTGCAAAATCAATTATCTGAAGAAATAAAATTCACATGCAATGCACAAGTTTCCCCATAAGAAGTTTGAACATGTATTCAACCCTATATACAGAGAACCATTCCTGGTAAGGAGTTCCCAGCTCTAGTTCCTTGTATGGCCACTAGTTACCCAACCACATACATGAATCTCAGCTCACTCCATAGCCAGCAGCAGGCCACTTTCCAAGCAAGACTCTTTCCAATGTATAAAATCATGTTACAATCTATAATAATTATGTTCAAAATATGATTGTGTATGCTTTAGATTAAAATGCCCTGAGAATTTTAAAACATTTTCTTATTATAGCATATTCTGTATTTTGGCTATTTCTGCCTTAATTACAAGTGACACTTGCCAACAATAACATTTAGCATGTAGAGTTTCCAGTCACACTCCTAAGAGGACACCTGACCTCCATTAGCTAAAAGAAGCTTTTTTTCTGATGAAATAAGTACATATTTTCACTTACATTTTACTTTAAGCCAAGGCAGGAAGAGTACTAACCTCTTTTTTCTGTCTTGTTAAGAAATGGGGTGGGGGGGTATGTGTCTAAAAGGGGCCAAAGATACTGTCATTGTTTCCTTCGGCTCTCCTGTTTTCCTGCAATGAACTTCAAGTTGTAATGTCCCCAGAAAAAGAGACACTAAAAACACAGTAAAGAAAACCTGACATCTTGATTTTTGGTTCTGCTTGTGCTTTATTTATGTTTTTGGTTTTTGGAGACAAGGTCGCCCTGCCCTACATAGCCCTGGCAGGTCTGAAATTCAATATGGAAACCAGGCTGGCATTGAACTAATAGAGATTTGCCTGCTCAGCATGTTTTTGTTGTTTATTTGTTTTGGTCTTTTTAAGCCCTGGCCCTTTATTCTGAAGGACCAGGTATGTGCGAAGCAGTTTGCATGCCTGAAAGACTAACTTCCGTAGTGTGTTTGTGTGTCTAGCTGCCACTTCTTACTTCCTGGAAGAAATTTTATCAGCATTTTAGAGGAGACAGGGCTTCGTCCAGTTAGACCAAGCATTTAGTCAAAAAAAAAAAAAAAAAAAAAAAAAAAAAAATCCTAACTGTAAAACTCAAAAGTGCATAATATTTTTGAAAAAAAGTATTAACTTTTGGAATGCTATAAAATTGTATCAAACTCTGAGGCGAGGAAGATGCTGATGTGGAGAGAACAGACATTTCCAGTCACCCTCCCGGACACACTGTGATTCCAAATTGAAAGGTCAGTAGAAGAGACTTTTCACTATAATCTCACACTCCTATCAAGAATCCAAGAAGCTGACCAGAGTTACATTTGAAGGACAAGTCACAAACTGAATAAGCTCCCATGTTTCTTCTCTAAGGATCAGAAGTGGAGATGGTCTGGCATGTATCAACAGGGACAGTGCTAGGAGACGGCAAAGCAGCTCCCAAAGCGCTCACATGCTGGCCATTACGTAAGGAAGCATAGAGCAATGCAAACCGTTTCAGTTCAGAATTTCTCCTGGAAATGCTTGCACATATTCTCTTTGTCCTTCTCTCTTTTTTGTTGCTATTTAAGGATTAGACATTTAGGTGAAACAATGAAATAGACTAATTGGCAGGCTCCAGGCCAATGAGACACCAAAAGCAAAGCAAAACAAAAAACTGAGCAGCTTTTAAAGAGATATCTGAGTCTTGGTATTACACACATACACATACACATACACATACACATACACATACACATACACACAGAGTTGTTTTTACTATACCATAAAAACAGCTTTTTCAAAGTTCCTTCTGCCTACAACATGAACATGAAATTTGACATGCATGACAGAAGTCCTAGATAATTTAAATGTTAGATGGTCAAATTTGCATACTGCTAAACTTTATCATGTAAAATGTTATAGCATGCAAAAGTATGGTATAACAGACAAGAAAACATATAACCTGTATGTGGTGGTAATTTAATTATACTGAAATGTGATTTTGATTGTATGTTAATAAATAAAGTTGCCCGGGGGTCAGAGCTATTAGAGCCATAGCAAGAGTGTGGCGGTGGTGGCACACGCCTTTAATCCTAGCATTCCAGAGATAGAAATCCCTCTGGATCTCTGTGAGTTCAAGGCCACATTGGAAATAGCCAAGCATGGTGGTGACACACTCCTTTAATCCCAGAAAGCCAGCCTTTAATCCCAGGGAGTGGTGATATAAAGCAAAAAGATATATAAGGCGTGAGACCCAGAAACTAGAAGCATTTGGCTGGTTAAGTTTTCAGGCTTTGGAGCAACACAGTTCAGCTGAGAGCTATTGGGATGAGGACACAGAAGCTTCCAGTCTGAGGAAACAGGACCAGCTGAGGAACTGGTGAGGTGAGATAGCTGTGGCTTGTTCTGTCTCTTTAAATAGACGAACAGTCAGGAAATAGGGCTCTCATTCGGGAGGCTGGGACACCGCAGGCGGAAGGGTGAGATTTTGGCTCTGAGCTCTGACCTCTCGGCTTTCTCTTTCGCATTGTTTCTGTGTTTCTTATTTAATAAGAAGGTTGGTTACATCAATACCTGTAAGAGGAAAAAGGCTTCAAAAAGTTCTCATAACTAGTGGTATATATGGTAAAGCAATAAAGCTGTTTTTGCCTCTGAAGAAGAAACAGAATGTGCGAGTGTACGCATGTCTATGACATACCTGTGTGTATATGGAAATATACACACATATACGGAAGAATAGAGGAAGCCATTACAGTATAAAAACTGGGAAATAGCACATTAGTTGTAAACAGTTGACACTGTCATTAACAAAGATCTGAATAAGAAACTTTAGGTGGCTAAGTTCAAAAGACTGAGGACAAATTTCCCAATGAAGAGAGGTAACAGAAAGGAAATTCCTGGTTGTCAGTCCTGAGCTCCATAAATTCAAACCCATTTAGAAAGTTATAGCCACAGCAAGTCCATGCATCAGATCAACTGTCCAGGAGCATGAAGAGTGACTGTTTTTTATTTATGTATTTATTTATTTATTTATTTTTGAGACAGGGTTTCTCTGTGTAGTTTTGGTGCTTGTCTTAGATCTCGCTCTGTAGTCCAGGCTGGCCTCGAACTCACAGAGAGCTGCCTGGCTCTATCTCTTGAGTGCTAGGATTAAAGGCGTGTGTCACCACCACCTGGCCTTTTGTGTGATATAATTGCGATTTCATGTGTGTGTGTGTGTGTGTGTGTGTGTGTGTGTATGCATGTGCACGGGAATGCGTGCTTGAACACCCATGAGTACATGTGCCAAGGACAGAGTAAGGTGTCATTACTTTATAAAATTATTTTATTTTTTAAATTTGGGGGATTATAATATAATTACATCATTTTCCCTCTTCCCTTTCCACCTTCCAAGTTGTCCCATGTGTCCCCATTCCTATTCTCTTTCAAATTCACGGCTTCTTTTTCTTTAATTGTTGCTAGACATAAATGTGTGTGTGTATTATTGTGTAATATATATACATATATACATACACACATTATATACATATGTGTATATATATATGTGTGTGTTTGTGTGTGAGCAGGAACACGCATGTTCTTAATTATAAAAATGCAACCTTATCACTCCTCATATATATGCCGTGTTTTTCAGACTGATCATTTGCTACTAGATAACCAATCGGTGTGCTCTCTGGGGAGGACTATTTCCCCCACTCTCTGCGTTCCTCAATTGCCTGTAGTTCTTTGTTAAGGTTGAGGCCTTGTGAGCTTTCCTCATTCCACGTTAGCATGTCTGTCAATGCTCTCCCTTTTTAAGGTCATGTTTAGCCATGTTGTTGAGACTTTATTGGTATAGCCTCTCGGATGTTTCTGGGAAACACAACCTCGCAGCACACTTCCTGTTCTCCTGGCTTTTGCAATCTTACCATTCTTCTTCCACAATGACCTCTGAGACTTAGGGGCAGGAGTTGTGTTGCGAAATGTCAGTTGGGACTGGGCTCCACAACTCTGCGTTTTGATTGCTTGTGGTTTTCTGTAATGGTCCCCATTTGTGGAAAAGAAAAGTGTTTTTGTTTGTTTGCTTTTCTTTTCTTTTTTTTTTTTTTAGGGGTAAGAACTAAACTACATTTACCCGTGGATATAAGGACAACTATTTAGACTGTAATGGTTGTATGTTTTCTTCCAAGTTGGCTAGGTTTCCAGTATCAGGCATAATTTCCCTCATGTTAACTGGACCTTAAATACAATCAGAGAGTTGTTGGTGGCCACCAAGGTATGTATGCCACTACTGCATCCTTGGGGTTGTCATGCTGTGCCATGCTGTTATTGCTGTGGTTTATAGGTGTATAATAGGGTAGGACTCTTGGTAACTTCTCTTTCTTGAAAGCTTGCATGGTGTCTCCTGGTACCCTGAGAGCTAGTTCTCATGGAGGAGGCTTTCAGATCAGCTCCAGCTCAGGTCCTCTAGGCACACTGTCAGAATACATAGAAGTCTCCAACAATAAGGACTGACTTTCTACCTCTGAGTGCAACAAAGGGCAACAATAATAGCCAATAATCTCTAGGGAGACTCTCAGATAACCTGACCAACAACTCAGAAGAGGGCTTCTCATGATCATTGTTGGGGTTTTTGTTAGATAGTCTGTGGCTCTTGAGAGGATCTTCATCAGCCCAAATGGGATACTTTCATTTAGACTATTTACGTATAAGTTGACTTACATGTACTGTAGGTATTTTTAGATAGACAGTTAGTAGTATGAATCTTTATGACTTCTTTAAACATCCTTACTGTTATTTACCATCCTCCTGACTTATACCTCCCTCCTCCTCCCTAACTTGAGCCTCTCCACCATTTTTACCACCGGTGTGAGAACAACCTTGCTATACTATTTATTACTGTACTGATCGCCAGGTGATCTGGCTGATCTGTGTCTCCTTCTGCCCACACTGTCTCATGTGCATCTCTCCTGAAGCTTCATATTAGGTGGAAGAGGACAACTTTCACTGAATAGAAGGGGCCTGGTCTTGTGTCAAGGTTATATGAGTAGCTTGTGTTCCTCTGCTAGATTTCCAGACAAGTTCTCAAGGTGTCATTTCTTAGGATCCATTCAATTTATTTTTTGATATGGGGTTCTCATTTGTTCAGAACTTTTCAGTTAGGCTATTCTTGGTGGCCAGTGCACTCTAGGGATCCAGTTAACTACCCTCACCCCAGCACTGAGATTACAAATACACCACACCAGCTGCTGCCATGGCTCTTGGGACTGAACCCAGGTCTTCATGCTTGAAGGACAATGACTCTCCTGACTTAGTCATCTTCCCAGACCTGACAATTTCTCCTTTTAACGTCGCTAGCAATAGTCTTGATAGTCATAGATTGTGACAGCTAGGATGTTGACTGAACAGATAGACAGTTGACATTTTCAAGAAAACCCAGATGATTTGCAATGGATTGAGTCTCAGTTAGCTGTCTACAGGTGGGTTCCTCTCCTCCCTATCAGCCACTGAGTGCTGAGAACAGACAGGGTTATGTGGAGGTCACCAAGGTATTCACCCATTTGAGCCTTATTTTCTCCTACTAAAATAGGAAGTTCAAAGTGAGTGATTGCAAGAGCTTTTACAATCTTGAATGTATTCAACTTAAAACATAGAGCAAGTCAAAGCCAATGAGGAACAACTATAAAGCCAAAGATTTTTGATAAGCAGACTAAACTCTATAAACAGAAGTGCTATCTTTAATATTAATGGTCATGCCTGAACACAAACTCTGTGCCATGTACTTTTCAAAGTGTCACACACACCCATTCTCATAAACATCCTCAGGTTGACAGACAGATGGGGCACAAGGTGGTTAGGTCCCTGAATAGTCCTGGGTACAGGATTTGGTAGGTATATAATAAGGGTTAGGAGAGGCCAGAGTTAAAAGCCTACCTCAAGCATCCAGATTACAAGTGTGCACTCTAACCTGGAGTGTTCTCACTTCTCTAAGCATCCTATTTAATTCCACACTAACTCCCACCTCTACCCTTTATTTTAAAGTAAACCATATTTGGGATACACCAGATGCTGTTTTAACTTCTCTGGGGAAATGTAAATAAACACATTTATCCCAGGTTGAGTACTAGAGACAGGCTGAATTGTCTGTGCAAGTCTAATTTGGTGAACCCATGAGTTTATCGAGGTTACTTACAGAAGCATGGGTGGGGAGTTACTTACAGGATCAAGGTTAAAGGGTTTGTCACAGGAGTATGGGTGAGAGATTAGTTACAGTGACATGGGGTGAGGGGTGGAAAGAGTGTGGGTGAAGGGTTATTGAGAAGAGCATAGGCGAGGGACTAGTTGTAAGACCATGGAGGAGAGGTTACACACAGAAGAAGTGCAGGGGAGGGAGGTAACTTACAAGAGTGTGGGTGAAGGGTTAGCTACAAGACCCCAACCAAATAGCTGCATCCTCTCAAAGTCCTACCCCATCATGGATGATGAGCTCATGGACTCTGCATCATGGAGTCCTCCCTTAGTTCACCTTTTCCTTCCTATACAGCAGCCTCTCCCAAGATCCTTTGCAGCTGGGAGAGTGGGGTGGGAAGGAGAAAAGGCTGGAATCTGAGGTGAGGGTTCTGTGTCTTTCCCTCTCCTTCTTCTACTAGAGAGTGTTACCAGCTCTTTGCCTTCATCTTAGACCTAACGACCTCTGCATTATTCTGTCTACTTTGTTGTCATGGCTACCAGGCCGAGGTTCTCTCTATTCCAAGATGGTGATGGGATGCCTGGAGGAGATGCTCACACTGCAGTCCCTGATCACTACACATACCTGGGTGTTCTTTCTCTACTTCACTCCCTTAGGGCCCGACTGTGTGAAGAAGGAAAGCATGAGGCCTATGCATGGTGTGTGTTATCGTCTGATGGTGAAGAGGGAAATCATGAAAGCTGATCTGGGCATATTTGAAATGTTATGGGAACTCTAAGAATCTGAATCAGGAGCAGTGGAGAGGTGTTCACCCCCCCCTCTTCTTCCTGGGAGCAGAACTAAATGGTCTCGGGCATGCTAACTAATTGCTCTAGCCTCTGGGCTTTACCTCAAGAAATCATTTCTGGTGGTAGTACAGATGGCATTTCTGAAGATAGCCATACTTGAATCACATTCTGTGGCCCCCAGTCCGTTCCCTTGTGTTCATTTTATTCTTCAAATTTTATGTGCACGTGTGGGCACATGTATGTGCAGGCCAGAGGTCAGCCTCAAGTGTTATTTGTCTAGCACCATCATCTTAGTTTTTTAAGGAAAGGTTTCTCACTGGTACCCAGGGCTCAGCAATTCAGCTACAGTGGCTGGGCAGTGAGCTCGAGCGGTTCTCCTGGATCTGCCTCTCTTAAACTGGGATTACAGGTACATGGTGCCACCCTGGTTGTGTTATGTGGGAGCTGGAGGGTGAACTCCGGTTCTCATGCTTGCTCACCAGTCACTTTGCCGACTGAACCATCTCCTCAGCCCCTCCTAGTAAAACTGTAACTGACTTTGGGCATTGATCTTACTGAAGTCTCAACTTTTCTGCCAATTAAGATATGATGTGTGTGTGTGTGTGTGTGTGTGTGTGTGTGTGTGTGTGTGTCCAAGATAGTTGTTTTTATTTGGTACATAATAGGCATGCTTTAATAGCTAAGATGATTTTCAACCAGAAGTGAAGATGATTGGTGTCCAGAGCATGGTAGACTCCTGACACCCAGGATGAACATGTGTGTTGGACTGACCATTCCACGTCACCTTCTCTTTATTTATATTTGTAGTGTCTTGCTTTGGTCTAAGTCTAATGTCACAGCTGGGATTCCTCCTCAATGGGAAGCATTTGTGGTCACTTACAGCCTATCTAGAACGGTCACAGCATGGACAACAGTAGGAAAGCTGAAGTCCCGACGCCAGCCCCTCTGTTAGCAAGAAGTCCCTCTGTGTCCTGTGAAGCCTAAGAATGATCCTTCCAGAAGAGGGTACATGGAGTGAGGGAGCAGAAAGGAAATTCCAGAAACAGCTCTGCTGTCCACCTGTGGCTACCTTTCCCACTGGACTCTTGAAGAGGCAATTTGTCTTGGCCAGGAATGATCCTACCCACAGAGCATAGAGGCTCACAACATCCAGACCCAGAATTCAGGAAAATTCTGAGAGAAATTGCTCCAGGACAGAGAAAACTCAAGGTAATGTTAATCCAATGTAACAAATAGCATCAACAAATAAAAAAATGTCCAAAATTTACTCACTGAGGTTGTTGGGTATCTATGTCCTATGCATTGAACCCATTCTTTCCTGGATGCAGGAAGGAAGCTCCAGAGGCTCAGGAAGTAAACAAAACCCGCAAAGTTCTAGATGTTCCTGAAACTTACAAGATTCACAAGCCCCTTTCCCAAGGTTATATTAGTGGTAAGAATAGCTAAAGAAAAGAGAAACTGTTGGAACTGTCTAGAAGCTATGAAGGAGAGCCAGGACTGGAGCTTTCATGAGTCTTCACCTCTTTTGGGATGGGCTTGTCAGTGATGTAGCTACCTTTGAGTCATTCATGCTCTCGTAAGCAACCCCTCCCCTTATCTGCAGTGCTCTTACAAGTAACCCCAGAAACCTCACTGGTTCACTAAGCCATCCTTAGATGGAATGCCTTATCTTGTGGGAATAGACATATCTGGTCACAGCTGACCAGGGAAGTCACACAGCACAGTCTTGACAGGAAACCCAAAATGAACAATGGGAAAGAGCTCCACGTCTCATCTTGGAGTACCTTGGAATACTGGAATACTGGAAAGCATTGTACATCAAGTGCCCATAAAGTCAAGTGACACAGAAAGTGACGTCAGATGACAGCAAGAAGGAAAGATAAGAAGAAAGAAGAGCATTGACAACAAGGAGGAAAACCAGAAATAGCAGCTGCTGCTGTGGCAACTGCGGACAGAATGTATGGTGAAGCATGGAGCTCAGGTTTCATCTCACTAGGGTATGGGACTTGCACAAGGCCCTGAAGACAAGGGAACTGTGTGGATAATGATTGGTGAGTTCACCATAGTTTATCAGTAATGACTATGAGTAGATGCCTTGAGGCTACTTGTCCAGGCTAGGCATGCAGGGCAGAGACTGGTGAGGTTACACAGCCTCTGTCCCAGGAGACTGAAATCCTGTGAGAACAGAAACCATCCCACGTGGTATCCGAGACCATGTTCCTCCCCTAGATGGTCTTCTAGTCACTTATTGTCACCCCAGATGGGACTTAGCATGACTTATACTGACACCTTTAAGCAGGAAGAAGAACTTTTGCTGAGTTTCAAATGCAGAGACATTACAAAGATAAGTTACTTGAGCTGGAATCAACCTGAGGTCTGAGAGGAAAATGTTAAAACACTGTGTATGCTTAGGGGCTCCTCATGAAACCAGCATCCAGCTCTGGTGCTGACATGTTATCGGACTTCATATATGTTGAGTACTGCAGAGTGGAAGTGAAGAAAGACACTCTCGGGTGGAGCTACACAACTTTAGCTGGAAATTCTTCCTTTAGAAGGTCTTTCCTCTCTTGGGGCTACTTTATTTTGATTTTTCAGTCTAGGCCTCCCAGCTTCCTGTTCTCCATCCATGCATACCATGTACTTCTATTTCGGGTTTGTTTTTAATTATTTGCATTTAAAAAATTGGCTTCCAAATGAAGAATTTACTAATTCATTAATGAATTAGTAGCAACAACAGTGTTTCCCTTGAAATGAGCTACATTTTTTTTTTCCTGTTAACATCTAAAGGAAAGATAATTTGGTGTTCCTGTTGGAAGCCCATGCTGAAGAAGGAAGTGTCATAGAGAAGGGTCATAAAAACAAAGATGCTGGGCTGGAGAGATGGTTTAGAGGTTAAGAGCACTGACTGCTCCTCCAGAGGTCCTGAGTTCAATTCCCAGCAACCACATGGTGGCTCACAACCATCCGTAATGAGATCTTCTGTCCTGCAGGGGTACATGCAGGTAGAACACTGTATACATAATAAATAAATAAATCTTTAAAAAAAAAACAACAAAAACAAAAAACAAAGATGCTGAAATAAATTATGACCTGGGTTTTGTTACTCTGTGCAGGATGATGTAGTGTTGGACACTGTTTGTATAATTCTTACTGTGAACAGTCTGGGTTGATTAACTGTGGGGAGAAAAGAGAGAATGAATTGTTGGCTGTGCACACCAAAGTGTCAACAGTAGAACAGCTATTACCTGACAAGTATGACTAGGGACAACTCAAATTTTCTTTCTATTTGTAAACTACAGAAATCTTGCAATAAACCAGCATTTATTTTTTAACAAATAAATTGAGCAGAACTAACCCAAAATAAAGCTCTTTGGCTTTTATGAATTATCTAGAAATCCAATCTTGTTGTTATCACTTTACAGTAGACCCCCAACTCTCTCTCCGAGTTGAACAGAACTTGTGTTCTCTTCAGCTTTGCTTGCACCCCCAGGAGCAGCACAAACAGGCTCACACACATACTGCACACACGTACTGTACCCGGATGCGAGCCTATGCCTGCCTATCACACTCAACGTGTACCCGGATTCAGGCCCACACCCAGCTCTTGTTACAGGGCACACATGTATCCGGATACAGACCCACACTGGCTACCCTCATACTGCACATGTAAGAAGTGTTTAGTTCAACCTTGTCAGAATCAGAGGCCAGCACTCAAGTGTAGCAGTGACTAATGTAGCAGCCATTAACGTTTTATCCTAGACAACTCAGTGAGGATTAAAACAACAACAAAACAAAAACGGAAGGAAGAAGAAAAGCAAAAAAAGACTAAGCAGCCGGTTCCCCCTTCACATGGCTGGCTCACAGGACAGACCCTTATTAGTGCTAGCCGAGGTGTCCGAATTCCCCATGTCCACCAGGCTAAATGGGAAATTTTGGCAACCTACCCCAGAAACACATTCGCGCAGCATCTTCCCTTTTCAGATTTTTCTCTACACAAGCTCCCTCAAATCTTGCATTTAACATGCTTCACTCATTAAGTTTGATTAGAGCAGAGTCCAATGTTTTTTTTTTTCTTTTTAAACAAAACTTTCAACTAATTGTTCCTTAATTAAGTCAGTAATTTGTGATTCAAGAAGGATGTTAGATTTCTGGTCAGGTAGAGCTTAACTCACAGTTACTGATGGAAGAAAAGTAAGACACAGAATTGAGTTTCATAAATCAATGCAAAATAATAAAAAATTAAACAGGAGAAGCAGCCCATCGATAGCACTGTAACAAAGGGGAGACCTGTTTTCTATTGATCAGCTGCTGTTAAATAATGCATCACTCCTCCCAGCAGGGCAGGGGCTCACAGGGCTGCTTAGTGCAAGGCGTGGTTGGCTAGAACCTGATCGATCTGGAGTTGTAATCACCCTGGCCAGTGAAGCTCTGGGGGTCTCTGACCGCATGGCCACTGTGGTTTGGAAGCCACGGAGCACCTGATGACCAGGGCAGTATGAAGTCCCCGAGGTGGAAGTAACCTGGACTGCTGTTCTGAACACCCTCCTGCCATCTTCTACATCACGTCTACATCTTTCACAGCTTAGATAAATTCCAGGAACCTTCCAGCCCCTGGTATAACCTGCAAGATGCTTTCCCACTGCTCAGCTACCAAGCATGGTGACACTGACTTAAAAAGTCATTCTGTCCTAGTTTTTCATGTGTATGTGTATTTGTGTGAGTGGGGGTGTATTGACTATGAGAGTAGAAAGGAGGTCCTGAGAGAACAAAGAGATGTTCAGCCAACAGAGGCAATAGGGCCCTGTGGCAGGACAGCTAGAAAGAGGCTTTGGGAATGAAAGGTACAAGATGGCAGGGGTTGGCAGGGAAGAGAGAATGTCACAAGGAAACCTAAGACTTCATATAGTTAAACAAATAGACAATTCATCCTACAGAGGAACTATAGGCCTACCATTTCCCCCAGCTCTGTAATTTCATGGCTTCATTCCTGCATTGGAACTGGCGCTGTGTATGCAGTAGTAAAGCATCATTGCAGCAGCAGGGCTGATGGCATGGCCCGGCAGGTAAAGGAACGTGCTGCACCAGCCTGGTGACCCGAGTTCTCCTGAGAGAAGTGACTGCAGAGCTGCCCTCTGATTCCCCCATTCCCTCCACGACATGGAGACTCATATCCACACACCGTGCCCTCCACATCAACAATAAAGAATTTAAAAAAAAATTAGCAACATTGAATGCTTTTACCTGCTTTGACAACCACATCCCCAAACAGTACCAGCCATGGCCTGATCTCCTACAGCGAGGAGAAGGAGGGGACATTTGTTCTTTGGGGATTAAGCTGCACCCAAGTCAGGGTGAGGGAGTCTGTAGCCTGTATGTTCTATGAGTTTAGGTTCTCAGTCCTTGAGGCATCTTCATTAGAAGTGGGACTGGTGACATCTTTCCCTGACTCTGGGGGATGAATAAGGGAGCACACATGGAAAGCTTATAAACTGTAGAGTGGTATAACACTCACCACTACATTAGCGCTCTCTGAGCAAGTGCCGAGGGGCTCTTCCAGGGGAGCAGACATCTTTGAGCGGTTAAAAGGAAACATAAATATCATGTATGAGACAAAAACTTTCATAAAGCGGGTTTGAAGTGAATCCTTCCACTCATTAGTAAAGGTCATTTGGGGGTGAAGTTCATGAGAGGTCTACAGTCAGGGTGTTAGCACAATGAAGGGCCTGGTGAGTGAATGGGCTGCTCCACAATCTCATATCTAGTGATTGTATGTGGAAGTGGGAATTTAGATGTGGTGCAATATGTCACATCTCAGAAACTGGAAAGCATAAATCAGAATGGACTAGCTGTGGCTCATCCACCAGCGTCGTGGTGGTCACAAATGTGGCTGTGAGTGTCACAGCCCCAAATAAAACAAGAAAGGGTTGCTCTCACATGATTTGTGGTTCACAGTGTTCTTTATATCTAATGTCTAAGAGAGATGTGCAAATGTTGATGCTGAAGACAGGAATTTCTTGCTTCAGATTCTCAGAAAGATAATGTAATAGGAGAGGCTGGGTACGTACTTGCTTTGATAGTGTTTGCCCCGCATGTCCAGAGTCCTGGGCTTCATGCCTAGTGCTGTGGCTTGATGGTACTTGTCTGTAACTTCAGCACTCAGGAGGTGAGGGCAGGAGGATCACAAGTTCAAGGTCATCTTGAGTTGCATATCAAGTTAGAAGTTAGCCTGAAATGTGTAAGAACCTGAAGAGGGAAGGAAGGAAAAAAGAAGAAAGGAAACAAGAAGAGGGAGAGAGGAGAAAACAGAAAAGAAAAGTGGGAAAGGGGGTGAGAATCATATTAGAGGCTGTGGAACCCCCTCTGCTGCTCCCTGGTCTCCACCAAGCTCAGCAAACACAGTGTGTTGAGAGTTGGAGTATATGAATGTCAGGGTTAATTTGTGACTATGTAACTCAACAAACTAAGGGAGAACATTCTCACAAGAAAGCACAGGACATCCATTTTTTACAAGAGATTCAAAATAGAACCTAGCAATGGTGGAGCATGAGATTGTGTCTTCCTTGGGAGGGAACAGAGCAGTGAGCCAGGAGAAGTCAGTATTCCTGTGTCTACCACCGTTTTCCCAACCTGCTCTCCCAGCTCACTTGATGACTCTAGGTTATTCATTGATGCATATTTTTACCTATGAGTCTCCACTTTGATCTCCTGTTACTGTCAGAGAGTCTCAAGGTGCTTTATCTATGCTTTTAAAGTATTGATTATAACATTTTGAATATGATGTGTGTGTGTGTGTGTGTGTGTGTGTGTGTGTGTGTGTGTGTGATTGAACACACATACTTAGGACAAGCTTTTTTTTCTCTCTCTCATGAGTTCTGAAGGAAACAGAGATGGAAACCAGTGCAAAGACAATTTGTGAGCTCTAGGTTTAGTGAGATAGTCTGTCTCCAAAAATTAAATGTATAACAACCAAGGCAAGCACTTCACATACTGAACCATATCCTTTGAATATGTTTTTTTCTTGAACACATTTTCTTCTGTGAAACAATAGTCTATTTTCAGATTCAAAACTCTGCATGCATGCAACTTTGCACTTGATTTTGAAGCACTAGTAGTTATTATTTCCCATTGAATAGTATTCTATATCTTTTCCAAGGAGCCAACTTCAGCAAAACGTAGTGAAAAGAAGAACCAGTTCCATGAGATTGGTAGACTTCCACCCTAAGCTAATTTCTTTTCACCAAACAAATTTGGTCTGTTCTTTTCTGAAGTTGTCATTAACACAAGCGTGGCTTGCTCAGACAAGAGTGTGAGCATCACTGGGATTTCAGAGAATGAGAAACACTTGTCAACACGTTTCCTTCCCTTCATTCTCACTCCTTTATGAATCGAAAATGCGCCCGTCGGACACAAGTAGGCACACCTATCTTCCCTGCCACTCGCAGGTAACACTCAATTTCCAACTTCTCCCTTTACTCTGCTGACTGTTAAGCTGTAATCCATTCACACTCCTGATGAAAGACCCAGATTCCAACACTGCACAGCCATCAACTCTACCTCGTTTGCATCACAAAGAAGAACTGGCAAGGGAGAGATGATCTTGCAGGAGTTTGGCAAACACATTACTAATTAAAGCGATACAATCTATATTTTAGTAGCTTTAAAGGCTCTGGAAAAACAGTGTACTCATAAGAACTTATAAAGTAGAAGAACATGCTAAATGGCTATAAATGAAAATTATGTAAGGAGATAATAACCACCAGAGCTTCAAGACTAATTGTCCAAATATCTTTATAAATAAACACAGACGTCCGAGGTGTGCTGGGGATGTCACTCAACGATGCAACAGGAGTCCTGCCTGTGTGGGGCTCAGGTTTTAAACACCACCATCATGCGAGTAGAATGCTGTGCAAAGATCTAAGTCAACACTGCTTTGTAGACATTTCTTTACAGCAATGCTTTCGATTTGATACTTTGGCTGGTTTTGATCATGGGGTCTTAAGTCTTTTATACTATACAGATAAAGGAAAGATTCTTACATGTTTTAGGAAAGGATAACTCTTGTAATTCTTGATTAGAACAGTTCTAATTTGTTAACAGTAAAAACACTGCTGAACTGCTGACTCTGGTAAAAACAAGTCTGGGTTGGAACAGAAACAGCCTGTCTAGTCCTCACCCAGTGATATGGCTCAGTGGGGAAAGGCTGTTGCCACCAAACCTGAGGACCTGAGTTTAAATCCCTGGACCCACAAGGTGGAAGGAGAAAACTGGCTCCTATGGGTCATCCTCTGACCTTCATACACATGCCATGGCACATTTACATTTATGCACACATAGACAGACAGACAGACACACACACACACACACACATATGCGTGCACAGACAGACAGACAGACACACACATATGCATGCACAGACAGACAGACAGACAGACAGACACACACACACACACACACACACCTACCCACACATACACACAATTAAACAAATAAAGTTAAAAAAAGATGGAAGTGTTATGAGGGAAAAATAAGTGCCCCATAGTGCTTCCCTTGTGGATTCACAGAACCTTTCAACAAACCCTGGGATGAATGTATATACCAAGAGGAATGTACCCCAGGGCTGCACCATCTCTGCATCCAAGCATTGCAGACGGAGATGGAAACCAGTGGGAAGACAATTTGTGATCTCTAGATTTAGTGAGATATCCTGTTTCCAAAAATGAAGTGCATAGCAACCAAGGAAGAACACCTGCAGTTGACTCCTTCTCCCCATCTGTGTACCTGCATATGTATGCATATAAAATAATAAAAGTAAATAAGTAAAATTAGAATTGCAGGTCTAACTCATTTAATAAAATCTGGAGCTCCAGTAATAAATACTGGCTATATACATGTTCCTAGACCTCAGTAGGTGTCCTAAGCTACATAGGGCCAGACTGTATTTTTCCATGAGAGTCATCCTCTTTCTTTTTTTTTAAAGACTTAAAAAGACATATTTTATTTTTAATCTCACATATATGTGGGTGTCTATATGTAGATTGTGGGTTTGGGTGGGTGTGTGAGTGCACATGCCCACAGAGACCAGAGGAGGATGTGACTCCCCTGGAGATAGAGCTATAGGGGGCTGTGAACTGCCTGATGTGGGTGTTGGGAACCAGATGTAGGTCCTGTGCAAGAGTGGCAAGCACTGTTAACCACTGTAGCTGGAAGTTTTCCTGTGTCCTGCCTAGTCCTGCAGCTCCTCAGACCCAAATCAACACACAGAGGCTTATATTAACTACAATACAATGACTACTATATCAAACTACATGGCCTAATGGCTCAGGTTTCTCACTAGCTAGCTCTTACATCTCAAATTAACCCATTTCTAAAAATCTATGCTTTGCCACATGGCTTGTGGCTTACCGGTACTTTACATCTTGGTTTTTCTGGTAGGGGCTAGCAGAGTCTCCTCAACTCTGCCTTTCTCCTTCCTCTCTCTCTAGTTGGAATGTCCCACCTAACCTTATTCTGCCTCACCATTGGCCAAACAGCTTTATTTATCAACCAATCAGAGCATCACATATTCACAGCACACAGAAAGATATCCCACAGCACTTCCCCTTTTCTTTCTAATCAAAAAGGAAGGTTTTAACTTTAATACAGTAAAATTACATATAACAAAACAGTTATCAAGCAAGAATTACAGTTACAATATCTAGTCTATTTGTATTTGGCAAAATTAAAGAAAATATTTTATTATCTATCCTATATTTGTGAGTTTAAAGTTTCATATCTAATTTATCCTTTATCATAACCAAGGAAAATTATAATTATAACTATCTAGTCTTTAACTGCATCAAAGACCTCAGAAGGATATAATATTACCTAAGTAAACAGGAAATGCATTGTAAGGAACTCCCAAAATTCTGGAAATGACAGAAATATCTGGCTGCCTGAACAGTCATCCAGAGTTCCTCTATAACTTTGGGGCATCCATCTTCAGCCTACAGGCCTAGAGCCTCACAACCGCTTCTCTCTGTGTCCTGTAGAATGTCTGGCAGCTTCTTCTGTGAAGCAGGGACCTGAAGGACCATCTCACCTTGCGAAGTTCAGTGGTCACCTTCCTATGGGTCTTGCATGTCCAGTCGATACAACATCTTGTCAAGTAGTCCAGGCAAGAACAGTTTCTTTCCCAAATGGCTATTTTAACCAAGAAGATAAACTCCGCATGGAGTGTCTTAGATGCCCATCTTTCTCTTTGAGGTAAATCAGTGCTGTCAGGAGCAGATGTGTCTCATTGTCCAGAAAGTCTAAGTTTTTAGAACATTTAAATGCCATATTCTGTAGGTCTTTGAAGTATTTGAAGATTACCTACCTAACTGAATTATATCTATGTATACCTAGAAAACTTAACATGACTATAAGTTTGACTATCATAGAAGACTAATTATTAATCTGTGTTTCTTAATTATCCATTACAATTTAAATGAGTTACATAAACATAATACCTTAAATGAGAGTAGAATATATATAGTATAACAATATCAACTGTCAATTTGTATCAATAAACTAAAATCCATAGCAATGTAGAACATTTTTAAACAAGTTGTTGCTCTTCAAAAGTAGGTTCATTAATCTACCCTTTCATCCTATCATATCTACACCACCCCCTTTACTTTTTTAAAAACTGATTGCATTTATAATCATCCTGCTTTAAATAAAAATAGTCGTTCATAAACAATATTTTGGGAATTTAAGCATAGTTTCTCATACTACTTCCTGCTGGATGAGGGTCCTGGCAATCTAATGGGGATCCTGAGAAAATTAAGAATTATGGGTCAAGTCCTGATTAGAGTAGTCTGTGATGCTGCATTCTCTGAGCCAGTTGTCTTGAAGCTGTTTTTGATGTTGGATCATCTGGGCCTCTCAGGGGGTCTTTCTTGATTAAACCATATTAGCCTGGAAGGAATCCACAGGTTCTTATCTTCTGTGGAAACAAAATCAGAACCTCTTTTCCAAAGTAACATATCCTCAGACATAAACTTTGTATATATATTGACTTAGCTCAACAGTTCATTTAACAATGTAATGCAATTTGCTAACTCTTGAATGTTATTATTACCAACTATGAGGATATAAAGAAATTAAAGTTAGTAGTTAGACATTACAGTTGAACTTGTAGTCATACTAGGTATGTTTTCAAGGTCAGAGATATATTTTAGACAGGTCATCTTCAAACCCTTCAGAGATCTACAGAATATGGCATTTAAGGTATTTTTATTATCTTATTATTTATTATTATTTATATATATATGACCATAAGACATGTCTGCTCCTGGCAGCACCAATCTACTTCAGAAAAGATATGGGCATTGAAGAAACTGCACATGGAGTTAACTTTCATTGTGGCAAAAGTTAGCCACTGGGCAAAAAAGTACCCTCACATTGACTGATGACAGTATGCTGTCCAAAATGGACAAGCAGAACACACACACACACACACACACACACACACACACACACAAAAGGGGAGAGACTGATGATCCTTGCCAAGACAAGTGTGGTTGCAGCTTTGGCAACAGGCATCTTCCAGGACAATATGGCGCCATCACTGAAGTGGCTTTGTATTCTGGAAAAGGTACAGTGCTTCTTCTTTCAAAGGCAGCTGAGCAGGCAGTGGACCAATGGCTTCTGGTGTGTAGTAGAACAGTAGCTGGAACAGTTATTCTTGGAGGAATAATTAGGCTGACAGAGTCTGGCCTCTCAATGGTAGACTGTCATTTAATAAAGGAGATGAAGATACCTACAAGTCAAGAAGAATGGGAAACGGAATTCCAAAAACACCAGCAATTTCCAGAATTTAAAATCCTGAATCATGACAGGACAGTGGTGGAATTCAAGTTTATCTGGTACATGGAATACTCGCACCGAATGTGGGATAGAGTTGTAGGCCTTGTAGACATTCTGCTTCATAAATGAGTCTGTCAGATATGCTAAGCCTGTGGGCTGAAGATAATACCCCAACATTGTAGAGAAACCAAAGGTGACTGTACAGGAAACTGGTTGTTTCTGTCATAACTCACATTTTTTGGAAGTTTCTTGTTTGCACTTCCTGTTTTACTAGGTAATCTTATTTCCTTCTCAGGTCTCTGAGGGATTTGAAGATTAGATAGTTGTAGTTACAGTTTTCCCTGTTAAGAGATTCAGAAAAGAAACTCACTAAGGGGTGTTAAGTGAATAAGTTTGAAAGGCATTATAAGATAGTTTTCTGTTGGTAATACAAGATAGGATAGAAAGTGAATTAGGTACATTTTAGACTCATAAAAATAGGATAGATAGTGGAATATTTTCACTGAATTTGTCAAACACAAATGGACTAGACATTGTTGATGTATTTATTGCTTGTATATATTGTATATAGTCATTGTACTTATTATATATAGTTTTTCTTATGTTTGTTATAACTTTATTTTTTTATTATACAAAAAAGGGTAAACGTGGTGATATTTTATTTGTGCTTTAATAAATAAAGCTTGCCTGGAGATCAGAGGAAAAAGCAAGCCACAACACAGAAGCCATGCAGTGTTAGCACATGCCTTTAATCCTATCACTTAGGCGGCAGGATCTCTGTGTGTTCAAGGCCACACTGGAAACAGAGCCAGGTGTGGTGGCACATGCCTTAGAATTCCAACACTAGTTAACCATGGAGGTCTGGAGGTCTGTACAGACAGACAGGAAGTGACAGAGCTGGGCAAGAAGAGGAAGTGATGTAGCTGAATAGAGAGAGCAAATCAGATGGCAGAACAGCAAGGCATCTAGGCATGGGTAGACAGGAAGTATCTTGCATTTGGAAGCTGCGGAGTTAGTGAGGTAAGGTTAGCTGTAGCTTTCTCTATTTGCCTGATCTCTTCCAGGCTTTCACTTTTATATCTGTCTCCATGTTTTTTATTTAATAAGACTATTTAGAAATTCATCTACAAACCACTGAGCCATCCAACCAGTCCCCTCAAATCCTCTTTCTATCTGTATCATTCATTCACCTATTAAGCGAGTTCATACAGAACTACTGTTTTCACTAACAAAGAATGCAGAGGTGACTGATGCAGAAGGCAGACTAAGATTTACAAAGAACGGTCCCAAGTAAGTCTGGGGATGGCTCAGTAGGTAGAGTGCTTGCTACACAGAGACAAGGACCTGAGTCCAATGCCCACATCTCACATAAAAACATCAGCAGTAGACAGCTGTAATCCCACTGCTGGAGACATCGATGCAGATGGATTCCAGGGCTCCCTGACCAACAATGCCAGCTTACCCATGAAGCTCCAGGTCAACAAGAGACACTGTCTCAAAAGTGGGAATGTGTAGGACCTGAGGAATGACACTCTAGGTTCTCAACTGCACATCCCCCCTACACACACACACACACACACACACACACACACACACACAGAGAGAGAGAGAGAGAGAGAGAGAGAGAGAGAGAGAGAGAGAGAGAGAGAGAGACTGCACCTGATACACACAGAGTATGCCCTCACACACACACATAACACTGAAAACAAAACCAGAAACAAACCAACAGCCATTACCTTCTCCCAACACTTAAATTAAGTGAGTGGGCAAGATTGAATACAAATGCTCCTTTCCTAAATCACAGTCTGGTCGTCTTTTGAATACACTGAGGTCACTTGCATGCCACCCCGGGAGAGTCACCAAGTGAGTTTGCTGCACTGACAGCTGGTTTTCCCACCACCAGTTATGGTGCTGATTGCTCGGGGAATTGGGAACCATGAAAACAGACAAGAACTATGCCATACTAGGAATCTGAGACTAACTCCAGGGCATTCAAAACATGCTGCACCACTACTGAGGCATCTCTGGACTGTTGTGTGGGAAAACAAACTACAGAGTCTGTGCTAGCTCTCTTTCACGGCATCCTCACAGACTGCTGTGAGACAAAACATCACAGGAGGATTTTCTGAGTCTGTGTGCTTCTGGCAAAGCTAGGGTGAGTTTTGTCGATCACACACCTGGCCACCGTGTGGCACAAGACCAACTACATACTGAGCCAATTTCCAACAGCAGGTGCCAGGGAGCTGGGGACCACAGGATTAGAAGCATGTGGCTATGACAGGGTTTGTTCCATTCTCCAACGGGGAAACAGCAAAAGTATGTCAGCATATCTTGACAATTGTAAACCTGATGGATTTGTGGCAAGAATAGATATACGACTTTTCTCAGTGGAGTGTGGAATTGTTGTTTTTCCTTTTGCTTTGCCTCTTTTGCTGTGCCCACCTTCTTTCTGAGTCCTTGCTCTTGTGGTGACCTCCTCTTTCTTCCACAACCACTCTCCTTATGACTTAGCATTCAAACCAGCTTCCTTAGCATGTTTAATAGCAGTTTTACAAAGAAAGGAAATACATATTATCTCTCTTAGGGTGTCTTCTCTAGGCAAAGGCTTTGTTTTGTTTTCTGAGGCAAGCACTGGACAAGTGACCTGGCTGGAGAACTCCAGAAAGCCAGTGGCTGGGACATTCAACTCTGCTGGAAAACCAGCTCTGGTATTCCCACAGTTCTGTGCCTAGAATACTGCTAAGTTAAGAAGTGTGGGTGAAGTCCCATGTTTCCTTCCAATAGCAGACTTACTCAGTCAAGGAATTAAGAAATACTAAGGATCTAGGGTGTAGTTATAGCTCAGTGTTAACCTAGCACACACAAGTCCTTGGATTCAGTTCCCAGCACCTCATAGACTGTGATGGTACATGCCTGCAGTCACAGCAAATGAAAGACAGAAGCAGCAAGATCAGAAATTCAAGGTCATCCCAAAGAGTTGAAGGCCAGCCTGAGCTACATGAGACCATGTCAAACAAACAGCCAAACAAACTCCACAAAAATCAGATATCAGGCTGTGTGAAAAGAAAATGTTCCCAAAGTCCCAAGAGTGCTCCCTTCTCCATGCTAATGGGGTCTTCTGTAATGTCAATGCACATGCCAGTTTTATGAGTGCTGTAGGAATGTAGCTCACTATGTATGTGCACAGTTGTATTTAGAATGCAGAGGTGATATGCATCAGAGGGGTGGGCTAGGGAAGACCACAGCTTAATAAAGACCAGACCCAGTTCCCCAGAAGACAAGGCAAATAAACATCTGTTTGCAAATGCAGGCACACTTAAGCATGTCTGGAGTCTGTGAATATGTCATTGTGCCTTATGAAATATATGAGAAGTGTCTGGTCTAGGTCTTAATTACTGATAGCCACGAATTAGAAATGCAAGGTGTCTGGTGTGCATTAGGAAACCAAGAAACAGAGTTTGTATATATAAAACAGGCTTTTTAGTGCTAAACCATGTGGGGTTGGAGGCTGGGGTGGAGAGAATTGCCTGGGAATTTTAAATACACATTTATTCTCCAGAAATGTGTGCTGGCACATATCCTTTTAGGCATCAAAAAATAGCTGTGAAAGATATAATGACAAAGGAAGGACACCAGAGGCTGTTGCTACAGTCTCTCTCTTCCTCCTCCTCCTCCTCCTCCTCCTCCTCCTCCTCCGTGTGTGTGTGTGTGTGTGTGTGTGTGTGTGTGTGTGTGTGTGTGTGTGTGAGAGAGAGAGAGAGAGAGAGAGACAGAGACAGAGACAGAGACAGAGACAGACAGAGACAGAGGTCCAGGCCAGGTGTCTGCTTTTATCACTCCTGACCTCATTTTTTGAGTCAGGGCATCACTGTGCATGGAGCTCCCGACTTGGCTAGCCTGGTGGGCCAGCCAGCAGCAGGGATCCCCTGTTGGAGGGGACAGATATGCGCAGCCCTGCTTGGCTTTATATGTGCGTGCTGGGGATCTGAACTCAGGTCCTTGTGCCTTTGCAGAAAGTGCTTCACCAATTCTAATATTATTGAGGTTTCTCCAAAATATATGAAATCATTCAAATTATAGATAAATTAATATGCATAAATACGATAAACCATACACCCAACTGACAACAATGTCAAATGATAATGTCGCATGCTTCTATTTTAAGCTATTCTGTAGTTTCATGAGGCATGATATTTACTGGTGTTTGCACCAGATAATAATATACTTCCTTGTAACTCAATTTTAAGAAATACAAAGGCTGAAAGGAAAATGAAATCTATCATTTGGATAAGAAATGCAAATTATTGGGAAAGTGCAAAATATCCCATGGCAGCTTAGCAAAGAGAACTGAACATGTCGCTCACAGAGCGATTGTCTTTACAAACTTCCAGAGGTTAAATCATTAAAGTAGAAGATGGATCCTTAAGAGAAAAATCGGTCAGGAGAAATCGACACAAAGGGCAGAGAATGGAATCACAGGATGAAAACCAAATACAGTTGCTAGGAACTGCATAAGTACTGTTGAGAACAGAAAGAAAAAAATGTGAACACGAGGAAAGAAATAGAAAATATAATAAAGAACCAAATAAAGCTTTAGAGATTAAAAAAAAAAAAAAAGAAGAAGACACACTTGGTCTCCAGGCATGCTCTCAATAACAGATCCTGGGGAACCAGGTCCTTGACTGTTGGATGTGGCCAGTGTCACCCTGCTGAGAGAAATCTAACAGGGAAAAGCCTGTGGCTGTTATCACTATAGATACAGAAATGCTAATGAAGTATTAAAAATTAAATATACCAATAGAAACAAAATAACATGATTAGTGGGGTATGGGGAAAATACGGTTAATTTATCAAATTAAAAACTCACAATTTTAATAAAAATAGATACAATGAAACTGAGTCATTAGGTATACTAAAGTGTTTGAAAAAATTTGAACACCTGTTCATGGTAAAAATTTTTAGCTACGTATGAAAGGAAAAGGCACCCAAGGAGATAAAGGAACTATGTGGCAAGTGCGCCTTACTCTGATTCTCACTTTACCAAGGCACTGGAGCTGACTTTTATCTTCCCTGCTCACAACTGTTTTTGAGAGTCAGGCAAGGCAGGGGAGTCAAAAGTGGGAAGTGAAATTTATTTCTTCTGACAACGTGATCAACTATTATAACTACCAGACAGGCTAGGCATGTAGCTCAGTTGGTAGAGTACTTGCCTAGCACACATGAGGCCATGAGTTCAATTCCCAGCACCTCATAAATCAGGCATGACGTGACGTACCTCTAAACCAGCACTTGGTAGTTGTATGCACGGGTGTCACAAGGTCATTCTAGAGAGCTGGAGGCCAGCCTGGGCTGATTGAGACCTTAACTCAGAAAGAAAAAGCTGGACTGAGAATGTCCATTGGGTAGAATGCTTATCTAGCCTAGTTAAAAATCCCGAGCTTGGTCCCCGATACTTAGTCCCATCACTTGGAAAGTGGAGACAGAAGGATATGGGTTTCAAGCCAGCCGAGGCTACATCAGACCACACCTTTAAAAAAGACTAATAGGAGATCTTACTATTAATAGAATTCATCAAATGTAGACATTACTTTCCAAAAATTGGGAGAAAAAGTGAAATTAAATAAATGACGCTATTACAATAATATAAAAATGAACTATTTGGTCCTAAACCTAACGCAGTTTATATATTGTCTATAATATTGGTAGACCACCAAGCATCCTTGAGAGAGCCTGAGGAGGCTATCAGTGAGCAGCGACACAGCAGCGTGTTAACTGAGCAGAGCTCCCATGTTGTCTGGATGCTGAGCCTCGTGAGTGACTCACAGCAGGTGCAATGCCGCACAGATACTGAACTTCACCATGGAGATCCACCGCAGACCTGCTGCTGCCAGGATGCCAGGCCTTGTTGAGTGACCCACAGATTCTGCACACTCCCAGTCATGGTGTCACGAGGAAACACATGCTTGCTTTCACCTTTATGGAGATTCATTGGGCCTGGAACAACTGAAAAACACTGGGGGAAAAAAAAGTGCTGGGGAAGAGTAAAGCCATACCTGCTTCTGGGTCTCAGTAGGACAAGTCAGTCATCAAGACGGTGGGATGCTGATGATCGCCATAAGAAACAGTCCCCAAAGAACAAAGTATAGCAGCAGATGCAACTCATGGGTAATTGCTAATCCACACAGGCCAGACCACTTGAAGGGAAAGGAATAAATTTTTAATATACACTATCGACACAACTGAAATCTACATGTAAAAAGAGGAAAGGAAAGTCCAGTATTAGTTTGTGATAGACATAAAAATTAGATCAGAAGTAAATATAAATAGATCATCTCTCTGATTTGATCATAAGCCTCAGCAAAAGCCAAAGCTACAAAATTTCTAAAATGGGAATTGCAGGCTCCAGGTAGGTAAAGACACGACCTGTCAACTCTATAAATAAGTGTTTGGCTTTAATGAAATGAAAATCTTCAGCACTTTAGAGGGCAATGGCAAGAAAGTGAAAATGTGACATAAGAGAGACTATATTTGTATTAATAAGTAAAGGACTTGTACTGAGACCGTATACCTTCTCTCTCTCTCTCTCTCTCTCTCTCTCTGTGTGTGTGTGTGTGTGTGTGTGTGTGTGTGTGTGCGTGCATGTATCTGTGTGAAGGTGTGAGGATACATATGGACACGAGTGCATGAATCTAAAAGTCAGAAGTTGACATCGGGAGTCTTCCTCAGGTGCTCTCTCACTGACTTTGGCCAGGCTAGCTGAGGAAGAAATTCCTGGCGTCTTCCACTCTCAGCCTCTCCAACACTGGGAAAATGGGCTTTTTTGTGGGTTATAAGGATCCAAACTCAGGTTGAGGAAGATACGCCACAATGACTTCTGACCTCCACATGCATACACACACCCGTGTGTGTACACACATGAATATGTGCACACATATAAACACACACAAGCCAGTTGTGCAGCAAGAAGACAAATACCCACATTGCAAGCAGAGTGGCGCCATTTTGTACTCTCAACAACAAAGTATAAGTATCCTTTGTCTGGGCCTATGGCAACATTCAAAGCCACCCCAAACACAGGGTGTTATTTGCTTATAGTGGCTTAATTAGCTTTTTCTTAAGAAATAATGTTGAGTATCTTTTCACATTATTGACTTTTTTTTTTGATATTTGGTTAAGCTCCCGCCAACTGCTTATGGAGAAATTATGGAGGCAGGAGTATGAGGCAGGTGGTCACATTCCATCTGCTGTCAGGCAGCCGAGAGAGATGAATGCCAGTGTTCAGCTTGCTTTCTTCATTTTATGCAGCCCATGGCATGATGCCACCTATGTTTAGTAGGGGTCTTCCCTCCTCAATTAATCCATTCTAGAAACTCCCTCACAGACATAGCCAGAAGCTTGCCTCTTCCATGATTCTAGCTCCTGACCAATTGTGAAACTGAAAATCAGTATTAACAAACCATACAAGGAAATGTACTAATCTAAACCTGGGAGTAACCAAAACATCCACTGCCTGGTAAATCCATAAATATAGTAGGTGATGATAAAAAGGAAGTGGACTTGGGTTTACTCTTCTTTTGGCTATTTCCTGACAAGCAATGCCTTCCATAGATAAAGCTTAGTTGGTACACCAGCAATGCCTTGTAACTATGGTTAAATCCTGAGTTAGTTCCGCTCCCTCATCTGGGGCAAAAATCTAACCCAAGTGTCACATTCTCAAGGCCCCCAGTGGACTTAGAGAGAAAACCCAAGAATAGGCTGCAGCCATTGTTCCTGTGTCACACAAATGAAGTCCTTCATCCCCGAGCACTCATGAGCCTGCTGCTGGAACTGGTGAATCTGCAGCTCGTTCATTGGCCTGAGAGCAGGGTAAGGTTCGGAGGCTTCACAGCTCTTCAGAGAACTTTGGATAGATGCACTGACATGTGCAAGTCTCAGATGCATTGGGAACAGATAGAACCACACAGACAACAGCCTACTGTTTACTTGTCTTCATATGAAACCATAGAAGAGGAAAGCCAGACTCTGGAGAGCTTCCTGGAGGCCACGTAAGCCTATATATACAGGAACCAAGGGCTGCAACAAAGCAACTTGAAAACTTGGGCAAGAGGTAAATGATGTGTATCTTGACTGTGGTGGCTGTCTTTTTTATAAGAAATTACTGAACCATGATTTGAAATAGTCCATTTTAGGGGATGGAGAGTTATGAGTTAAGAATCCTTATAGCTTTTATGGAGAGTCTGGGCTCAGTTCAAAACTGTTTGCTCCAGATTTGAGGTCTTCTGGCTTCCACTGGTCAACATAGCAAGTTTCAGGCCAGCCAGGGCTGCACAGTGAGACTCTATCTCAAAAAAATAAGTAAATTTCAGTTTTTAAGTTATATTTAATAAGTTAATAAAGGCATAATAAAATAAAGCTAGTAATATCAATAGTTTTAAGAATTTGAATTAACTTTTAGCATATTTTAACTCTTTTCTTAGTTTTTTGGGGACTAGTTACTAATTAGCCTCCCTAACTCATCTCATCAATAAGATAATTTACACAGAACGAAGCACCAGGCACCCAGCAAGTACTTTCAGGGGCTTTGCTTTGAATCCTCTTTCCTCTTCTATGCTTGCTCTTTAAACAGCAGGGAATTTCATTCCAAACCCACCAGGCGTGGGAACTTTCAATCACAGTCACTTTGAGGGTGGCTCCCTGCCTCTGTGGTCTTGGACTGACAGATTGATGTATACAACCTGGTTGTACAAAGAGCCTCAGGAAGTAAAAAGGGCCTTTCCATATCCAGGTCACTCTGTGACAGCCTGCAAGGACCAGCACTTCTGCTGATGCTGTCTGGCAGCAGTCCTGGGATTTCTGCAGAATCTGAGAGCCAGAAACATTAGGATTATACTTCAGAGAGGCAGGTGGTCCCCGAGGAACTGTACCCCTGTGTGGAAGCTCAGGAGTGCAGGGATTTGATGGCTAGGATGGCTGCAAGCGTCTGCCCTTAGCACCTTCGGGAACCCCTCCCCAGGAAGCACACTCACTGTCTTCGCACTCCCACACTACTCCTAAGCTTACCCAGGAAGACGAGAAGCATCTTCACAGCACCCCACAAAAGTTGGGACTATGAGAAGTTGAACATTTTCTTGCATCTGAGAAGTAAAAATCACATAGAGGGGAAAAAGCACAATGGCTTCCACTCTTACTGCTGCGAGAAAGAAGGAGAGAATGCCAGTTCAACGTCTTTTCCTTCTAGATTTTCAGTTTCCATCTCAGCCCTGAATTCTATCTCTCACTGCATCTGAATTCCTGGTCTGCGTCCCCAGCACATTTCCCTGAAGACTAGTCACCGCGAAATTTCTAAATCAACTATTTCATCCCCTCCCCCAAGCATGGTACATTTTAAGTAGAATAAATGACTTGATTTTGTAATGTTGTAAAGCCAAGTATGTGAAGATTAGAAGGTCCTTGAAAAATTAAAAGTATTTTAAGATATATTTGGTTAACAGAATGACTTGGGCTTCCCTCCCACCCTTGAGCATGGCCTGATTCTTCCTGAACCACTGCTCTTAAATTATATGCTGCTCATAACAGACATGGGTTTAATGGACAGCCAGTTGCTGCATACAGAGTTGTCCAAACAACTTGGTTACTTCAAGACATTCTTTTCTGTTTATAACCAACAGAAATTTTGGCTGGCTAAGACGGTTTCTGAGTTTTTCCATATATTGATATTGGTTTTGAAAAATGGGAATATTTTTAAGGATAGATACAGCTTTTGTAATGCAATATAATTTGATTTTACACAGTATACTTAAGAACTAAATTATAGTAACTCTATTTTAATTTGTGGGGTACCAGAAAGCTATGTGCAATTTTCCAAATCAAGACCAATAGATCCTGCCACAAGATCTTGGCTTTTGCTTGCGGCACCAAACCCTGCATTCCAAGGTCCTCTTGGAGGTAGCACTTACAGTGAGACGTGTCAAGTTCTAGCCATGGCTGGATGACAGCAGTCTGAATCTTTGCCTTTGAACTTTCATGGCTCCCCTATGGAGACTGGCAATAGCTCTCCCCAAAATACAGAAGAGAATTAGGAAAGCTGAGTACAGGGAGCAGACCACCCAGCTGCTGGCAAGGGACCCTGCCAGTCTCTGTGCTTTCGTTGACCTCGTTTGGGTCTGTTTAAGTGAAGAGTGGACTACTTGTGTTTAAAGCCCTTCAAAGGCTAAAACTCCGAGGTAAAAAGGGATCAACGATTTCACTGAGCCTATGATTGTCTTAGGATGATAAGTTCATCTGTATAATGAAACAATTTCTACACACATCTCTTCAGGTGTGTGGCCAGCGTTCTGATCCTGGAGGTTTGGAGGATGGAAGCACCTGAAGAACAGTGGAAGGCTGACACTGTCCCCACACTTCACACAGAGTTAATTCTCAGAACTTCTGCACACAGCTGGCACCGGTGCAACAATTTTAGAAACAAGCATAAATATTACAAAACGGCTTCTAGTTCAAATTTTCAATGCTGAAAGCCCGGCTCTCAACCCAAAAGGGAAAAGATGGTTTATTTAGGATCCAAATATGAGTGACTATGGCCTAGGAGCAGTCTGGGGTTACCTCACATGCTCTGCTGTGAAGGTGGTCACATGAGATTTTATTAGTTACAGAAAAAAAAGATGTCACAAATCGAGCCATTTACTAAACACACAGGTGGGAGTCACAGGGAAGGTAGGTGACAGCAAAGTTGGGAAATCACCATTTTAGGCTACAGTTTATTTTGGTGACATTCTTAGTGTTTGGATTGTTTTAAAAAAAAAGTATTTCAACAGTTTTGATGGTCCCAGGTAGGTCAGACACAGAGGTGGGCAATGAGTGGCTTTGAAGGAGTGGGGTCCTGAAAGGTTGTCCAACCCTTTGCACACAAGGCTGCTGAGGTCAGAAAGAGCAAATCAATCATGGTTACATCTCCTAGACAGAAATCTATTAGCAACACGGTGAAATTTCCAATGCAGTTTCTTCCCCATTTTGGCAGTACTTCACAGTCCTCCATTACTTCGAGCTTCAACTTTTTCTGTTCTTGTTTGGTCTCCCTTATAAGGAATTGAGATCCACATTAATGGTGTCTTCCTTTGTTCTCTGATGTTCCCTTTTCACTTCAGGTGCAGTCTCCCACAGACATCACAAGACACAGGCTCTGCTTCATTGAGAATGTTGTTCATCAGACACAGTGTTTGTGAGATCATATTTGACAGGGACCCTATAAGGAAACCAGTGTTCACATGAATTATGGAACCACCAAGCACTCATGGAACCCACCTGACACACAGAAGCAGCATGTGGGTCCAAAAGCCTACAGCTTTTGCCAACTCCTTTAGAGGATGCAGTTGTATCCAGGAGAATTATCCTGTTTGCAGCCTCTACAAACAGAAGTTCTACTAATAACAAACCTATAATAACACGACCTATATAACAAACCTATAATAACAACCTAAATAATAACACAACATATTTCTCCATGATAAACCCTTTAACAGAATGAAGTTCCAATTAAATGGAACTATGTTTTTTCTTTAAGTATTCTAAAGGGAACTCAGTATGAAACCAGGAGGTAACAATTTGGTCTTTGATCTAGGAGTCCAGCCCCTGTAAAGAAAGACATACCCTTGGGGCCAGAGTACAGCTTAGTTGGTAGAGTGCTTACATAGTATGCATGGAACCCTGGACTGCATTCCCAGCCCTGTATAAGCCACGTGTGGTGCATGCCTGCAATCCTAGCACTCAGGATCAGGGGGAACAGAAGTTCAAGGTCATTCTCAGCTCTACAGCAATTCCAAAGCCAGTCGAAAATAAGTGAGGCCTTGTCTAAAACAAGCAAACAAAAAAGATAAAGATGGACAGATGCCTCCCGTCAGCATGGTGCTTGCTGGCTAATCCTGAGAACTGGAGTTCAATTGCCAGCTCCGCAGCAAGAAGCCGCGATGCGGAAGGCCTACCTGTAGTCTACCACCGGTGAGGCCGAGATTGGACGCTGTCTGGAGCTGGCTGGCATGTCAATCTAGAAGAATTGGTAATTTCCATGTTGATTCCCTGTGTCAGAAAAGCAACTGAGGACACACCCGACCTTAGCCTCTGCCCTACACATGTACATATGAGCATGCCTATGCACACATACACACACACACACACACACACACACACACACACACACACACACACACGCGTGCGCATGTAGACACACACAAAAAGAGGGAGAGAAAAGAGAAAATGTACATCGGTATGTGATCTTTGTAACTTAGAGTACACATTTTGCTCTAAAATGAAAGGAATTGTGAGCCTCATCCCGCCTGAGAGCCCCTCACAAAATGCCAATTAGCATCGGTGCCCACTGGCCTAGACTCCAGCGCTGTGTGCAGACATTCACCCATCGTCCACGGTGGGAAGCTGGCCTGCTCTAAAGCCCCCAGCCGCTGCTTTGATGGCTGGGAACTTGCCCTTTAAATTTATAAACAACCTTTCTTTTCTAATCTGGGCCATTAGAGAGAGATGCTGTGAAGGCCTGCGTTCTGAAATAGCTAGGTTTGTTGAGAGTCCAGACGGTTTTCAATCTAGCTGCCAGTAACAGAATAGCATTGACTAAAAATAGCATGGGTGCAGAAGGTGCCCTGGGCACCTACGGAGGCCTTGAGGGTTTCAGGTTAATTTGAAACCCAGTAATGGTCTCTCTCTCTCTCTCTCTCTCTCTCTCTCTCTCTCTCTCTCTCTCTCTCTCTCTCTCTCTCTCTGGTTTGGTTCATTTGTGAGTGTTGCTATCATGGGGAAAACTCATCCACCTAAGGACCTTGATGCACAGAAAGGAAATAAACTGGTCAAGAATAAAACAATGATCAGGTGGTCTGTAGCTTTTCGATGCTAACATGTGCTAAGAGCCCTCAGGTTCTACACTGTCCCTTAGTCAAACTGTTCATTTACAGTCAAGCAGAGTCATTTAATGAATGAACAAATAAAGAAGGATCATGTCTGGTGCTCCTGAAGATGTTAACAGTATTGAAGAATCCCTAACAGGAATTATTTGAGTGTCTGCTGACAGATTTCTTATAGGAATGAAGTTGTAAATCTAGGCTCATAATAATGCATTTCGGGGTCACTGGCTGATTGAATAATTATGGAAGTAGTCAAATAAGCCTGTGAACCACCTGAAATTTCAAGTGTTAAAACTTCCTTCCCCAGTTGAAAGTT
This sequence comes from Peromyscus leucopus, assembly GCF_004664715.2. Classification (NCBI taxonomy): domain Eukaryota; kingdom Metazoa; phylum Chordata; class Mammalia; order Rodentia; family Cricetidae; genus Peromyscus; species Peromyscus leucopus. Next base: position 132,852,331 of record NC_051067.1, on the reverse strand, counting down.
ATTCCCTAATTCTTTCTCTCTGGGCCCATCTCTAGAGCAGCTGTATCTACCAGGGCCTTATTCACTCTCTGCTGATGGATGGAGAAAAAGACCCTTGGTCCTACAAAAGAAGGAAGCAGTACCATCCAGAACAAGACCGGAGGGTTTGCTGGCATACGGTGTGACTTTTCCCAGGGAGATGCGAAGAAGCATCTGTCCACCACCGATAGGGTGGTGAGGACCCAGCACAGAGGCACAGAGTCTGTTTTTCCCTGGTGTAGGTCAGTGAATGAGCGGGTTTATTGGGGCTACTCACGGAGCAGGGATGACTCAAAGGCAGCTGTGTTGCTCAGAAGCATGATGACAGCTAACAGCAGCCGCATCCCTGGAGCTCCTGGCCAATTTATAGGAAGCCCACTAGCCAGCCTCCTCTCTCCTCCTGAGCAATTGATGGAGTCCTTGTAGCTTCCTAAGGCTGGTAAGTTTCCTGAGTCTTGGGAGTCTCCTTCCTTGGTCCTGGAGGGAATGTGGCAACTAAGAGGCATCGGCTCCAGCAGTGGAGTGAGGGGGAAGGAGAGGAGAAGAGGGCCAGCTCTGGTTAGGAAACCCTGCAGCTCTGTGTGAACACCAGGTTCTAGGAGCTGTCAGCACTGAAGGGGGAGACTGAGAGGCACCTCATCTTAGGGTACAGGGCAATGGCTGTGCTGGCCATGAGCCACCGGCAGTGAGTTCAGGGATGAGCACCCCATCTCGCCAGACTTAAAGCTTGACTAGGAGTATATCGCACAGCATGGTTGGTACTGAACATTTTATCTCTGTTAGTTCATGTATTAGTGGCTTTTTAGAGGTGACTTCTCTCTAAACAGAAATGTCAAAAATAAAAACAAAAAATCTAATACTACAGAGCAGACAAGACCACTCAGTGAATAAAAGACCTTACCATACAAGCCTGATGACCTGAGTTTCATTCCCAGATGGTGAAAAGAGACAACTGACTCCCAGGAGTGCCTTCTGACGTGTACATGAATGGTATGTTATGGCATGCGCGTGCGGGCACGCGCGAGCGCGCGCGCGCGCGCGCGCGCGCGCACACACACACACACACACACACACACACACACACACGCATGCACGCACACACTCAATTTCATTCTATAGTTGTGGTAAAATATTGACCAAAAGTAAAAGCAACTTAGTGGGTAGGAAAGGGTTATTTGACTTAAAATTCCAGGTCCCAATCCATCATTGAGGGAAATTAGGATGGGAACTCAAGGAAGAACCATGTAGGAATGATGCTTCCTCATTAGCTCCTTTCTCACTCACAGGTTCATGGTCAGCTAGCTTTCTTAAATAGCCTAGGATTGCCTGCCTATGGATGGTCCTCCTCCTAATCAGCTTACATCACTTACATCAAACATCAAACAAGACAATGCCTTACAGACAAGGCTCCAGGCCAACCTGATCTGTTCAGTCCCTCAGATGATTCTAGCCCATGCCAAGTGGACAGCTGAAGCTAAGTAGGACAACACACAATAACGATAAATAAATAAAATTTAAAAGTATTTAAAAACCCTAAGACTTTAAAGGTGTTGATGTGTGTTACTAGATAGTCTATGTTGCAAAATTTGAGGTGTTAAGGGCATGTAGGATCAACTATTGAATCCTGACTCATTCATTTGTGCCAGAGAAAAGCATTTGCTTAATGACTTGGAAAGTAGAGTGTCCCACTAACCCAAGTTCTAAACAGAAAACACTTTGCTTGTTGTTTTAACTGTGATTGGAAAATATGATACTTTAATGAAGATATGATGCAGAAGCAAAGTATTGACCATTTTACACTAACGGAGGTTAGCACACATGTGCATGGTCTAGTTTATGGTGGGTGTATGTCAAGTCAAGGAACTGAATCTTCCTGTTCCTGATGATTCATGTTTGTGGACTGCCTCTCAGTGCATAAAAGCAACTCAAATTTTCATCAGATTTTAAATAGAAAATATATCCAATCTTTCCTTTTCTCTGTATCATTATTCTTATAAACTTGTAAGTTGGAAGAGGGAGTTTTATTGTCTTGTTTTATATCAAAGATGAAGATGCACATTTATACCAGTCACCTGCACTGACTCGAGAGTCGTTGTGTCATGACTTGATCAAGGAAACATGGTCCAGTTCATGGGGACCCCTCAGTCAGGGCCTCCAGTTAGGGAAGAGTTTGCTCTGAGTGCTATCCACATTTATAATAGAGTCACAACGGCAAGGTTCAGATTTTGATCCCAGTCCCCTGTAACATTTCTAAAGATAATTAAGAACTAAACAATCTTGTGTTTTTGTGGATTATATTAAGCAATACTTATATTTATAAATCAAAAAGAGGAAAATTTATAGTGATGCATTTAAAATAGTAATTATGCATATTATATAAATATTGGTAACACATTCTATTAAGAAATCTTTTTCAAAACAAAGCCAGTAAGAGGAATGATATTGTTTGTTATCTTTCAAATTTCTTAATGCCTGGCTTAACAGAATACACATAGTAATTTATTTGCTTTTGAATTCAATACTCTATCATGCTGTTTCTTTTTAAGGCTAAAAAGAAGACCCATCTTTAAACATATATGACTGATAAAGCATGCGTCACTTCAATACCTATCAGAAATATCTATAGGGAATCCTTCGAGACGGCACCAAAGCTTAACAAATAGTAATTTTTAAACTGCTGTCTTCAAGGTGGGTGTGGAAGTTAGTTTTTCCTCCCCCTTATGCTCAAAACCAGTAGTCTGTTTTATACTTTGAAAGGGTCTTTTATTTCATAGTAATTACTTTGAAACATCATGCTTTTGTAATTTGGAAAAATACTGGGTTGCTAAATTGTACAGCTCTTCCAAATGTTGACATATTTCATCATCTAATATTTAAAATTGTAGCTGCTAGTACTGCAGCTGACTTCACTGAATAATTTGAAATATTGGGAAGTTCTTGTTCATAGACATGAATACAAATTTTCCAAAGTTCTAACTTCAGTTGGAAGCACTATTTATTATTGGTATAAATGATGTTGTTTTTCTTTTCTCTTTAAAAACTGTGAAAAATACTTTTTTATTAACATATAATTACATCATTTACCCTTTTCCCTTTCTTCCCTCCAGCCTCTTCTTATCCCCCAGCTCCCTCTCAAATTATAGCCTCATTTTGTCTGTTATTGCTGCATATTTATAAGCACATAAATATATAAATACAGCCTGCTGGGACTGTTTAGTGTTGCCTGTGTGCATAAGATCTCAGGGTGACCACTTGGTATTAGATAAACCAGTGAGGGAGCTCATCCTTGGGGCAGACTAATGCCCCTGCTTTCAGCAGCCTGCAGCTCTTTGTCTAGCTTTGCTGAGCCTTTCCTCTTTGTCATCGTGTCTACTGTTGGCTTACTTGATTAGGTCTTGTGGAGGCCGCCATACTGTTGGGGTTTTGTGGGTGCAGCTTTGCTGTCATTTCTAGGAGACAGTCTCACAGCAGATTTCCTGGTCCTCTGGCTCTAATAATCTTTCTGCCACTTTAGACTTGCTTTCACGGTGTTCACTGAGCCTTAGATGCCAGGGTTGTGCTGTATATGTATCCTCTGAGGTACATTTTGGCCAGCTACGGTTTTCTGTAATGGTCTGTCTATTGTAAAGAGAAGCTTCTTTGATGAGGAGTAAGAACTACCTTTACCTGTGGGTGTAAGGATAAGTGTTTAGAATGCAGTTAAGAATTATGCTGGTCTACTAAAATCATGGTAATGCTAGTAGTTCAATCCTCTAATATCTGTGATTTTACTAGTCCTATGTAGGCTAGGTTTCCAGTGCCAGGCATGATTTCTCTCCTCTTGAGGGGGCTTCAAGTCCAACTAGACAACTGTTGGTTATCACCAAGGTATGAGTGCCACTACTGCACACTTGGGGAAGTTTTCACTTTCTGGTCACTTGTGGTTCCTAAGCAGCACAGCTGGATAGGACTATTGGTTGCTTCTCCTCCCTTGGCAGTTTGTATAGCACCTGTTGGAACTACAAAAGCTAGTCCCCAGGAAAGAGACTTTCAAGTCAGATCCAGCTGGGGTCCTCCAGGTCCTGTGTCCCAAGTACACAGTGTCATCAGCAACTTCTGGGAGGCAACCAGGAACAACAGCATGGCTTGGGGAGTTTCTTGGACTCCACTAGCCAACAACTTAAAAAGGGGATTCTCATGCCTGGTACAGAGATTTCTTTTAGCCCAACAACTTCTTTTAAATCACATCTGTAAATATTTGTAAATTACAAATACACTCATATGTAAATTTAGGTAAATAAAATACAATGTGATTCCATATGGCTTTTTCAAACATCCTTGGTTGTTTTTCTTCCAGTAAAGGCTCAATCCTTTTTTACTGTCCTCTCAAAGTCCACCAAATACTCAGACAGAAATAAGACCAGTCTCCCTACTAGTCTTTAAAGTAAAATGGTGTTGCTCCCAACCTTTTGACAGGGTCGCTAAGCCCAAAGTAACTTCAAACTCTATGTAGCTGAGAATGAACTTGGACTTCTGATCTCGCTAGCTACAACTCCTGAGTGCTAGGAATTGCAGGCTTGCACCACCACCAGATTTATATAGTGCTGGGCACAGAATCCAGGGCTGCTAGATAACAAGTGAGCTACATCTCACTCTCTGCCCTACACACATTTCTTCAAAGAAATCCACAGATGAGCTAACAATTCAGTGATTCAAATGCTCTTTGCAGGCCATTCTGCTGAGGGTATCTCATGAGCTCTATGACCAAGTTCTACTTGGGTATTATAAATCACACAGGGAATAGTAGAGATTTTATAAAATACAAATTTTTGCTGGGTCATGAAGTCATGAAGGTCATTCTCAAGTGAAACGTCACTCCTTATCCCCTACCCTGCACCCTGTGGCTGTGTAGACATGACAGTACAGTGAGAACGAACACTAGTTGGCACTGATGCCCTAATTTATACTTAGGTGCCAGAAGGGTCTCACGTCCATTTGTATCGTTTTGCATTATTATTTTAAGTGTCAAAACCGTGAAGAACAAAGGGAATGTTCATGTCTTTGTGAGGATGGTTTTGACCACATGGGAGCCCTGGAAGGAGTCCATAGATTATACTGTCTGGATTAATTTATTATAGTACAAAGATTTCCATGAGGACAGCACAGTGAGTTGGGAAGGATTTAGAGATGTTGATCAGGTGGATCACCAGGTGAAAGCTCTTGTCACGGAAGGCTGGCAGCATGAACTCAACCCTACCCCTGAACCCAGTTAGGTAAAAGTGTGAGGAGAGAACCGCTTTCACATTGTCTCTGACCTTGACACACATGCTTTAGCTTGCAACCCTCCCCTCATATTACACACACACACACACACACACACACACACACACACACACACACACACACAGAGTGCATAAATGAATGATGTAATAAAATAACCTTTAAAAAGAGAATTCAGAACCCTGCTGACCTGAACTTGAGTTGTTACAGTGTCTGAACACTTGCAACAATGACTTGCATAGTTGAACATTTTCTAAATACCCTGGACTTCCTTGTTTCATCCATTGAATGAAGTCACAATCATGACTGTCATGAGGCTTTGGCAGAGTGTTGTTCCTGGGCCACAGCTTCCCATCACTCTTTGTAAATGTGAGATCTAGTGAGGGCTCCTTGTGAGTTCCCACAGTTCTTAGTGTCTCCTAACACAAATCTGCGTGTCAGTGTAGGACACAGAGGATGGCCTTCTGCACTGAGTAAGTCAAGTCAGCAGTCACCTGTCACCATCATGGTGTGTGTTGATGGAGAGTCTTGCCTTTCCAGTGGCTCTGCCTCACTCCCTACAATTTGAAGCGGGGACATGCTCTATTTCACACTCCTGTATATTGGATAATGGTAATGGATTATTTTAGCTTTTGCTTATGGGGGAAATCTTTTATTATTATTTTTTTAATTTTATAATTTAATTTTACATATTAGCCACAGATTCCTCTGTCCTCCCTCCTCCTGCCCCCCTTCCCCCAATCCACACCACCCATTCCCATCTCCTCCAGGGCAAGAACTCCTCTGGGGTTCAGCTCAGCCTGGTAGATTTGGTTGAGGCAGGTCCAGTCCCCTCCTCCTTCACCTAGGCTGAGCAAAGTGTCCCAGCATAGGTCCCAGGCTCCAAAAAGCCAGGTCATGCACTAAAGACAGGTCCCGGTCCCACTGTCTGGGTGCCTCCCAAACAGTTCAAGCTAATCGACTGTCTCACTTATCCAGAGGGCCTGATCCAGTTGGGGGCTCCTCAGCTCTTGGTTCATAGTTAATGTGTTTCCATTCATTTGGCTATTTGTCCCTGTGCTTTTTCCAATCATGGTCTCAACATCTCTTGATCTCACACAATCCCTCCTCTTTCTCGCCGATTGGACTCCTGGAGCTCCACCTGGGGCTTGGCCGTGGATCTCTGCATCTGCTTCCATCAGTCATTGGATGACAGTTCTACCACGACAGTTAGGATGTTTGACCATCCTATCACCAGAGTAGATCAGTTTGAGCTTTCTCTCCACCATTGCCAGTTGTCTACTGTGGAGTTATCTTTGTGGATTTCTGGGGACCTCTCTAGCACTTTGCTTCTTCCTATTCCCATAAGGTCTTCATTTATCATGGTCTCTTTTTCTCCTCCCTCTCTGTTCTTGATCCAGCTGGGATCTCCCACTCCCCTAAGCTCTCCCCCCCCCCAACCCTTGCCCTTCATTACCCCCGCCCCTCACGTCCAGTTTGCTTATGTAGATCTCATCCATTTCTCTGTTGTTGGGTGATCTCTGTGTCTTTCTTAGGGTCCTCTTTACTAGGTAGCCTCCCTGGAGTTGTGAGTAGCAGTCTAGTCATCCTTTGGTTTACATCTAGTATCCGCCTATGAATGAGTACATACTATGTTTGTCTTTCTGAGCCTGGGTTACCTCACTCAGAATGATTTTTTTCTAGATCTATCCATTTGCTTGAAAACCTCATGATATCATTGTTTTTCTCTGTTGAGTAGTACTACATTGTGTATATGTACCACATTTTATTTATCCATCCTTCAGCTGAAGGGCATCTAGGTTGTTTCCAGGTTCTGGCTATTACAAACAATGCTACTATGAACACAGCTGAGCATGTGCCCTTGTGGTATGATTGAGCATTCCTTGGGAATATGCCCAAGAGTTTTATACCTGGGTCTTGGGGGAGACTGATTCCTAATTTTCTAAGAAAGCACCATATTGATTTCCAAAGTGGCTGTACAAGCTTGCATTCCCACCAACAGTGGAGGAGAGTTCCCTTTGTTCCACATCTTCTCCAGCATAAGCTGTCTTCAGTGTTTTTGATCTTAGCCATTCTGACGGGTGTAAGGTGGTATCTCAGAGTCATTTTGATTTGCATTTCTTTGATGATTAAGGATGTTGAGCAATTCCTTAAATATCTTTCAGCCATTTGAGCTTCTTCTGTTGAGAATCCTCTGTTTAGCTCTATACCCCATTTCTTAATTGAACTGTTGGGCATTTCGATGTCTAATTTCTTGAGTTCTTTATGTATTCTGGATATCAGCCCTCTGTCAGATGTGGGGTTGGTGAAGATCTTTTCCTATTCTGTAGGCTATGGCTTTATCTTGTTGACCATGTTCTTTGCTCTACAAAAGCTTCTCAGTTTCAAGAGGTCCCATTGATTAATTGTTGCTCTCAGTGTCTGTGCTACTGGTGTTATATTTAGGAAGTGATCTCTGGTGCCAATGCATTCAAGACTACTTCCTACTTTCTCTTCTGTCAAGTTCAGTGTAACTGGATTTATGTTGAGGTCTTTGATCCACTTGGACTTGAGTTTTGTGCATGGTGACAGATATGGATCTATTTGCAGTCTTCTACATGTTGACATCCAGTTATGCCAGCACCATTTGTTGAGGATGCTTTCTTTTTTCCATTGTACAGTTTTGGCTTCTTTGTCAAAAATTATATGTTCCTAGGTGTGTGGATTAATGTCAGGGTCTTCAATTCAGTTCCTTTGGTCCACATGTCAGTTTTTATGCCAGTACTAAGCTGTTTTTATTACTGTAGTTTTATAGTAGAGCTTGAAGTGAGGGATCGTGATACGTACAGAGGTTGTTTTATTGTACAAGATTCATTTGGCTATCCTGGGTTTTTTGTTTTTCCATATGACATTGAGTATTGTTCTTTCCAGGTCTGTGAAGAATTGTGTTGGTATTTTGATGAGGATTGCATTGAATCTGTAGATTGCTTTTGGTAAGATTGCCATTTTTACTATGTTAATCCTGCCTATCCATGAGCATGGGAGATCTTTCCATTTTCTGACATCTTCAATTTCTTTTTTTCAGGGACTTAAAGTTCTTGTCATACAGGTCCTTCACTTGCTTAGTTAGAGTTACCCCAAGGTATTTTTATATCATTTGTGGCTATTGTAAAGGGTGATGTATCGCTGATTTCCTTCTTGGCCTGTTTGTCAATTGTATATAGGAGGGCTACTGATTTTTTTGAGTTAATCTTGTATCCTACTACGTTGCTGAAGGTGTTTATAAGCTGTATGAGTTCCTTGCTCAAATTTTTGGGGTCATTCATGTATATTATCATGTCATCTGCAAATAGTGAAAGTTTGACTTCTTCCTTTCCAGTTTGTATCATGGAGGAAATCTTAATTCCCCCTTCATTTTTGAGATGTACTATGTGTCCTAAGTCCCTCTAGATGTTTGTGCCTTTCTCCACTCTTCTTTGTTAGTATTGAGGGATTGAACTTAGGGTCTCAAGTATGCTTGGCAAGTGCTCTGCCACTGAGTGACATCTCTGGCCTCTTCCTTTTCCTTTGCTGGATGTCTGCTTTGAGGACTCCATATGGACTGTCTTGAAATCTGTTGATCTTTGGCGTGAGCATGACGGCTGCCCAGTCACTGTATCTAACTTTCAGATCAGTTATTTTATCTTTAAACTCGAGAATTAGACACTTAAATTTTTTATTATGTATTATTTATTATTTCATTTGCATGTGTGCACACAAGCATCAATGCCATGATGTGCATGAGAAACTCAGAATATAGCTTGTGGGAGTTGATTTTCCCCCTACTATGTGGGTCCTAGGAGTCACACTCAGGTCATCAGAGTTGACAGTGAGCATATTTACCAGATGAGCCATCTCACTGATCCTGAGACCCTTTCTAGTAATTTGTATTTTTGTGAAGATTCCTATTTTCTTAGGAACATTTTTCTGAGTTCATTTCATTGTCCAGTTTAATTTCTCATTAGCAGGATGTTTTTTAGATTTTTATGACAGGTATCTTAAATAGTTTTTTTCAGGCAGCTCATAGGACTGTGGTGTTTTTTTTTTTTTTTTGTGTGTGTGTGTGTGTGTGTGTGTGTGTTTTGTGTGTGTGTGTGTGTGTGTGTGTGTGTGTGACTGACTATATGCAGATTGTATTTGAGCACATATGAAGGCCAGAGATCAATTGCAATTGGATTCCTCAGGAGCCATCCACATTGTTGAGATGAGGTCTCTCACTGGAGCCCAGTTTGGCTGGTCTGGGTTGCTGGGGAGCTCTGGGGATCCATCTGTTTCCATATCTTCGATACTGGGGTTACAAGTGCACATCATCACACCCAGTTTTCTATGTGCATTCTAAAGGTTCACCTCAGAATGCCATGGTTGTACAGCAAGCCTGACTACTGACCAAGCGAACTCCCTGCCCAAATTTCTGTTTCTTTAGCTATTACTTTGCTTTCACATTGTTCCTTTGATTGGACTATATTTCCCTATCTCTTTATATAACTTTCTGCCTTTTTCTTGGATTTGTGTCTTTGAAAAGAGCCAGCCAACTGTTTGTGCACTGGCTTTCTGAGGAAAAGACCAGCACTCATTGGGCTAGTTGGAAATTCTAAGGTCTCTCAAACCCCATAAGATGACTTGTGCCTGCCATCTGTCTACAGAGTTACACATAAGTACCATGTGCTTCCAAATGCTAGCTGGCACTAGTCCTGTGAGCAGCCCAAGTCAGGGGACACCAAAGCCAGTGTGCTGCCCCAAATGGCTGGAATGCTGGGCATGGAATGCATTCTTCTGTGTTCTTCCTCTGGTCCCAGTGGATTTCCCACAAGGTTTTTTCTTTTTCTTTTTTTCTTTCTTATAGTGCTGTTCAAGACGGAGACAACCCTGCCAAACACCACATATTTCTTGGTTTGATAGTGATTGTGGTCCTCCAGCCTGCCGACTGGCCTCTGTTGCTCACAGAGGCATCTGGCGCCGCATGTGTGGGCTCAGTGCTTCTGTGGGGGAAGGAGAGCCTAGGGCATCCCAGTTCACTGTGGTAACTTACCCGATGTCTCTTTTGCCTCTTATTTTTATTTTTTAAAAATTATATACATACATACATATATATATATACATACATATTTATGTATATGAGGTTTTGCCTGTATATATGTCTGTCTACCACATACATGCCTGGTGCCTGGGGAGGTTAAAAGAGGGTATCATATCCTCTGGGACTGGAATTACAGACAGTTGTGAATTGCTATGTGGGTACTGGGAATTGAACCTGGGTCCTCTGGAAGAGGAGCGAGTGCTCCTAAGTACTGAGCCATGGCTCCAGAACCTGCCCCTTATTTTAGCATAGCAGGTTAGTATCACAATGTAGCCATGTCCATCCACCGATATGTCGTCTATGGCTGACTTTGTCCTGTAAATGCAAAGGTCAATAGTTGTGACAGAAAATGTTTATCCCTTGGAGACTAACATTTGCCATTCACAGAAAGCTTTCCAAGGCTGACAAAACAGTCAAGAAGAAGCCACAGCGTTCTGTAAAGTCTCCCACAGTCTCACTTCTGCTGTATTTCTGGCCACCGTGTGCTGCCTTCTGGTCGTCCTTGTCAACCATTGGCCTCCAAGTTCCTGATTTTCTCAAGTACTCTGAGCCAGTCCCCAGGCTTTGTCACACACCCTTCCCTCAAATATCCAAGCGGCCACCCACTCTGACGCTTTGGGTTCCTGGCCAGACTTCATCTTCTCAGTGATGAGCCGCCCAGTCTGCAGGCCCAATTCACATCATCAAGAACTTGGCTCCCTCTCCAGAGCTCATGCTTATTCCTTAGCATTGTTGACCATCCTCTCCACCTTCTTCCTCTTGAAGTTTTCTGTTTTCCCCTTTAGGAGGTAAATACGGTGTGTATATGGAATTTCGGTTTGCTGTGGTGTCCCTAACATCAAAATCATCTTCTGCTATATGGTGCACATACCAAAAAATATGGACCTAGCCAGCAGACAAATGCAAAAAGCATGTATCTCATTACAGGGAGAAACTGAAGTACAAATGACTAGCCACGCCCTCCCTACCAGGAGTTCTATAATAGATAGGAACAGAGAACCCAGAGAAAACACAAGGCATATTTTAAATTCTAATAAGTTTTAAATTTAAATCCTCCTCACAATTTTTATAAACAACCCAAACCATATTAGCATAACCCTATTAAAAAAAATAAATTCTATTTGGAAATCAATCTTATTTATAAATTTATTTTATTTCTTCTTTGTATCTATCCAGAACATGAACACTTCATAGAAATGAAAGGACTCAGATCTTGCCAGGGACTAAGATTTGATTGTATCACACAATTGGTACTTCACAACTCCTTTTGTTACCTGCCCTTCCTAATGCTCTGTTTGGCATCAGACATGGTCAGGTTTGTTAGAATTTCTGGGAGTTTCAACCTCACTGTGTGTGTTCAGTCCTTTTTTCTCAAAATATCACAGGATTCACAACTGAGCTTTAACTACAACACCCTGCAACCCATTTACCTCAGGCCTCATAGGGACAACTATGTTGTCCACAACTTCTTTAAAACCCAGCCATTAAACTTCAATGGCTTTTCCCTTCTTTTTTAAATGATATGTAATACTTTTAATTTCTCTTTAATCTCAATCTCTCGTGCACACTGAATTCTGTGGAAACATGGCCACTTTGGTGGGGTAGCCATCGTCTCTTTTTCATGAAGAGAACAAATTTTTAGAAAATCGCACTTGGCATGTGGAACACAGCGAAGGGAACCGAGGCCCTGTTTGATTGTACAGCAATCAGTCGTGGAAACTCCAGCTGTCCTGGCCTCTGATCAGGTCTTCAGCAGCAAGAGGGGCTCCGCTAGTCCTGCCCAGGCCCTGATGTGTACCCCTTTAATCACCATCTCTCCTCCTCTTGTGTATTTTGTTTGTGATTATTCTGGGAGTCTCCAGGAAAATCTTTACAGATGTCACCAGAATTGCTGAATAATTTTATCTTATGGTGCTGTGCTGGGCACGTGGCAAAGATACAGTCGGCGTTGATCAACACCGCAGCATCACGAGCATCACTCGTCACTGTTCTCAAAGTCCCTTTCCAACTTGGTCCTCAGTTCCCCTCTTTGTGGGTGTTTGTAGGGAAGACAGGCTATAGAATGAACCTAAGAAGCTAATGGGGGATGCTCTGTGTTTTATTCAAGACCAGAAATGCAAATAGTGATTCCAATCAAGCCCAGTCCCAGAGCGCACTCTCTCTCTCTCTCTCTCTCTCTCTCTCTCTCTCTCTCTCTCTCTCTCTCTCTCTCTCTCTCTCACACACACACACACACACACACACACAAATTGTAGACTCATATTATAGTAAAATCTCTACACAGCAGTAAGGATGAACCGGAAACTGTTCTTGCTGCTGCTGCTGCTGCTGCTCTTACGTTTTATTGCCTTTATTAAGAGGCAGATAGAGTAGAAAACGATCCTTGCACCCCCAAAGACCGAGGGCATCTTGGGATTGGAGGTGCTCTCTCACTAGTTCTTCTTACAAGCACTGCCATATCCTATCTCTACTATGTGGGAAGTGTAAAAGGCTGAAGACCTAGGGGCACTAAGACCTTCAGTGCAGGAGAAACAGCTGCACTGATATACATCTGTATATATACAGATATATACGTATATAGTTCAGTCATGGGTTTGGCGGTGTTTCTCATCATAGATCTGTATTGTTTTTCACCTAATGTATTCGAAGTTGTAGTAGATTTTTTATTTACTTATCACCAAAGTCAGGATATTTTCTCTGTTTTTTTTTTGTTTGGTTTTTTTGTTTGTTTGTTTGTTTTTTTGTAAATTCTAAGCCAGTGAAGCAGTTGGCCTGCCTTGCCTCAGATTAAGTGCTTTTTATATTTAGGGTAGCTATGTGACTGTTGAACTGTGATCTATTAAAATTAAAACGAGCACAACAAGATGGTAAAATGTGTATTTCTACTTACTACTTTTTTCTTTTTATAGTATAATTTATTGTTTTTACCTTAATTTTGTGGGGGGGCTGCAGTGGGTGAATATCCCATAGTTCATGCATGGCGGTGAGACCACAGCTTGTGGGAGTCAGTTTTCCCCTTCCATCCTGTGGGTTCCAGTATGGCTGAGGTACAGGTACATTCACTAGCTAAGCCACCTCACTGGCCCTGAATCTTTTTTCCTACAAGAAATAATATAGTATTTGGGGACAAATTCATAAACAAATGTAAGCTGTCAGTAAAGAAATCTATGTAGATGGAAGAATTGGTGATATAGAGAGAAATCACAGGAAAAAAAACACTAAGCATGCTACTTGGAACAGATATTGCAAAGATTTCATCAAACTAACCACATATATTTTTTAAAAACATATGATTTAGTTTCTTTTGGCTACAAGAATTTTAGCTTATGAAATCTGACTAGAGAGGGGAGGCTGACTCCACAGAAATTTATCTTCTTGATTTTCATTTAGAGTACAGAAATTTGGACATAATATTCTCATTCCCAGATACAGTACACTGGTTCTCAAGTTACTTTCAAAATTTCACTTTCTAGAATGTCTGCAGTGTACCCATCAAAGCACAAATGCTATATAAAGGACCAGTAGCTGGCAGTTTTGGGGGGACTCCAGTTTTTATGCTGATATTCATACTTTAGGTTATGTTTTATCAATAGCTACATGGACTTTGAAATTTTTGAAACCAAGCTCTGAGATCCCTATAGAATACAGGAACTACCAAAAACCCTCACAGAATTGGAATTGGTTGCTATTGGCTGTGTCATAGGTCCTTGCTCCTTGCAAGGACCCCTGCCTTTTAACTGGCTGAGCTAAACATCAGGTGATGTGTTCTTTGTTAAGCAGTCAGAGTAAAGTGTGTTACCACCTGTGGAACTCTGCAGAGACAGCCCTCTCTTCGAGTCAGGATTTAACGTAAGGTCAGAAAGATCCAAACTTGAGCTGGAGAGATAGTCAGAAGCCACATAAAAAGGTCAGGCATGGTATGCTTCACACTTGTAATCCCAGATGGAGAGAAAGGTGGATTCCCGGGGCTTGCTGTCCAGCCAACCTATTCTAATTGAACACACACTGTGCTCTAGGCTAAAGACTCTATCTCATAAAACAGGGAAGGGATGATACTCTGGCCTCCACACCTACTTTCCCACCCCACATGAAGATCCAAACCGTCATCTAAAAATAATAAATATATTTTAAAATAGTAAGTTTAAAAATAAATACATATTAAGTTTTATGGATCCTTAGCAACACCCAGCAATGGTATTTTTTTTCAATATTTTGATCACATTAACACTGTGTCTTAAAATACTAACAGGATGATGCTGTAAAGTTTAATACGCACTGATCTGAGGGCAGTGGACAGAAACATATCAAATGTAACCTCAGGGACTATGAAGCCTCTGAGAAGAGCCATAGGAAGCCAACAGAAGCGGAGCACAGATGGGTGCTCTGTTTTCTCAAACTTAACTGGGTTAAGCTAATGGAAAACTAATTTTGCTTGTGGTAGAACAGTACTGATAATGGCTTGAAATATAAGAAAATTAGTCCAGCATTCCTGCTTGTAAAATGACTGGTTAAAGTTTATTTTAGGGTATTTACAGATGTTAAAATGCTTTGTGGTTAGTTAGTTTAGATAAAACTTGATGGTGGATTAGACTGTTAATAATCTAGGGATTTAACAGAGATATGATCTGCATACCTCCTGTTTGGAAAAACTGACCTAAGATAGGGCCTGCCCTGGAATTTCGTGGCAATAAAATTCAGGTATGAGAATTTACAGGCAAATGCCCAGCACGTTGTGATCAAGTCCATTTCTACTAACATTAAAGAACTATGACAAGCCTCCAAGCGACTATTTTGAGTTCTTTTCTGCAGAAACTATAAACAGTAAAAGAACACAGAGCTAACCCACTAGCAGCAAGTGTCACAAAAACAAAAACACCAACAGCTCTCTTCCTTCTCGGGAAATAAGCATGTGGGGGCTGAGGCAAGGCACAGAGAGTGTGTCCAGAGGTACCCCACCAGTGGTCCACTTTAGAAATGTCTTCGGGTTTCATTGAGCCCGAGACAACTGCAGAAATTAGACTAAAACACTGTGGATGTGCAAGGATAGTAATCCCGGTCACCCTCTTTAAAACATGGTAAAAAGGAGCTGAGTCTATGGCCCAGCCAAAAGAGGACAAAGTTTGGGTCCCAACACCCACGCTGAGTTAAAGCTCCCAACTGCCTGGGTGATGGCTAGTCTTGGTTGCCAACTTGACTATATCAGGAATTCACTAAAACTCAAATGTTTGAGCACATTTGTGAGGGATTTTTTTTTCCCCTAACTAAATCATTGGAAGTGGGAAGACCTACTTCTAATCCGGATCTTTGAGATGGGAGGATAAAACTTGAATCCAGATCTTTTGAGGTGGGAAGATCATCTTTAATCTGGACCGCACCTTCTCTTGGCAGCCTACATAAAGGACATGGATGATCTCCACCTCTACCCACTCCACCTGCACACAAGAACAATCACCCCCATCTGCACACCCCCACTGCTCCCACACACCGTACAATACACATAATTAAAACTAAAACAAATCTGTTTTTTAAAGGAAAAAAGCTGGGTGTGGTGGCAGCAGTCCCAACCCCAGTGAAGACAGGAGGACCTCCAGGGTCTGCTGGCCAGACAGCCTCGGTTAAGCAGTAAGATCCAGATTGAGTGAGATAACTTATCTCAACAAAGAAGGTAGGAAGTGATAGAGGAAGGCACCTGTCAACAGCCTGGCAGGCAGGCACGCATACACACACACATACACACACACACACTAGCACACACAAATATGTACACACAAAAAACATGGGGAAATAGACTGTACAGACAGTTAATTTGATGCCTTTCTCTCTCTCTCTCTCTCTCTCTCTCTCTCTCTCTCTCTCTCTCTCTCTCTCTCTCTCCCTCCCTCCCTCCCTCCCTTCCTTTCTTTTTTGTTTTTTTGAGACAGGCTTTCTCTGTGTAACAATTTTGACTCTCGCTTTGTAGACCAGGCTGGCTTCAAACTCATAGAAATCTGCCAGCCTCTGCCTCCCAAGTGCTGGGATTAAAGTCATGCACCACAACCACCTGGTTTGACACATTTCTGTAAGTTTAAACTCATTTTGAATCAAATTTAGATCAAGAAAATATTGAGCAAGATTTGAAACGGGTTTGAACCA
This sequence comes from Peromyscus leucopus, assembly GCF_004664715.2. Lineage (NCBI taxonomy): Eukaryota > Metazoa > Chordata > Mammalia > Rodentia > Cricetidae > Peromyscus > Peromyscus leucopus. The sequence goes on along the minus strand of NC_051067.1, from coordinate 132,835,827 downwards.
CTATTTTTTTCCAAGCCTGCTGATTAATGTAAGTGAAAAAATCCAAGTAAATGTGGTTTTCAGTATAAATTTGTCCTATTGCAACAGAGACCCAATGCCTGCTTGTGGCTGGAAGTGTCAACCTTAACACTGCCCACCCTGTGAACTCCTCCACCTTCTCAACTTGTGGGGCATCCCCTGACTCATCACTTATCTTTCTTTCTTACCTTAACTTGTCTCACAGGGTAATGTGGAAACTCATCCTCCCTGCTTCAATATTCACAAAGTCGAGGTGTTGACACAAATAATTAAAAGCTGATTGAACATAATTAATAACAATCGTCCTCTGGTTCTCCTCAATTAATAACTCCAATCTTTCATCAATGTTTAAAAACAAAATGCAAAAAAAAAATAGCAAAGCAAGCTGGCTTGACTTTTTATCTTTCTGTAGATTAAAATCTGATGGGTTAATAAATGTGTAAAACTTAAAATATGGCTAATGAGTAGGTAAAGAAAAAAGAGCATAAAGAAAACTTCATTTTTGCACACAGATACAAGGGCCTCAGTTGTCAGCTGCACTAACATTAGTAGAGCTAAGACTCACTTCTCATGGGATTTTTATGCAGACAAAATAATAAAACAAAATAACCATAACATCTTGGTAAAGAAATACAGAAGTTTTTGACAGCTAATAAAGAAATGATTGATGTTTTTATTATCTTTTGGGATATCAAGTAGTTTTGGCAACCAATGCCTTGGTTAAATATGTATATCTTTATTCTTCCTACAGCCCTGACACTGAAGGATTAATGATACTTGAAGATAAATTTGGGTTTTCCTAACCCAACATATCTAGATGATAAATAAAAGGATTAAGCCAGCCATTTTACATCCTCACCTAACAAAAACGATGTCTTGAATTGAAATGAAATAGTTTTTCTTTCTTTTCAGATTGTTTCAGCTTCACACACACACACACACACATACACACACACACACACACACACACACACACACACACACAAATCCTCAAGAGCAGCCAAGTGTTGCTCGCCAACAAGTGAACTTCTATGTGGTGTTCATAAAACTTTCCAAGTGCTACTGAGAAAACCATCTTAAAATCACATTGTAGTTCACTGCCAGTGATTTCAATCACTACCACGTTTTCCACATTTACATATAATGGGAAGATTCAGTCACGGGCGTTCAGACACTGAGCTTGATATGATTTATCTCTCCTGATTTTTAGGGATCTAGATTACTCAGAAGTAAAGAGAGTCACAGGACAAGACAGCTCCTCACCAAGAAACTTGACTGTGTCCAGTCAGAATGCAGAGGCCTATGTGAGGTTTGCCCGTTCTTGCCGGCCACCTATAGCAGATCTCACTACAGTTCATTCTTGACACCTTTAACAGGAACAACTAAAAAATACTTGAGCTGAACTTCCCACACCTCCCTCAGAAATGACAAATGAGCCGTGGATCAAACCGGTTCTTTTCACACAGTACCAGGCTCAATGAAGGTCTGGCATGCCTGTTAAGAACTTGTCCATTCTCATACACACTGGACATGTCTCATACCCACCTCTTCTGATGTTCTCTTTAAAGACAATTCTGGTTAGAGTTTAAGTTCCTCACCACTGAGGCAAATTCCCCTCAGTTTTATGCCTCTCACTAATTGGTGGAGATGAGACACATAGTAGGCCAGCAGTAAAGGCAGAAAGTCCTAGCCATGGAGCAATATGTTCACCTGAACAAATTGCTGGGTACCAGAGGCAGTTTATTGAACCCCTCAGATTCTCAACACCCAAGCCACAATCATGAAAATGATCACTATCCAAACTGTAATAATTAACGATAATCACACCGGAGTCTTGTGTATCTCAGGCTGGCCTCAAACTGGACTTGCAGCTGGGGATGACTTTGAACTTCTGATCTTCCTGCCTTCACCTCCTGCCTGCTGGAATCACAGGTGTTCACCACCACATTGTTTATGTGTCCCTGGGGATGAAGAGATCAGACCCAAGGTGTCATACCCTACCAAATGGACTGCTCCTCCATCCCGAGAGCTGTATTTTTGTACATCTTAAGTTCTGTCATTTTAGCCTGTGTGTTTCTAGCATGTCATCCCAGTTCTAGTCAATAAAAGGCAGGCTCTGAATTATAAAGCAGTCAAAAGACAGAGAAAAAAAAAAAGTCAGACGCTCAAACATCAGGAGGAGTAGCAATGATGGTAAATTTGGAAATGGATTCTAGTGATGTCCCGGAAGACCTCTCAGGAGTGACTGTCATGATTTGACACCTGAGACAGCTGGCGGGAGCAGGGGAGAGAGGGAAACGCTCTTCTGCAGGATGAGCTGTTTAATGATGCTCCAGTCTATGCGGACCTCAAAAGAACTTGCAATCTAGACAGGCAACCTGACTTCTAGGGACAAAGGCCAAAGAGCAGCCAAAGGAAAGATTGGTTGGCATCCGTGGACCCTTATCTCCCACTTTCCACTGAGGTAACTCATTCCTTCTGCACAGAGAACCCACGGGACACACAGAGCACAGAAAAGCTACAATAGCTGTATACCTTCTCAGTGGAGACTTGATCTGGGGTGAGGAGAAGTACACTCAACAATAAATATACTTAAAATCATTGCAAAACCCCAATGAAAAAGCAGCAATTGTTATTAACTCCAGTTCTTCAAGAAAAACATTACTTGTAGATGACACCACGGATGAGTACATAGGACGTGCTATGACCTAAAAATTGGATATCACAATATAGACATCATATCCTGTATATTACTCAGAAATGTTCAGTTGACTCTTGATTACTAAATAATTTCAATATCCAGAAAATATTAAAGATGTTATTGCTTAATGTTCTTAGAATCTGATATACATGGTGAACATTAAAGCTTAAACTGGACCATTGCTTCGCCTCTCCAGTGTTCCTATGTGTTAAATGAGGTATCACTCTAATCAAGAACAATGGCTTGGTGAGGGAGAGCAAGATGAGAAGTGGATCTCTTTGTAAGTAGAAGGAAGGAAATAATTCTCAAAGATAAGTCAAATGGGAACTAGAACAACAGAAATGGTCAATGAAATTGCCTTTTCTCAAGAGAGGAATAAAATTGAGAGTCATTAGGTAGATTAGAAAAGATGAGAGAAAAATTTTAAAAAAGAGACATTGCAACTGCTGTAACAGAACTAAAAAAGGTTATAGAAATGATATAGTCAATCAATGCTGACAATCTGAATAACCCGAAAGAAATGCATAGACCTACTAACATGGTTGTGGAAATGTAGAAAATTCCAAGACACAGTAACACAGGTATTGAATCACTGGTAAAGTCTATCAGAGAAAAACCCAATGGCTTCACTGCTGAACTGTATCAGAGACGAAATAACAGCAACTCTTTGGAAGTTCTCCTCACAAGTTTCAGAGGGAAGCATCCCTTCAGATTCAGCTTACAGAGCTGAGCTGGCATTGCTCCCACCACAAAGCCAGAAACACCAGAGATGAAGCAGAACCAAGCCATACACTAGCATCAATGCACACAGATGGAAGGTATTCCCACGGCTCACTGAGACTCACTGCACTCATGCCGGGATGGTTCATTAGCAGTAAGTGGGGCAAACACACCAACAGAATGAAGGAAAAATACTATTTCTTAAATAGACACAGAAAAATTTAACAATTAACATTCTTCTGTAATAAAAATTCTCAACACATTTGTCTTAGGAGGAAATTACCTCCAGTCAATGAAGAGTACACATGACAAACCCATTAACATCATAATCATAATCAAAAGAAGGATGGAAAGCATTTCTATTACATGCAGAGCAAGACAGTCATGGCCATTCTTGCCCCTGCTATTCAGTACAGAAATGGGGACCCTACAGAGAAATTAGAAAGAAGTAAAAGGCAACGAAATATGAAAAAAATTATCATAGGTAGGATGTCACCAAAAAATCAGAAGAATAAATTAGTTGGTAAATTTGCAGGCACAAAAATCAACATCAGCAACATCTCTCTATGTGAAGAGCGAAACATCTGAAAAAGAAGGAAACTGTGTGGGGACAGCTACCAAAGTGGAGGAAGAGCTTGGAAAGTCTACATTTGATAAGGGGTGGATGTGCACGATATACAGAAACTGAGTGAAAAATAAAAGAACAAACCACCTGAAATGGATGAAGGAACGGAGTAAACACATCCTAAAGGAAATACAAATGGCCGATGGGGGAAATAGTACCCAGTGTCACTAATATCAGAGAAACGTCAAGGAAACGTGCAATGAGATGTTGCCTCATTGAGATGGCTATTCTTGAAAAGACCAAAGGTAAGGAGTATGAGAGAGGGCCATCAAGATGGCTTAGAGGGGAAATGTGCCCGCTGCCAAGCTTGATGACCCGAGTTCAAGCCCTGGGACCCACAAGGTAGTAGGAGAGAAATGATTCCTGCAGGTTGTTTGCTAACCTCTACAGATAGGTTCACCATGGCATACACACATGCACACATGTGTACACACACACACACACACACACACACACACACACACACACACTAAACAAATATAAAAAAATTTAAAATAACTAAATTATTTTTCAAAAAAAATCTTAGAAAAGATATAGTTAGAGGAAATGAAATTTCCCTTTTGGAGAGATCTTCTTCCTAAGTTTATTGGCGCAGTACCCGCAGCAGCTGGTCCCAACCTAAGCATTCATAACAGATAAAGCAAGACATATATACACAACAGAATTCCAGTAAGCCATAAACAAGCAGAAAACCATGCTGTTTCTTTGTGTATGTGTGTGTGCTTTTGCACATGCATCTGGAGACCAGAGGTCACCATCAGGTATCTGCCTCAACTTCTTTTCATATGATTTTTTTTTGAGTCAGGGTCTCTTGTTGAACCCAGAGTTCACTGATTTGGATAGACTCACTGGCCAGCAAGCTCCAGGAATCTTTGCATCCCTGCCTCCCTCAAATTGGAATTAGAGGTGTGCATATCATGCATGCCCAATTTTGTTCTTATGTGGGTGCTAGGGGAATCCAGTTCTCATACTTGTGCAGCGAATACTTCACAGAATCATCTCCCCAGCCATGGAACTCTTGTAACTTCTAAAAACATACTTGAATCTGGAGGACACTATGCTAAGTGAAATAAGTCAGGAGCAAGAAAAACAAATGTCACATGGTATCACTCATATGTGGAACATTAAAAAAAAAAACACATGGATCTCAAAGTTACAGGTGCAGCTAAAGAGTTATATCGTATTTACCACGGCCTGGGGTGGTTGCAGGTGTTGGGAAGGTATCAGTCAGTGACTCAGGAATTCTGGTTGGATGAGAGGAATGAGTTAAAGAGGTCTGTGACACAGCATAGGGAGCATGGCCAGAGCAGTGGCCTATTGAAAAATACTAAGACTAATGACATAAGATACTCTGAGCACAAATATTATAGTTATATGAAACAAAACAGGATACCCAATCTCAGTCACTGTACAATGTCTGCACTTGACTACATCATGTGCACAGTGCATACAATTTTTGTTTGTTTGTTTTTCAAGACAGAGTTTCTCTGTATAGCCCTGGCTGTTCTGGAATTCACTCTGCAGACTAGTCTAGCCTGGACCACACAGAGATCCTTCTGCCTCTGCCTCCTGAGTGCTGGGATTAAATTCGTGCACCACCACCACCACTTGTCAACATTTTATCTTTCATTAAAAACTATTTTAAGATCCTGATTCATATCTAGGTGGTGGTGGTGGTGGCAGCAGCAGCAGCAGCAGCAGCAGCAGCAGCAGCAGCAGCAGCAGCGGCGCACGCCTTCAATCCCAGAACTTGAGAAGCAGAGGCAGGTGGATCTCTGAGAGTTCGAGGCCAGCCTGGTCTATAGAGCTAATTCCAGGATAGCCAGGACAGACGCGCGTGCACACACACAAAACCCTGTTTGGAAAAAAACAAAAACAAATTCTGATTCAAAAGATTATTAATAATAGAAAAGAAATATTTTCCTATCAGAAATGTTGCTCTAAGAAGGGGATTTAAAGTTTTTAAATGAGTGTATAATTTCTCTAATATTGAACTACTATGAACATAATATTTTTGCTTTGACTTTTGAATATTGTTTCTACTCTATTTATTTTCATTTCACACTTGTTTTAAGATTAGTATCCTGTATGTTTTAATTCCACAGTTGGCATTTATGTATCACATATTCTTTTCATTTTTCACTCTTTCCAAGATAATAGGAGACATTCTCCCTCTCTCACTCTTTGTCTCTGTCTCTGTCTCTCTGTCTCTGTTTCTCTCCTGAGACAGACACTCATGTAGCTCAGGCTTCTTAAGGAATGGCCTTGAAAGTCTGCCCCTCCTGTCTTGCCCTGAGATTGCTGTGGCTCTGGGATTCAAGCAGAGCCGTCCTAGGGAGAGTTGTACCCACACCGACATTCAAAACTCATCCAAAAGGTGAGGTGGGCTGTGGGGAATGAAATTCGTTAGACAGCTCACTGAGCAAGCTGTGACACTCCTTTTTCTGGGTGACTTTCAAGTTAACTCTCCAGCTATCAATGTCCCTTCAGTGATATGCATGGCAGAGTGTCCCCAAATGCTAGTAGTACCTGAGTTACTCTCTTCAGGTGCTGAAGGTAACTCTGGTTTTTCTTGTTCTTACACTCTCAGAGTTGTTTTGTGAGATATGATGGATATAACAGAGGAAGACTCTAACACGTCTTCCATCCTTCACGCAGGGAGAGGGGCAAGAACATTGCAATTTGAAAGCTCTTTGTACTCAAGAATGTTGCCGGGTGGTGGTGGTGGTGGTGGTGGTGGTGGCGGCGGCGCATGCCTTAATCCCAGTACTCGGGAGGCCGAGGCAGGTGGAATTCTCTGAGAGTTTGAGGCCAGCCTGGGCTACAGAGTGAGGTCCAGGAAAGGCACAAAGCTACACAGAGAAACCCTGTCTCGAAAAATCAAAAAAAAAAAAATGTTTATCTTCCAAATAGAATTGATCTGATTGATTTTGGCCATGCCTACTCTCCTGAATGCTTTTTGACTACTGTCTGAAGAAGGCTATGACTACCTAATAGCAATCCATCAGTTCCTAAAAGGTATGGGTCCATCCCATTATTCCAGGGCAGCATTTTTGTTCACAGACAAATGAGGATGGGGTGGGTGTGATGAGTGGTGAAGACCTAGTAGGCAGAGCCAACTTTTCCCCCATTTTCCCTTTAACATCCTTAGACTATCCAAGACCACTGGTGCCCCAGCCTTCCCACCACAGAGAGCACTGTAGAGTGTTTTGATACCAGGACCACTGGTGCCTGGCTTTCCCACTATGGGGAGCATCATAGAACACCTTGATTTGAAGACATCAGTATACTGTGAGGAACACCATAGATTGTTCTCATTCCAAGACCACCACTCTCTGACCTTCCCAAGTACAGACTACTGTGGAATGCCTTGACAGCAAGATCACTGATGTCTTGCCTTTGCACCATGGGGAGCATGATGGAGTGTTCTAATTCCAGGGTCATTGGTGGCTAGCCTTCCCATTATAGGGAATATCTGGGGGTGTTTTGATCTCCAAGCCATGGGGAGTACTGTTATCTCAAGACCATCATGTTTACTTCCTGCCATGGGAGTACTGTGGAGTTCACTGATTCTGCTGCTGGAAATGAGTCAGGTTCAGGACAATGGTCCAGCAAGGAGCCCATGGAAGCAGGGCCATGAAAGAAATGTCAATCACACAGGTCTTTTCTTCTTACATTATCCAATTTGAGGTAAAGGTTTAGTCTTAACCAAACCAAGAGCTACCAGAATACCAGTGTCAACACAGGAATATGGCCAAGTATGTAAGAGGAGAAGATGGAGCACAGATGTCTATAAGAGAAAGGTCTTATTTCCTCTGAACATTTCTAGAATGATCTTCCTATGTTTGTGTAGGTGTGTGTTGTATGGCAATTTTCTCTGAACTGAAACTCTCCTTCTGGGAGGGAGAGGGAGGTTCATGAGACTCAAGAAGTAAACAAACTTCACATATCTGGACAAGATGAAGCATGCAAAATTCTAGAAAGCTCTTCCTCAGCTTCATAGAAGCAGCAATAGGCTAGCAGGGGGACAGGGGAGACCCTGACCAGCCAAGCTGCCGAGAATGGATTCTCTAATGCCGCTGCTTGCAAGATGTGCAAAGAGCCTCAGGATGTCTGCTTTCATGAGTTATCATGTGTGTGGGGGTGGGTTTTCAGACATGCAGTTACTGTTTCCAGTCATCCCTGATCCTGTAAAAACCCCTCCCCAATAACACTGTTAGTGACCCCAGTAAAACTCACTAAGTCAGCAAGTTGGACTTTGGTGTAAAGGTTCCTTTGCTCTTTGTGGGTTATCCTTCTGGACAGACATATGTATATATATGCGCATATCTTGTATGTTTCCAGGAGAAGTTTCTCACACAGCAGTTAAATATCCTTGCTTTTCAAGAACACAAATTTATTTATTTTGTGTGTATATGATGTGGGTGGGACATGCATGCCTCAGCACACATATCAAAGTCAGAGGACAAATTTGGAAATAAATTCTTTCCTTCTGTGCTTACGTGGCTTGCAGGGATGGAATGCAGGTCACACAGCTTACAGAGTACAGAGTCACATGGGTGAGTGCATGTGTGAGTGCCTACATGCTTGCATGCAAGTGTAGTGGGGGGGGGAGGGGGAGGGGGAGGGAACAACCTCAGTTCCATCTTGTTTTTCAGACAGCATCTCATACTGTTCTGGAGCACCTGAGTAGAGCAGACTGCCTAGCCAGTGGACCCTAGAGATCCCCCTGTCTCTGCCTCTCGGGTGCTAGGCTTACAAGCACAGGCCAGCATGCCTGTTAGCACTTAGCAAAGTTTACATGAGATCTGGGGGTTACCTTCCAGTCCTTGTGGGTGCACAGCAAGTGCTTTATGGATTGAGTCATCTCCCCATTGTGCAGTAAGTTTTAAAAGTGAGAAGGAATCTGGGATTTGAATTCATTCACAATGCAGATTCAACAGAGCTGACAGTAATCTCATTAATAAAAAGGTGACAAATCTTGACTGTCTTTCACTGAATTATCAGTAGTTTGTGCGAAGCTCTGCACACATAGCCTGGTGTCTAGTAAGTCCTAAGTCAGGGTGGCTGTGCCTATGTCTACAGCCCTTACCACCGCTGCTGTTGTGGCCACCACTGCTGATAAAATCTTGCACAGTGATGCTCGTAACGTGAGTTACACCTGTGACTTGTAGCAGCAGCCCCAGAATGCAGCAGCAGCCACGCTCGGTGCATTTCCATTCGCTAATGGACCCCGGAGGCAGCAGCACTTAGCAAAGTGACGAAACCCAACAGCCCACCCTGACAGCTGCGCTGAAGGATGGATGTGCGTGTCTTCCTTGTGTAAGCACTTGGTGTGAGGTCTGCAGGCTGAAGCTCTCCCCTCGCAACCTCACCAATAGAACATTCCCCGAAGCGGAGGTTTGGTGCAAAGCCAGCCTCAGCGCTTGAGCAAAGGCCTGCGTGTAAAGTTTCCAAAATGAATGTGTTCACATTAGTTCACAGCAGTAATTTATAAGGAAATGGAGTGAGCTGGATCCCATCATTGTCCTAAAGGCTACAGGCTGATTCTCTATAGTGCTTACAAGGTACAGACCAGTGCAGTTTACACAGGCCTCATATTTCTCTTCTTATCAGTGGGTGACCCTGCAGCCCAGGGGAATGCAGATGCTACACCCAGACCAAGGGGTAAATGGGGCCGAGCTAACCAGAAATTCCTATGTGGAGCAGCTACCAGGCTCTGTGGACAATACATGTGGTGAGACTCGAAAACAGTCAGGTTCCACAATATTTTCACTCGGCGCATATAATTTTATGTATCTAGTCAACAGAAGCCACACACCTAAAATAATTATTTTGAGTGTAAATCAGAAGCCTAATGCAACTTATTTCTGTTTATATACATTTGCTTTTAAGTCATTTTAACCTCTAACATGTTGTGTATCTGTGTCTCCCACTTTGAAAATCTCCAGTCCTATTTCAGGGTGTTTAAAGTCTAATTTATTCCTTAGATTCCCACAGCTCTAACATTTGCTAAGTAATTTGCACATGCTAGCTATTTATTTTGAAGGACTTATCTTGTGAAATGCGTAAGACAGGCAGCTATTTTTCTATTTACAGAAAAAGAGACCGACTCTCAGAGGTCACTGAGTCAGTGCTCAAGGTTGCCTCCACTCACGTCCTAACTCCCCACTCTCGAGTCTTCTTTCTTTCTTCGACAACTTCCCGGGATGGCAGCTCATGTCTGGCTAGCCCTGAGGTGGCGTTCAGTTGCTGCTTACTGATGACCAGGTTGGCATCAGCTCACTGCGTTTTATGTTCCAGTGGGACAGCATTCCAAAAGTCTTGGGCTGAGGAATTGGTTCAGTTGGTAAGGCTTGATCTCTAGAACCCACATAAGGAAATCCAGGAGTGACAGTGCATGCTTGTACTGCTTGGAAAGAAGAGACTGCAGAACACACACACACACACACACACACACACACACACACACACACACACACAGACAAACGCACACATGCATGCATGCACAGGATCACATAGCGAAAGCAAAAGAAAAGTCTTCACTGTCCAGGAACAGCGCACAATTTCCTTCTCGAAATGGAGAGTGTGATGGACTTGTTAATATCCTGCCTGCCCCTTCCGTGAACTGAACTGGCTTCCCTCAGGGCCAGAGTCCACACTGATGACCTAGAGCCACTGGAACAGGTCCCACATCTGCACCTGGCAGCTATTAGGCCTGTGCCCTGTAGGTGGTGCTCAACAGGGACCTAGGGGGCCCCTGAGCAAAGCAAGTTCTAAGCCGAGGACACCTGTACTCACACTGTTTTTCTCCCAGGATTCAGCAATGCTACCCTTGGGCCCAATTCTTCAGACAGGTGTCCAAGTGTCTTCCCTTCATCCTTACCTTGTCATCCGAAACTCAAAATGTCCCATGTGGCTCTGTTCTTCCATGCTTTGCACACCCCCCATGAAGCACCCTACTGCAAGGGTGCATCCCAACACCTGGGTCCTCCACTTGCACTGAATTCTTCCTGCAGGAGGTGCCTGTCTCCCTTTTCACATGGGGTTCATACCCAGTGTGCTACATTGTCCTTATCTGAAAGTGATGGACATTTATGAAACCCATTTGTTCCTGATTAAAATTGGCTCAAGAAGATTTTCGTATGCCCCCTGAACAGAGGCTTTAAGAAACAACCCCTGGCCGGGCGGTGGTGGCGCACGCCTTTAATCCCAGCACTCGGGAGGCAGAGGCAGGTGGATCTCTGTGAGTTCGAGGCCAGCCTGGGCTACCAAGTGAGTTCCAGGAAAGGCTCAAAGCTACGCAGAGAAACCCTGTCTTGAAAAAAAAAAAAAAGGAAAAAAAAAAAAAAAGAAACAACCCCTGTAGCTGTGGGTCATCCACCCCAGAGCAAGAGGGACAAAGGAGGGCCTGTAAGAGGTTGGATGGCCTGCTCTGTTCTGGTGTGGGGCCTCCTGAGACAGCTGAGTCCTGTCACGTTCTTGACTGAACGAGTAGCTCTTGCAAAGCTTCTTCAAAGAAACAAAGGGATGTCTTCCAAGCAGACAGAAGGCTGTGCAAGTGGTGATGGACTATGAGAGCAGAACTCAGGAATTCCAGTGGCGTAGGGCATGTAGGGAGGGGCTGAGGCACTTTTAGGGGCTCCTAGAGCAGTCTTGTAGGAAACCTGTGTTGAAGTGGGGTAGGATGTGGGCATAAGGGAAAGAAAGAAGGTAAAATACAAGCATTGGAACCTCATCCTAAAACTTGGCAAATCAAATCTTGCTGGTTTTGGTTGCATTAGGGAAAAATGCAGGGCCTCACACATGCTAGGTAAGTGTTTCACTACTGAACTGAACCTTATAAGCCTCTCTTGACTTCACTGGGTAGGCCTCAACCCTACAATCTTCCTATCTCAGCCTCCCAAGTAGCTGAGAGCACAACCCTGTGCCACTGTGCCCAGGTGACAAATAAAACATTTCAAGATCTTTTATTTCTGACAAATTAAGATGATGGGTATAAGAACCTGTGTACTAACATCTTATATATTTAAAGAAAGTATCTCTTTACTTATTGTCGATGTCATAAGAGTCACCTCTACACTTGAATCCATCATATGGTTGGGTTTTTTTTTCTCATTTGTAGATAAGTGTAGTCGAAAGTTTTCTCTGGTCCCACTGGGCCCCGAGGTCCCACAGCCACTTATAAAATAATCACTCAGAGTCTTAATATTATTTACAAACTGTATGGCCTATGGCAGACCTCTTGCTAGCTAGCTCTTATATCTTAAATTAACCCATTTCTCTTAATCTATGTTTTGCCATGTCTTCTGTGGGTTTACCAGTCTGCTCGCATGTTGCTCCTTGGGCGGCAGGCTGGCGTCTCTCCAGACTCTCTGCCTTTCTTCTTCCTGTCTCTCTCCTTGAATTTCCCACCTGCCTTTAAGCTACCTTGCCATAGGCCAAAGCAGCTTATTTATTAACCAATTGGAACAACATATATTCACAGGATACAGAGAGACATCCCCCAGCAGCAGCAACTCTACTTTCATGTTCTGTTACCTTGGAATCATCCACCACTTCTGGTTCCTACAATAGTGACTCCTCTTCTGTAATGGGTCTCTGAGCCTTGAGGGCAGGGGTTTGATAAAGACATCCCATTTATGATTGAGTGCTCCAAAGTCTCTCACTCTCTGCATATTGTTCAGTTATGGATTTCTGTGTTAATTACCATCTACTCCAAGAATAAACTTCTCTAATGAGGGTTGAATAATGATGTTCTGATCTATGAGTATAGAAGTATGTTATTATAAAGCATTGTATTGTTGTGTTACTTTAGCAGAATAATAATAGGAGTATTTATTATTGTGTTCTCCTAATATTATTTTATTATTTTAACAAAAATAATAAACAGCTCTAGGAGCTGTTTCCTTTCTCATCCCCTCTCTTCCTCCCTACCTTCTGTTATATGCAGGTCTTCCCCTTTCTAGGCCGAGGCTGACCTAAATGTCTGTTGGTTTTGGTTGTGATCATACTTAAGAATGAGACACCAAGGGCAGATAGAGGTAAGAATTACTATGAGGCCATCAAGCAGATCTCTGGGTTTTTTCTTTTGGAGATTGACTTTCTAGAAACATACTTACTGGGTCTTATGTATTCATTGAGTCTTTTTTTTTTTTTTTTTTTTTTTTGCTGTGCTTTGGTTATTCATCTTCTCCAAGCTAGAGTGCACAGGTTCCTGTCTGTTCAGGGTTGAGCTTGTGTCTGGTGATGGAAGGAGGCTCTGCATAGTTATGGTTCCTGTGTATTATCTCACATGGAATGTCCTCTTTCCCTTGTACCTTGTGGCTATCAAGTCTGGAGCCTTGTTAGCTTCATTCCCTGAAGAGAGCTCAGCAGTGGTCTCAGAGGGACTCAGTGGGGATGAGAGAAGGAAGGACCCATTTGTGCTGGGTATAAGAGGAGAAAGGGCCCATTTAAAGGTGTATTGTAGGGCATTCCAGGCTTTCTGCTGCTGCTTTGGGTGGCTTCAAGTGGCAAATCCTTCAGGAAGCCCACAGAGCAAGCTGTCCAATGTTGCCCAACAGTCAGGTGATAGCCGATGGGAAGATGTGAATGTTGTGGGCTCTCTCATTGGATTTGTTAAAATTTCCCTTGTTTTGCTAAATCACAATCAGTTCTCATATTTTGTCTTTTCAAAGTGTGAGGACATTTACCTACTGCAATCCTTCTGTTATCTTTTTGGGTAAAGACATTCTTTAAAAAAATTCCTTCACTGACATGTCATTGGTATTTTAATAGGAAAACGAGATGAGCATGTCTTTACAATGCTCCACATTTTAAGAGGATTTTGAGTTTTAACTGCTCTGTGATCAAGTCTTTTGTAGGGTGACGTAGCTGCCTCTCAGAGGAACCTGCTGGGTTGCTGTGTCTCCATCAGCTCAGATTGTCCTGGGCTCCCTCCACACCACAGTGGATGGGACAAATGGAGTGACTCTGAGACTTGTAGAGTTCCTTAAGAATCACAGCCAAAGTGATTAACACTGGTATGGTGTTTGGTGTTCCTTTAAGCAGACTGCCCGGGTTCTATTTTCACTCTGAAATGTACTGTCCTAGGCTGTCCCCGAAGCACTAATGCTTCCAGTACCATCTCAGGCTATTTTCCCAATAAATACTCCTAAACCTTACAGCCGAGTGGGCCTGTACATAACGAGAGGAGCTCAGTGTCTGCAGGGCCGATGCATGAGCCAGTCTTCAAAGGCCTTTTAATCTCAAAGCTACGATCTTGTGGTGAAAGTTTTCCTCTTCTGAACGTCTTCCCTTCATTACTCACAATGTTCAGGCCTAAGTGGTAACTTTTATTTTGCTGTTGTAGATGTTTTCATTGACATCAAAACAGTGCATACAATTAAAAATACATAAAACTATGAAAACTCTGGCCTAGTGTTTATATCTTTTATCCCCAAATATTTATTATTATGAATTCTTCTAAGTTTTAATCAGATTCTGTGGGAAGATGCCAGGGGCACATGCAAAAAGAATTCTTAGAAGTTCAAAAATGCTACCAAGTGTGAAAGCCATTAAAATAGCATCTAACTTTCATCTCCTGGAAAAGACCCGTGGATGCTCTTCTTTTCTCTAAATTGGTGTCTAGGAGTCTACTGATGGATGCTCAGAAACTTGTGCTGGGATGCTGTGCTCACACTGGTGAAGGCAGGGGAGGTTTGCTGGAGAATGACATGCCAGCAGGTGTACTCCACAGAATCCTATCCTAACATCGGGGCCAACTGTGCTCTCAAGATCCACATTGCCAGCTGTGATTACATGTGCACACAGGGCTCAGCCTCCCACTGCAGAGATGCTCCCTCCAAATACAGGTGGGACTTCTGAAGGCACACAGGGCCAGATCCCTTGGGAACTTGGGACACCCACATGAATTTGTGAAATCACCCGCTCTAGCACACATTGCTTTCAGACAAAATGAGTGTGATCAGGGAGCTGTAGGCCAGGATCCGAATTCTCAATAAGTTCTGTTTGCTGAATTAAGAGCTAAAAGCACAAAACCCCCAGGAAAGCAAGTGGTGGCTTGGAAATGAGTTTAGTTTCATAAAAAATTAATAGTTAAGTTAGTGTTTTATTTAGTGATCCTTAACAGTAGTGGCTGTTCTCTTAGATACCTGGAATTAAGAGAAAGACTTCATCTCCACAAAGGAGCCTCAGTAGAAACTTTCCCCCAGAAGATAGGAGAAAATCCAGGGCCAGATCTACAGAGTTGCTGAGGAGCCAATTAAAATTATATGTGTACAGGGCTTTGCCCAAACGTTGCTACATCTTTGAAGGGTTGGAGTTGTGATTACTGTTGTTGTTATTATTGTTGTTATAATTATTATTTGTTATTACTATTATTAGCAGTAGTAATTTTTACATAAATAAATCAAATATTTATAATCATGTGCAAGAAAAGAATTGAGCACAAACTTACATCTCTCAGACTCTCTAAATTCTTTAGTAATACTTTGGAGAAATTGTTGATATGGACAGGTGCCAGGCTGAATTTTGAAGCTCACACAGTTAGGGGAACTCTTCAGTGTAGAACTACAGAACAAGAGGAGCTCTCCACAGATCAGACTGATCCTGTTATTGTACCTCAAGAGATGGCACCAGCTACTGCCCCCAAACCAGGTACCTTGCCAGTAGCCACACCTCCTTTCAGGAACCCCAGTCCTCTCCACCAAGTATCCCCATTGTGAGTCTTTCTTCTCCAACCAGGCTTACCTCAGTGATGGTTAATCTAGATGGTCAACTTGATGCTATCTGGAATCCCCTGGGGGATAAGCTTCTCTGCATGCCTGTAATGGATTAGCTACACAGGTTACTAGAGAAAAGAATTCCCATCCACTATGGGCAGCAGCATCCCACAGGCTGGGACCACAGGTTGAGTAAAAAGGAGAAAATGAGTGGATACCAGCATTCATCTCTCTCTGCTTCCTGACTGCATCTGCCTCACGCTCCTGCCATTACGACTTTCCTGTCACAGTTGTCTGGAACCTCAAACTGGGAGTCAAAACAACCCTTCTTTCCTGTCAGACACTTTGACACAGCAAGGAGATCAGTAACTAATACGCCCCTCAAGGCAAAGCATACTTTTCAAATTAACCAACTTCCATTGTTCACACGAATTATCTGGGAACTGTGCAGCATTGTGAGGAGGCTTAATCCTTTGGAGATCAAGCCATTTTTATTTCTTGGAATTCATCATTCGTCAGTTTTAGATGGCATCTTAGCCTGTAATCCCTCAGTCTATCCTTTCTTCATTTGCCTGCTTCAGAAATCCCTCCTTGTTCCTCAAGACAGTTTGGATTTGTTTTCCTTATGAAATGTTCCAGGATGCTTCAGGCATAGTCAATCACTTCCTTGCCTGTGTTTCTCTAACTCTTTGTTTTGTTGGAAATCAGTGTCCTCCATCTTACTGGTTAATATCTGTGTATCCACCAGGAGACATATAATCAGGAGATGTCTCCTCCTGGCAAGCTTTGACAGGAGGCTGGGGAACGTTTGATGGGGAGGAGGGGTGGGGGGCAGAAAGTGTCTTCCTGACAGCTCCGTGTGCATCTAGCCCGGACTCAGAGGGCTTTACAGCTCCAAAGGTGCTGTCTGGAGGAATGCTAGTGGAAATCTCTTCTAAAATCAAGGCAACAGGCTGTAACTCTGGAAACGATCCAGTAGGCAGGACATTCTTTTCTCTTTACTGTAAAGACAGGTAAGGTTAAACTCTCCCAACTCTGGACAAGGCTTTGCCTCAGCCCTTTGTGGAGACAGTGTGGGGAACTGTCCCCATAGAAAGGGTGGCACAGAAACTCTGAGACGGGAAGGATTCACTTCAGTCATCATCACCCTGAATGAACCATTTTCCTTGTGAGTCCTGGGTCTCCTTCCTCAGAGTGGGACCTTGATCACAATTGCTATGTCTCAGTCCACTCCCGCTGCACTAACAAAACTGACATTGGCTCGTTTATTAAGAACAGATACTACACAGAGAAACCCTGTCTCAAAAAACCAAAAAAAAAAAAAGAACAGATACTTTTCTTCCTCACAGCCCAGAAGACAGGAAGTGGAAAGGATAGGGATAAATCCTAATGTGAGAGTTGTCACTGGGGAGGCCATGAAACTGATGAAATCTTTCTAACTTCTCTGAGATAGAAAAAAAGAAAAGATCAGACTTTTCCAAATGATGAGCATATCAGTCAGTTAGTTTCCTCAGCCAGAGTGTTAGCTTTTGAAATATTTTTCTTCTTTTACTTGAAAATAAATTTGTAAAATTTACTTTTACTATCAACTTAGTGAATTGAAGATTTCCTTTTATTTATTGGTGTGTGTGTGTGTGTGTGTGTGTGTGTGTGTGTGTGTGTGTGTGTTGACCACATGTGTGCAGGTGACTGTGGAGACCAGACAGTGGGTCAGATTCCTTGGAGCTGGAGTTACAGGCCATTGTGAGCAGCCTGGTGTGGGTGCTGGGAACCAAACTCAGCTCCCCTGCAAAAACCACAAGCCATGGAACCATCTCGCCATCCCACACTCACTGAATGCAAGAAGAGGGACTTAATGAAATTATTCTTCACTGCATAGTTTATAGATGGAAACGTCCATACTGAAATAGTCATAACTATCACTAGTAACAAGCCAGAACATTTAGGAAATCCTCCCTTTGAGGAAATAAAAGTCGAAAACTGAGGGCATAGCCCTCCTGGAATTAGTGTCTGTAGGCAATCCTGCCCTGCGCACTGGTTCTTGGGAGGCAATCTTTGCCCCTCCTTCACACCAAACTTTCCCTGGCCTCATGTGGAAGTTTTCCGGCAGGAGGCATCTCAGAAGCCTCTGTGCCTTGAATGTCTCGTCTCCAAAACTCAGATATTGAGACATCTTGGCCAGCATGACAGTGTTAGGGGTAGAGTACTCGGAAGGCCCCAGGCTCCTCGTGTGAGTGGGATTAGGTTATTAGACCCCATCAGAGAGGCCTGACAGAGTTTGCCCCACTTGTCTTTCTGCCTTCTACTATGTTACAAGCTTGAAGCAAGTCTTTTTCCTTCCTTCCCTCCTTCCCTCCCTCCCTCCCTCCTTCCTTCCTTCCTTCCTTCCTTCCTTCCTTCCTTCCTTCCTTCCTTCCTTCCCTTCTTCTCTCTCTCTTTTTTTAAACAATCTCACTGTGTAGCTCTGGATGGCCTGGAACTTTTTATATACTCCAGGCTAGCCTCAGATTCATGATGATGCTTCTGTCTCTGCCTCCTGAATGCTGACGTTGAGGATGTGTGCCACGATACCCAGCATGGCTCCTTCTTGGAATTGGAGTACTGTCCACATCAGACAACTGAACCCACCAGTGCTTCCACCTTGACCTTTCTTTTTCCGTTTTCTCTTCCTTCTCAACTCCTTAGAAATTGAATTTTCATCTTAGACCCTATACAAACCATCCTGCTTCATACATGAGTGGCATCTCTGGGTGTGTGAATGTGATGTGCACATGTGGGTTGATTACACATGCAGAGGCCAGAGGAGAATGTTGGCTACCCTCTATTGCTTTCTGCTCTCTGCCCTGATGAAAAGACTCTCACTGAACCTGAAGCTTGTAGTTTTTTCTGCTATATTGGTAGCCAGCACGCTGGAGTGATCCTCAAGCCTCCCACCCCAGCACTGGGGTTACAGGTTTGTAGGGGTTCTGGGGATCCCAGCTCAGTTCCTGGTGCTTGCACAGTAAGCATTCTTACTCACTAGACCATCTCCCTAGCATGAGGCTACCACTAGAACACTAGTCTTCTTTCTTTGAAAACGACAGGACACTGGCTATAGTTATCTTAGGTTATAGTGACCAGATGTATGCACTGAGGGGAACTTTCATTAGAACATGCTGCTGTTCACCCTCTGCCCTAAATTCTGCCAATTGACAGCTTCCTATGGACTAATGTGATCAGCCAGCCAATAGGTACCTTAAGTGAACACCTATTATGATCCAGAAGACATTGCTATGTGCCCTTCATTGGGGGATCTCTTGTGCTTCAGTTGGAAGCCTGCTGACACATAAATTCTACTCCAAAAATTGGGGTTGGGCCCAAGATCACACATTCCTAACAAGTTCCTTTCCTGGTCAGAGGACAAACTAAATTTTGCAAGAATTTAAAATAGGAAGACAAGCACACACACACACACACACACACACACACACACACACACAGGGGGGGGGAAAGAGGGAGGGAGAGAGGGAGGGAGGGAGGGAGGGAGAGAGGGAGGGAGGGAGGGAGAGGGGAGGGGAGAAGAGGACAGGAGAGGAGAGGAGAGGAGAGGAGAGGAGAGGAGAGGAGAGGAGAGGAGAGGAGAGGAGAGGAAAGAGACCCAGTTCTAATGTAGTTTTTGTAAGAGAACTGATCTAACTTTAATCAGGATCAGAATTCTCAAACAATGTTTTGAATTTCTGTGTGTATTTAACTAATTAGACATATTAGTT
The DNA here is from genome assembly GCF_004664715.2 of Peromyscus leucopus. Taxonomy (NCBI): domain Eukaryota; kingdom Metazoa; phylum Chordata; class Mammalia; order Rodentia; family Cricetidae; genus Peromyscus; species Peromyscus leucopus. The sequence continues at coordinate 132,816,288 of NC_051067.1, read as the reverse complement.
AAAAAGAAAGAATTAAGCTATCAAAACACTCCAAAGGGAGTTTTATTTTTTAGACTTCACTAAATCATTATTTAATCACAATGGAGTAACACCTGGCTGAGGTCTTCTTTCTCTAGATGACATGAAGAGATAACACCTGATTAATTTCTCCCCATGGATCCAGGTTTTGAATGGACTAGACAACTTGCGATATATGATGCAAAATTTTACCTTCTCCCCCCAAAACAGCACAATTGTCCAGAATGCCCTTTGGGGGAACCCCTTATGCTTCCCCTCTGCTCTTCAAGCACACAGCCCTGACGCCAGCACGTCCCTTACAAGAGTGATGCTTGGTAAGCACAGCTGTAGAGGCGGGTGGAGTCAAGAGACTCCTAGCTGATCCTTCAGGTTCCCATGCCTAAACAGGAACCCTAAATGGAGGGCTGAGTAGGGGTCAGAGTTCTCAGAGCTGTGTGGCACTGGGAATTCTTGCTCTACCAGGGTCCAGTCTGCCCCCACAGTGACGGATTGCATTCCAGCCTCATGACTGATGCCTGGCTCTGATTTAAAGCTCTATGACACTGGAATCCCCATTTCTCACAATTCGTAGGCAGAGATGCACAAACTCAAGGGGGGGGAATGGGGGGCATCACCAAACTGTCCCTCATACGAGAAACTGACTGATGCCCTTGAGTTTACACAATTGTTACTGTGAAAGCTTTGTTTTGTTTTGTTTTACACGTATGAGGGTTTTGTGTGCACGTGTGCATACCATTTGTATGCAGTGCTTACAGATGACAGAAGAGGGCATCAGACTCCCTTGAACTGGAGTCACAGAGGTTTCTGAGCCATCATGTGGGTGCTGGGAATGGAACCTGTGACCTCTGGAAGAGTAGCCCATGTACTTAACTGCTGAGATGTCTCTCCAGCTCCCAGTGTGGGTAACTGAATGGCTGGATCACATTGTCAGTTTAGGAATATCTAATGAAAATTTTCTGTGTTTTTGAACGATTCCCTCCTCTGTGTGCATCCAGTTTCCCTGCTGATTTCCTACACCCTTGCTTCAGATGCTGTCTGCAGTTGGGTAGGAAGCCCAAATTTGGATTTTATTTGTAATTATTAAGGCTGTGCAGAAGACTACTAAGTCAAATGCATGCTTTCGTTTCCTTAAATCTTGCTTTGGGGCAGGCAATTTTAAGCATCCCCCATGCACATATTTTTGTGAGTATCAAAGAACACCTTCTACCAGCTCTCCAGTGATAAAAGGTTGCTCCTTGCCAAGCACCAGGCTCTCTCACAGCTCAGTACAACAAACAGCCACGCTCCCCATTCCCCTGGCAAATGTTTAGCAAAACTGCCTCATGTCTGGGAGCAACATTAAAATATGCTAAAAAAAAAAAAAAAAACCCACGACATGCCCACATGTTCCAGCAGTCACTGTGGAGAGAGAAAGTAACCGAACATTCTGAGCCGGTCTCTGCTCTCCACTGTGAGAATTCCCTGGTGCTGGGGGGCTCAGTCAAAGCCAGCACGATCACTTTACACAGTTTTTCATTGTACTCCGGGGAAGTTTATGGAAATGTTACAGAAATGAGCTACAAATGAGAACCTGGCCTACTGCCAAAATGCCTCTCTCTCTCTCTCTCTCTCTCTCTCTCTCTCTCTCTCTCTCTCTCTCTCTCTCTCTCTCTCTCCATTGTAACAATATTTTTTCCTTTACTTTAGCACTTACTGTGTTCTGGGTCATACATAGCACCTTTCTAGGACTAAGCTTAGAAATACAAAATCTAGCAATTACACCTCAAGCAACATTAATAACTGATACTTTGTCCATGGCACCACGAGCCAGGCATCTCCCACGAGTTTTGTCTGCACTGACTCATTTGCTCTTTGGCACAAACCCCCTGCACACCAGAGTCAAATTCTTCTACCACCAACCTTCCCATGGAGCACCCACCCCAGCTAACTTCCCATCTCCACAACCAAGCTGAAAGTGTGAAGAATAACACAAACCACCAATGGAAAAGACAAGGCAGGGGGGTGGCTTCAGTTCAGATTTGATTTAATTAACTTTATATTATTCAGACTTTACACGACGGATGTGGGAGCAAAGGGCATGCAATTTGTCTTTTAGAAATGTGTGTTTTTGGTGTGTGTGCATATGTGTTCGTGCATGTGCTTACATGCGGATGTCAGAGCTGCTCTCCTGTAACTCTTTCTACCCAGTTGCCATCAGAGAGGGTCTCTCTGACATTGTTGATGGTTCAGCTGGGCTGGCTGGCCAGAGAGCTCTAAGGGATCCGCCAGTCCTCACCCCCTAGTTCTGGGTTATAGATGCACACCACCACATCAGGCTTTTGTGTGGGTACCAGGACCTGAGCTCAGGAGTTCATGCTTAAACAATGAGTGCTTTTACTCACTCAGTCACTTCCTCGGTCCTGGATGTTTTCTTATACTCTCAATTTACACCATCTTGGCAATGTAACAATACAACAAAATGGCATTTAGAAGTACGAAGTGTGGCATTTATCTGGACTTTTTCATTATCATCACACGGATTTTCCTTAAAATTTCCTTTAATGTCTACATGGACTGAAATAAATTTTTTGAGTCACTGAGTGGGAGAAAGACAGAGGAAGGGAATAAAAAAAAAAACAGTTTAGAATTATAGCGCATGTAAATATACAACATTTTATTTTTAATTTGGGTTTTTATTTTTTGATTTATAGTTGCATGTAACCTAGGCTGGCCTTGGCTCCTGATTCTCCTGTTTCCACCTCTTAAGTGCAGGGATTCCAGTCCTGGCTGCCACACCCAGCTCTCCTATGCTATTTAAAATTCATATGTATTGCTTGCTCAGGTCCTCACTCCTAAAATTAAGACTGGAAGCAGGTATTCTCAGGAGAGTCTTGTGTCTAGCTGGTTTGATGAGAAACATAAAATCAGGAACATTCGCCGTGTTCTTTCCCCTTGAGAACATAGCTCAGCTGACCAGAAGATTCACGGCCAGCCGTTCCTGGGCAGCACTCCCCTCCTGACACTGACTTGTTCCGTGACCCTGGCCACTGGCCAGGTCACTGTGAGTTCATTTCCTCCTCTGCAAAATTAGCAGAACGCTTACCTACTTCCCAGATGTCCGGAGACTTAATTAATGTCAACGTTTGTGTAAAAATGAAATGCTGTTTACCCAATAAATGCCAAGGAATCCAGAGTTTTTTCCCCCTCTCCCTTTTGGCAGGAAGCATAGAGCAGAGAAGAAAAAAAAAAAACCATCAATTCACTGAAACATTTTGTCATACTGGAGATTCTGGAGTTCCTTTTTGGAGTTTGTTAAAAATGGCTGACCACAGCAGTGAGTGTGAAGTATCCCATAGGGATGGTTTCCTGTACACACTTTACCAAATTCTATATGAACATACTGGTCAAGAGTCTAACACTGTGTATCCACCCCATTCCCTGGAAGAGCTGTGTTAATAATAAAGATAGGACCATCAGCCTAGGCCCTCTGCATGTCTGTGATGGTTGTGTGGCGTGGTCTATGTGTGGGACTCCTGGCCACGGAAGCGGGGACTGTCCCCAGTGCTTTGACTGGCTCTTGGGAACCTGTTCCTCATGCTGGATTGCCTTGCCCAGCCTGAAGACAGGGGAGGGGCTTGGCCTTATGGCAGCTTGAGATGTCGGGCTTTGCTGATGCCCATGGGAAGCTTGCCCCTTTCTGAGCAAATATGGAGGAGGGATGGATTGAGGGGGGGGGGTGGCGGAGGGGGTAGTGAGAGGAGAGGAGGGAGCAGAGGCTGCAGCTGGGATGTAAAATAAATAAATGAATTAATTTTAAAAAAAGGTAAGACCGAAAGTTGTGCACTGGATTCATTTTCTTCTTAACATCACTCAGTTGGAGATTGGAGGCTTGGTGGAACCAGGCACAGATGTCTATGCTGGAGGTCACAACCATCAGTTCACCAGACAGAGCAGGAGGAACTGGAAGGGATATAAGATTGCAGAGCCATGAGTCTGGAGTCTATATAGAATTAAGTGGAAACGAGGCTTGGCCTTCATTCAGCAGGTAGAGTGCTCTCCTAGTGCATGAAGGACTGGGCGTCATCCTCAGCCCCACATGAACAAGGTCTGCTGGCACATGCCAGTTATCCCAGGGCTCAGGAAGTAGAGGCAGGAGCAATATAAGTTCAGCATCATTGTGGGCAAGTTTGGCAGCGGTCTGGACCTACATAAGATTCTGTCACATTGAGGGGGCTGTCAGGAAGGAAGGAATAAAAAAAGAGGGGACACTAAAGGAAGACTTTAGATTCAAAAGCTTGCAATGTCTTTCCCAAAAGGCGTCTCAGTAAAGATACTGAAAGGTAACTTTGTGGCTATTCACAAGAGCGCTCAGTCTAGAGACTGATGTGTAACCTCAGTACAGATGGGAAGGCAGGGCATGGCACAATGGTAGACATGTGTGAGGCTCCAGGCAACACACACACACACACACACACACACACACACACACACACACAGAACAACTCACACTTAAAAAATGGGGCAAAGGGTACAGAGTGAAAGAAAAATGAGGCCCTGGAGAGAATGAGGAGCATCAGTAGTTAATGAAGAGGAAAGCATGGACCCCAGTAGAGACAGAAGAAGAGAAGGAGGGAAAGAGGAAGGCTGAATGTGGGTGGGGAAAGAGTACTGGGTCATGTCTATACCAGCTGTTTGTCAGTCTATCAGTGTTAAGAATGGATGAACCTCACTCTGTAGATAGTGCTGGCCTCGAACTCAGATTTGTCTGCCTCTGCCTCTCAAGGCTGGGATTAAAGGTGTGAACCACCTGGCCCGGCTTACAGCACCATTTCTAAAGGAAATCTGATTTTATAAAATCCATTTCTTTTGAATAGTCACTTGGTTTCAGCAATTCTACCTTGAAATAGCTATATTCGGACTGCAACTGTTCCCTGAGACGAGCGTGCCAGTGCCGATTGGACTAAGAGGTGAGTCTTTGTCCTCATAGCCGAACACCCCAGCTTCTAGGCTTTAGGCCCAGGGGCACAACCTTGAGCTCCCACACCACCACCCATTCCAGTTCCAGTTTCAGGCCAGTAGGCAGGCCTCCTTCAGACAGGTCGGACTACCACCATCCCCTATAAGACCTTGTGACCCACAAGCCCCACCTCCCCCAAACCTCCCCCACCTTCAGAGACTGCGGACACATAGCTAGCCCAGCGAAGGAGAAATAGATGAGATCTATATGAGCAAATTTGGAATGAGTGGGGGTAATGGAGGGCAAAGAATAGGGGATGAGAACATAAGGAAATGGGAGGTTGGAGCTGGAACAGGGATTGAATAGGAGAACAAGGAAAGAGATACCACGATAAATGAAGACATCATGGGAATAGGAAGAAACAGGGTGCTAGGGAAGTTCTCAGGAATCCACAAGGATGATCCCACCTTAGACTACTAGCAATAGAGGGAGCCTGAGCTGGTCTACTCTGGTAATCAGATTAGTGAATACCCTAATTGTCATCACAGAGTCTTCATCCAGTTACTGATGAAAGCAGATGCAGAGATCCATGGCTGGGTGCCAGGTCAAGCTCCAGGAATCCAATCGATGAGAGAGGAGGGATTCTATAAGCAAGGGACATTGACATCATGATGGAAAAACATACAGAGATGACCAGCCACACTACTGGAAATCCATGAACTGTGGACCAATAGCTATGGAGCCTCCATGGGACTGGACTAGGCCCTCTGGATACGAGAGACAGTTGTTTAGCTTGAACTGTTTTGGGGAGTCCCAGGCAGGGGAATTGAGATCTGTCCCTGGTGCATGAGCCGGCTTTTTGGAGCCCAGTACCTTAGGTGTGACACCTTGCTCAGCCTTGGTGCAGTGTGGAGGGGCTTGGACTTGTCTCAACTGAATGTACCAGGCTCTGCTGACTCCCCATGGGAGACCTTGAGTTGGAGGAGGTGAGAATGGGGGGGTTGTGGGGGAAGGCTGGGGGCAGGAAGAGGGAGGAAGGGGGAATCGTGGTTGGTGTGTAAAATAAATAGAAAATTTCTTAATAAGAAAAACTAAAAGAATGGGTATACCTGGGCATAGTGGTGTCTAATTGTGAGAGTCTAAGGTAAGAGAATGCGCACAGTATTTCCAAACTTTTATTGGCTATCTTCACTTTTCTTTTGAGAAGGTCTCTTCAACTTACTTGCCTATTTTTAATGGAATTACTTTGGATTTTTATGAATTGTGAATGGTGACTTCTATTATGTAAATGACTGGCAAATCCCTTCGCCTGCTCTGTGGGATGTCTCTTCACTGTTGTTTCCTTTGTTTTAAAACAACTTTTACATTTGTCAGTTTCTGCTTTTGCTTCTGTATATTTTGAATCCCATCCAGAAAAAATCACTGCCCAGGCCAATCTCCCCACCATGTGGTCTGTGTGTGTGTGTGTGTGTTGTGTGGTGATGTTGTGTTCCCCAAAATATTGTGTACTCTAATAAACTTATCTGAGGTCAGAGAACAGAAAAGCTACTAGATACTTAGGATAGGCAGTGGTAGCACATACCTTTAATCCTAGCATTCCAGAGGCAGAAATCCATCTGTTCAAGGATACAGCTAAGCATGGTGACTCATGCCTTTAATCCCAGAAAGCAAGCCTTTAATCCCAGGGAGTGATGGTAGAAGGCAGAAAGGTATATAAGGTTTGAGAACCAGAAACTAGAAGCATTTGGCTGGTTAAGCATTTGGCTGGTTAAGCTTTTAGGTTTTGAGCAGCACAGTTCAGCTGAGAGCCATTCGGAGATGAGGACACAGAGGCTTCCAGTCTGAGGAAACAAGATCCGCTGAGAAGTTGGCCAGGTGAGGTTAGCTGTGGCTTGTTCTGTCTCTCTGATCTTCCAGTGTTCACCCCCAATAACTGGCCTCAGGTTTGATTTTATTAATAAGACTCTCTAAGATTCCTGCTGTGTGTGTGTGTGTGTGTGTGTGTGTGTGTGTGTGTGTGTATGCGTGCGTGTATGTGTGTGTGTGTATGTGTGTGCGCACCTTGTGGAGGTCAAAAGAGGATGTTGAGTACCATATTCTACTACTCTCCACTTACTTCCCTTGAGACAGGGGCTCTCGCTGATCATGGAGTTTGGCAAGTGGTCAGCAAGTCCCAACCATCCTGTTTCTATCTTCCACGGTGCTGGAGTTCTAGGGATCTCAACTTGTGGTGGTTTGAATGAGAATACTCACCCCCCCCCCCCAAAGGACTCATATAGTTGCACACACTTAGTCCCAGTTGGTGAACTGCTTGGGAAGGATTAGGAGGTGTGGCCTTGTTGGAGGAAGTGCATCTCTTGGTATGGGCTCTGAGGTTTCAAGAGCCTACACCATGGCCAGTCTCTCTCTCTCTCTCTCTCTCTCTCTCTCTCTCTCTCTCTCTCTCTCTCTCTCTCTCTCTCTCTTTGTGTGTGTGTGTGTGTGTGTGTGTGTGTGTGTGTGTGTGTGTGTGTATCAGGATGTAAGCTCTCAGTCCTGTGCCTGCCTGCCTGCTGTTATGCTTCCTGCCATGATGCTCATTAATTAACCCTCTAAAACTGCGAACAAGTCCCCAACTAAATGCTTTCCTTTTTAAGACTTACCTTAGTCTTAGAAGATGTCTCTTCACAACAATAGAACAGTTATGACTAAGACACACTCAAGTGCTCACGCTTGTACACACAGCAAGCTCTCTTAACCAAAGAGCCATCTCCCCAGTCCAGCACCCACATACCAATATCTTTCCTCAAACTTTTTCAGTCTCCGGTCTGATATTTGGATCTTTGGCGTCCTGTGTAGGCTGAAGGCGTCTTCCCTGTGTGGCCAGCCAGTGTTCCCAGCCCCCTCACTGCTGCAGAGGCTTTCTCCTGCAGGAGCATTGTTTTCTCTTGTTAACAATCAGTTGGCTAAAGCTACCCCGGCTTATCTTGGTGTTCTGTGTCTTGTTGCTCGGCTCTCTATGTTTGCTTTAAAAATTACTTTCAATTAGTTCTGTGTTATCTACAGAGAAAGCTTAGACTGCTTGGAGCGACAGCAAGTGAAAGTCTGGAAATTTTAAAAGTTTTAAAAGTGTAGATGTGACAAACAGGAAAACTCACAGATTTAGAAAATCTAGAAAGTTCACAGGCCAGTGTTGACAGCCAGGTTGAGATTTCCCCACCATGTTTATCTCCCATCTATTTAACTAGTTAAAATTCTACTCAAGGCAGTCCTGGAAGGTTGACAGGATATGCCTATTTATGCATGTCTTTCTCTCCCAGCCCCCCAGTGAAAAGGCAGAAACATTTACAAAAGGAAAAAAAAAAAAAGTCCACCAGGATGGAAGAATGGAGATGGTGGTCATAAGCAGTCTTGAAGTTCTGGGGTAATGGAGGAACTAACTGCAGGATAAACCACGTTAACAGCCAAGGAAGACTAGGCCAGCTGCACAAGGGACGGCATGTGAGAAAGCCACTTTTGGTGAGAAGCTGAGCTTGGAAATTATCAGCACGTTAAACAAGGGAGAGAATTTCAAGATTCTTTGCCAACAAGTAGGACACAAAGGCAAGATTATGGCAGTCGAAACAAGTTTCAGATAATAAAACATGTCTTCCTGTCGGGGCTTCTCACCAGCGACGCCGCAAGAACGTGGAAAAACGTCTTTGGCATCCTAATGTGGGAATTCTTGATGCTAAAGACACAAACGCTGTGAAATTATCAAGTGTGAGAGAAGAATAAAAAGTATTTTTCAGAACAGAAACAATTTCAAGTAGGCAGTGATAAGTCAACCTGAAGTCTTGTGGAATGTTATCAAGGATTGCTTTAGTAAATATTTTAGTTAAAAATTTGAATGACCATAGTGGCTTAGTAAAACCACACATGCCTTTTATTAATAAATACAAGAAAAACAATTCAAATGCATCAGGGAAAATAGTTCTGCTTAAAAGACTCATGCCATGATAATACAGAATACAGGGACATTAAGCAATTTTAAGTTATTTTTTAAATTGCAAAAGTTATCACTAGTAGAAGTCCTGTAATATGACATTAGCAAAACTGGAGAAGGCAAAAAATAAAAGTCAAGAAATTAATTAGAATAGATTAAAATGTTTGCTCTTTCATGGCAGAAAACATGATTTCCCTACCTTTCTTTCTTTTTTACAGACTTATTTTTATTTTATGTGTATGAGTGTTTTGCCTGAATGTAAGTATGTGTACCACATGCTGCCTTGTGGGTGCTAGGAACTGACCCCGGGTCCTCTGCAAGAGCAGCATGTGCTCACAAACCCTGAGTTGTCTCTCCAGCTCCAGCTCCTTTCCCTCCTTCCTTCTTCCTTCCTTCTTTCCTTCCTTCCTTCCTTCCTTCCTTCCTTCCTTCCTTCCTTCCTTCCTTCCTTCCTTCCTTTTTTCCTTCCTTCCTTCCTTCCTTCCTTCCTTCCTTCCTTCCTTCCTTCCTTCCTTCCTTCCTTCCTTCCTTCCTTCCTTTTTTCTTCCCTTTCTTTCTCTTTGTTTTGTTTTTCATGACAGGGTTTCTCTGTGTAACCCTAGCTGTCCTGGAACTCACTCTGTAAACCAGGCTGGCCTTGACATTAGCAAAACTGGAGGAGAAGGCAAAAAAAAAGTCAAGAAATTAATTAGAATAGACTAAAATCTCAGAGATCTGCCTGCCTCTGCCTCCAGAGTGCTGAGATTAAAGGCGTGCACTGCCGCCTGGCTCCCTTTCTTTTCTTATAAGCAATAAGTGGGCACGAAAGTGCGTACTAACAGGACTTCACCTTTGTTTGTTTGTTTGTTTGTAAGGGGAGGTAGCACACATTTTGAAACAAACCAGTATCTGGTGCTGGATCCTACTGTGGACTCTGTCTATGGACAATTTACTTAGTTGGAGAGGTGAACCACAAAGTAAAGGTAGAGTTCATAATAGGCTCTTAATGAATAAATAATAATTATTTAAAAATTAACTTTATTATGTATACTTTATGTAACATGTTGCTGTATAATACATTAAGATGGAAACATGGTCACCATAGTGATGTAAGTTGACATTGTTAGCTTACACAGCTGCTTCTTTTAGTAGTGTCATGGTTAATCTTGATGGTTAAGAACCAGGCAGATCTCTATGGGTTCGACGCCAGCCTGGTCTGCAAAGAAAGCCTCTCACCTACTGGACCTGTCAGCCAAAGACTGAAGCTGTCCTGGTAACTCTGCCCCCAGTGCCATGGAGAGCACAGGAGTCTGGGATGACTGCCTGGGTAATGGACTGGTCTCTCTTATTTTAGTTGGTACATTGGCAATTTGGATTATACTTCATACTATAATTTATCCTTCTCAGATCTCTGATCATTTTGATAGCTAGGCTAACTATATCTTTGTCAGTTTAGCAGCAGCCAGCCACCAAATTCTCCCCCAAGGCTGCGACCCGCTTGTTGGCTCATTTCATATGTAAAGATCGGGCCTTGCTTTTTCTAGAGCTACTAGGTATCCTGTTGAGAAGGTAGACAGCTTTGCCTTGCGCTAGAGGGGGCAAAGCCTAATTTTTATGTGTGAAATGAGCTAGCAAGCTGGCTGCAGCTGTTCTCAGTAATAACTGGTTATGTTTCTGTTAAATGATTAAATGGAAATAAAAATGTTAATGTCTATGTAAGATCTGGGGGTCTAAGTTATATGAAGTTTTGTGGATGTGAAAGCTTAAGTAAGTTTTGAGGGTCTCAGAAAATGATTCAAGATGGAAATGCAAGTTGTAAATGTCTGAATAAGTGATTTAAGATATGCAGAAATGAAAACTGTTCCTAATTTCTTTCCCCTTCTCTGCTATTGTTACACTAAGATCTCAAAAGTTCAGACTTTTAAATTGATCAATAGAGTTCTGATAAGCTGGTAGACCACTGACTACTTACTGTTCAGTCACAAGCTCAATATTTTAGATTTCTTTTGGTTGTCTTCTAAATATAGACTTAGAGGTGCTTCTCACTGGGCTAAAGGAAAAAAGATTGTAAATCTTTAAAAAATTGTTAAGTTTTATTTTATTTTTAATTATGTGTATATATTTGTATGTATTGCAGGGGGGTGGACATGTATGTTCAGGTGTCTGAGGAGGCTAGAGGTATCAGATCTCCCAGGAGCTAGAGTTACAGGCAGCTGTGAGCCATCTAGCATGGGTGCTAGGAACTGAAGCAGGTTCCTCTGTAAAAGCAAAATGTGCCCTTAACCACTGAGCCATCTCTCCAGCCCCAAGATTGTCAATCTTAATTGATGAAGTCTAGAATCACCATGGAAACAAACCTCTGTACATGTCTGTGGGGATGTTTCTGGACTGAGTTAGTTGAAGTAGAAAGATCTACCCTAAATATGGTGGCACCAGGCCACAGGCTGGATTCCTAGGTGGAAGAAAAGGAGCCTCCACAAGCCTGACTCTCTACTTCCTGAGGCCACGCCTTTCCTCCCACCACGCCTTTCCCTGAAGAATGGACTGTAGCCCTCAAGCCCTGAGTCAAAATGAGCCATTCCTTCCTCAAGTGTTTTGATCAGGTTTTTTTTTTTTTTTTCTTAGTTGCAGGAAAAGTAACAGTGACCCGTTTCCACTTCTCTCTCAACCCAGCCCTAGTAACAAGGGTACAGCATGTTAGCCAGGATCACAAGTTTATCCTGTGAGTTACAGACAGGGGAGGCTGTCTTCCATGAACATGAGCGTCACCAGGTACCTGAGTGAGAAGACATCCCCATTCAAAGAGTGACAGGGTATCTCAGCGGCTGGGGAAGGAGCAGGGGCTCCCCACCCCTGGGAGCCCCAGTGTGTTATCAGTACATTAGACTTACATGAAATATCTCTAGCATCCCATACCAGAAGTTAAATAATTTGTCAGATTTCTTGGGTTTTGTTTAAACAATGTTAATTCATTTGTGGAAGCATGAGTTATTTTCCCTCATTCTCTAATTGGCAGTTAGTTTTATATGACTTCATTAATTTAACTGGAGATTGCATTTACTACATCCCCGGAATTCCTTTGGTAGGAATCGTTCTTTGATGGGATGGAGCCCGTGGATAAAAAATAATTAAAGTTGTCTCTTGGGATAATTTCTCTGTACCTCTGGCTATCATTAAGAAAGATCCCCCCAAACCCAGCCACTTCCCTGTTGTGTGCTCAGATTCCCCCAGGGAAACACCTGGGGCCACTGAGTCACAAGCCTGGGAGCAGAGCGCAATGGTTCATAGCATGGCCAAAGGCCAGGCTTTGGCTACCACAGGAATAATCTGTTGAGGACTCCGGGTGGGTGACTCAGTGTGAGCATGCCAAAGCTTGGGAAGGCATTGCAGCAGCACATGGAGACCTGATATTTCAACCCTAAGCCCACCAGTCAAACCTTTCAATTCTTTTTATTGAACATTGCTGCCTGCCCTACCCCATTCAGGGTTTTTTGTCTGTTCTTTTTTTGGTTTTTGTTTTTTTGTTTTGTTTTTTTTCTTTCGGTTTTTCGAGACAGGGTTTCTCTGTGTAGCTTTGTGCCTTTCCTGGAACTCACTCTGTAGACCAGGCTAGCCTCGAACTCATAGAGATCCACCTGCCTCTACTTCCCAAGTGCTGGGATTAAAGGCATGCGCCACCACCTTTCAGCGTTTTAACTGCAGAGGGGGAAAAAGGAGGTGTGATTTCGTGAGTCTTCTAAAACTTCAAAATACCACTCAGCTGGAGCTTTACACTCCTTTAGAGCATTGCCTTAAACATCGTGGAAGCAACTTGTTACACAATTACACACCAACTCAAGGAGAGAAACAGTGACCTAGACATCTGAATACTTAGCTCCTCACAGGACAGGGCATTTAACACACCATTAACACAATTTGGTATCTGCAGTACAATCCTAGTCAGAGATTAGGTGACATATTTTGATGCTCTTAGCAATCTGGTTAAGGAATTCTGTGAAGCCCTTGAGCTCCCTGCTCTCTGCAGAACTGGGGTCCTCTGGAACCACGCCCCTGTCTGTGGGCATCAAGTTTTTAACTGCAGGTCTGTGGGTACTGTTTTCTGTAACTCTTGCAAAGTCTTACTGAAGATTTGGATGAAACAAATAAAAAAACTAAGTGTAAGAGAACATATGTACTGGTTCAATAACCTTGGGGGACCAAGGTATTTATTAAAATGCAACATTAATGCTGACCTTTGTGCTGATTAAAGCCTAAGTTTTTGTTTAAGTGAAATTTAAATAGGTTAATGAAATATGACACTCCTGCGTGCCTTAGAAGTTTATGCTGTTCTAGCAGCCTCTTAGCTGGAATTATTATAATAGGATTTTTTTTTATTTAGGTAGTATGAGTTGACTTTATTCTGAAAAAGGCAATAACAAAAACTTACAATTTTATAATTTGTATCTGTCCTTTGAGAACTGTCTATGATGTTGCTTGATCACACTTGTCCCTCCCAACTCTTCTGAGATCCACCTCTTCTCTTCCTGCCCAGCACTGTGCTCCATTTTCCTTTCTCTCGTCAAGGGCAATTTGTGCTTCCCAGATATTCTTGGACGTGTGGCCTCCCACTAGAACCGATTTTCAGGGGCTATACTTCTCATGGAAACTGACCCTTCCTCTCCCCAAAGCTGAGAACTGGCAACAGACCTTGGCCAGGAGCTGAACTTGGTACCTAACGCTCCTCACCATGCTTGGATTGATATGGTTTAGGCTTGCATAGGTGTGAGGCGCAGTGTTATGACCACGGTGAACTCACATTGTGCAGCTGCCCTGCTGTGTTCAGAAGACGCTGTTTCCTATAGTCATTCACACCCTCTGGCTACTACACTCCTTCTCCTTCTTCTACATGATTTCTGAGTCTTTGGAGGGGTTGGGTATATATGTTCCATTAGGGCAGGAAATTCTGCAGCCTCTTATTCTCCTTACTTTGACTAGTGGTGGATTTCTGTGTAGACGATCATCTACCCCAAACAGAAGCTTCTCTGATTAGATTTAAAGCCAATTCCACAGGATGAAACCCGTACTCATCATCATTATTGGCCTAAGAACCCATGCCTGTCAGGTCACAGACCCCAAGAGAGAACACACTACTATCGTTCTGCTAAACGTTCAATAGTAATAAACCAACTCCTAATAACTCACCATTATATGCATATATTAAAAATCACATTGAAAAAAATTTGAGCTACTACCAAAAGTGTCCAGAGTCTGTATCCATATTTCTAAAGCTGGTCATGTACTATAGTGACTCAAAGAAAGAAGGAGAAAAGGAAGAAGGAAGGAGGGGAGAGGGCAGAGAAAGACAGAGGAGGGAAGTAAGGAGATGGATGTTCAAGGAACAGCATATAGCTACACAAATAACTCTAGGCTCTGTTACCCTCATTCATTACTGAAGGCATCATCAGTTACAATTCTTCAGAGTTTTAAAAAAAAATGTTCTATATAGTTAGATCTAGGTTTTCTAGTTGTTTTTAGCGTGAAAGAATTAACTCAATAACAAAATTTATATGTTAATGGTATATTAGAGTTGTCATATAATTCTTTAGTTTTGGTCAAGCACATAAATAATTAGTTAATTGTGGATGAGTGCCTATATACAACTAAGAACTTAGCTTCTCAATGTAGTAGAAAACTGCTATAAATTTGAATTACTTAATGTGGCATTTAACAGAAAAATTAAATTAAGAGATTTTCTTTGGGAAAAAAAGGACTGGGAAAGTATTTTAATTAGTGGAGTGCTTGCCTAGCATATGTGAAGTCCTGGATTCCATCCCCAGCACCTCATAAACTGGGTATGTAGGTGCACGCCTGTAATCCCCACACTGGGTGACCGGGAGGTGAATTTGGGAGGATCAGGAGTTCAGGGCCAACTTCAGCCTCATAGGATCTTTAAGTTCCAGGCTAAGCTGGGCTCATGAGACCCTGTCTCAAAAAATAAAGAACAAGAAGGGGTATTTTGGTTAAATACATTCAAATAAAATAAAACAAGACTGAATGTGGGTAGGATCTTCATGGATGTATTAGAAAGTGAGACCCTAGCTCAGTGGTCTTTACCTGTCAAGGTCTCTGGGCAGCCATGACATTCATGTGAGTTATTTGCTGGTATGTGAGGACATTTGCTGTCTTCATTTCAGGGCCTTTGTTCCATGTTCTTGGATTTACAAACTCCTTGACCCTATGTGGTAGAGTGACGTGACCACGTGACATCCAGTCAGCTGGCTGAGAACAGCTCCTAAGTGCAGCAACAGCTTTTCCTGAGATCAGTGATCTCAATTCAGAGTCATACATACTATAAGCCCAATGATTTTGTTTATGTGACCCGAAACTCATTAAAAATCAGTCATTTTCCCCAGAAGGTGGACTTCATTCAGCCTCAAAAACAAAGCCGAAAACCGTTGTATGTAACTAACCTGTGCCATTTTATTACCCACAGTAACCTGCACTTTCTAACTTCGTGTTTGGATGTGGTAGAGCCTTCTAAATATTTAAAGATTCCAAGGCTGACAGTATCTTAGTTGGCCTCTGGATAATATCAGCACTGTGTGGAAACCAATGATTCCAGAAAACTCTTTGACAATACACAAAGAGGATGAAAAGCTTACTAAAACCATAGTTATCCCAATTACTCACATCAAAGATCAGATCTGTAGATAATTTCAGAATATGAAAGTTTCCTTTAAGATAGATAACCTACTGTGGCATTTAAAAATTTATTGTCAACTTCAGTAATGGGCATGATGTAAGGACATGTCAATGATAAACCCCAGATATTTGTGTTTTTACTGGGCCTGCTCAAACAGTGTAAAAGCTAAACCACTGGCAAAGGCTTCAGAATGCATGAAACAAAACAGCACTACTGAGGTGGAGGATTCAGTTCAGTTCATTTTTCAGTGTTTAGAACTTTAAAGGCATTTTGTAGTCCATAACAGACTTGAGCTTGACCGTGCTGTGCAGTCTGTCAGATACATGATTTATGCCACCAGATGTTTACTGTGACCTGCTATAAACTTCCCTTCTACCAGCAAGGGACAAGAGCCCATTCACAAACCTAGGAGGCTCCAATATACTCCAGTGTGAGATACTTAGGTTTGTGCGTGTGTTTGTTTGTTTGTGTGTGTGTGTGTGTGTGTGTGTGTGTGTGTGTGTGTGTGTGTGTGTGAGGGTGCCCAAAGCCAGTGTCTGGTGTCATCTCTTGGAGGCTGCCTACCTTAGTTTCTGATATAGGGTCTCTCATGGGTTGGAGCTTGCCAAGGAGGTTTGGCCCAGGGATAAGCTTGTTGCTAAGCCCTGGCCCCGAGATTATAAATATGCTCCACTACCACACCTGGGTTTTTCACATGAGTGTTAGGGATCAAGCTCAGGTCCTTAAGCTTACCAGAGGACTACTTAACTGGCTTAGCCATTTCCTAACTCAAAATACCTGGTTTTCGGTGTACTTCAGATCTCATATAAATAAATATATTCAAATTTTAGAAAGAAATTCTGTCAGGAAGTAAAGTCAATTGGCCTTTGAACACATAATGCATATCCATTTATAAATATTTATATATCTTCCCAGAAAATAAAAAGTCAACCTAGTTCACTGCTTAGAAATTTAAAATGGGAAGTATGCCACCAATTTTCTTGAAGAAAAAGCCTTCTACAAAATATAGACAAAAATTCCATAGTAGGTTAACTATCTTAAAGCCTTCTACAAAGCATGGTACCCATTTTATTGAGTAAAGGCAGAGTGAAATAAAGAAATTGACCCAAATAGAACCATTAAATGGACAGTTTGCTCTAGTTTTTTTTAACTCCTACATGCCTGTGCTTGCATTGTGTAGACATGGAACACAGAGCTGTAATAACCGTGTGGTTTTCCCAGGGCAGCGGATACTCTTGTGTGTCTGTATTTCTGTGCACCTGTGGGTGTAGAGCTCAGAGAGAAATCTCAGGTGTCACTTCTCAAGAGAGATCCACGTTGTCTTTTGGTGACAGTGTCTCTCACTAGCCTGGAGCTGGACAAGTAGATTAGGATGTCTGACCAATCCCCAGAGTTCTAACTGCCTTTACTGCCTCTGGGCTGGGATTATGAGTATACTAACACACCTGATACTTTTTTGGGGGATGAGGGTTCAAGATAGGGGTTCTCTGTGTGTCTGTCCTGGAATGCCTTCTGTAGACCAGATTGCCTCCAGAGTGCTGCAATTAAAGGCGTGATTCACTAACACCCAGCTACATACCCAACACTTTTGAGTGGATCTCGGTAACTACATTTAAATCTTCATGCTTCCACAATAGGTATCTAACTGACTGAAGTAACTCCCCAGCTCCAGAAATTCCCTCTAATGTAAAAGAGAAAAAACAGTCTATCTCAGTTGGGGGTTAGTATTCCTGTGATGAAACATCATGACCAAAAGCAACTTGGAGAGGAAAGGGTTTATTTGAACTTTCATATCACATCAAAGGAAATCAGGAACTCAAGCAGGACAGGAACCTGGAGGCAGGAGTTGGTGTAGAGACCATGGAGGAATGCTGTTTACTGACTTGCTGTCCATGGCTTGCTCAGTCTGCTTTTTCATAAAACCCAAGACTAATGGGCAGCAGTGGCACAAGCCTTTAATCCCAGCACTTGGGAGGCAGAGGCAGGCAGATCTCTGTGAGTTCAAGGCCAGCTTGGTCTACAGAGCAAGATCCAGGACAGGCACCAAAACTACACAGAGAAACCCTGTCTCGAAAAACTAAAAAACAAGAGCAAAAACAAACCCCAAGGCCACCAATCCAGATGTGACCCACTGGGCTGGGCCCTCCCCCACTGAGATTATTAATTAAGAAAATGCCCTACAGTCTTGTCTACGTATAGCCCGATCTTATGGAGGCATTTTCTCAACTGAGATTCTCTCCTTTTGTATAACTATAGCTTGTGTCGAGTTGACATAAAATTAGGCAGCACACAGTTCTATAGACTCACAGTGCCCTTTGCCTCCCCAAAGACGAACTGGTCTGTGGAAAACAGGACCCAACATTTTAGCATTTTTTTATTTCAAAACAATTCAACTTCATACAGGAAGAAATAATTATCATCAATTCTTAAAATGCAGGCAGTTTCTTTGGAAATAATATATTTTGACATAAAAATTTCAAGCTGAGTAATAGGAAATTAGTAACTATCTGCACATCCATAAAAATATCACCAGGTCTGACTGCTGGCCCGGGGAGACGGCTCAGTGGGTAAAATGCTTGCCTGCAGGCCCGAGGATCTGAGTTTGGGCATCCAGAATTCACAGAAAAAGCAGCACATAATGTGCTGCTTGAAATCCCAGCACTGTGCAAGGCAGAGACCTGAGTGTTCCCGGGGCTTGCTGGCTACTAGGCCAGCTCCAGGTTCAGTTAGAGACTCTGATTCAAAGGAATAAGGCAGGGAGTGACAGAGAAGGACACCCATTGTCCTCCTTAGGCCTCTGCACACGTTCATGTGCACCTGCACACACACACACACACACACACACACACACACATGCCCATAGACTACATACACACTTGCATACACATGAATAAGTAGATAGATGATGATGAAGATAGACAGATAATAGTTACATAGATGATGGATAGATGATAGATAGATAGATAGATAGATAGATAGATAGATAGATAGATAGATAGATGATAGATAGGTATGTAGATAGATGATAGAAAGATGACAGATAAATGAATCGGTAGATTGATAGATGATATTTTCAAAAGAGCTGACCAACTCTCCTGATCTCCTTCCCAAAGCAGTACAAAGTCATTGTCAGTGTCTCTCCCCCCTTTCACCTCCTTGTCATTTCTACACAGGCCTGTCACCTTGCCATTCTTGTGGTTGAGAGTAAACATCAGCATTCTAGTAGCAACTGGTCTTGCTCTTCTCTCACTGAGACCTGCAAGCTGAGAGAACTCATGCTGCCTTGAGTACCTCCTTCAGCCTGACCTCAGTGTGCAGCCAATGGAGGTCCACAGCAGAAGCTCACAGCAGAGGCTGATTTGTAAACACTTATTAATCATTAACGGATTACCAAAACCTAGGGCTTCCACTGAAAAAGCCTTATCTTTTATTCATCTTCACCATTATCTATTTTCAATACTGGGACAAAAATATCAAACAATGACACTTTCAATAACAAAATATAAAACACACAAAAGAAAAAAGACAGAGTGAATATTACCAACCACAGCTAAAATCACTGACAGCAGGGGTCTTTCTTAAATTGCTGCCAGAGAAGTTTTCTTGTCTACTACAAAATCATTCTTTATTTTCTTTTATTGGGACAGAATCTCATATAGCCCAGACAAGTCTTGAACTTCCTTTGCAGCTGAAGATGAACCTAAACATCTGATCTTTCTATGTGTTGGGGTACCCCATCACCCTAGGTCTATGAAGTGCTGGAGACTGAACCCAGGGCTTCCTTAACACTAGGCCAGTGCTGTACCAACCAAGCCATGCTCCAGCTCCCTAAGCTATTCTTCATTCTTTACATCATTTGTATAGTACATAAAAGATTGAGACAACAGACAAAGGCATGTATTCAAGAAAAATAGGAAACAAGGGAGGGGTGAGTGAGCTTGGAATCAAATGATATGTATACACAATGCATATAATATGCATACACACTTACATATCATTTATTTCATATAAAAGTCTTATTTCTAACTATAAAATGATTTGTGTTGCATATGTGAGCAAGGTTATAGAGTTCAACTGGAGAGGGGGAACACCTCCCCCCATTTACACTGTTTTACGATCCCCAGGAGCTAGCTCAACTTTGTATATTATGCTGGCTGGGAGGTGGGGAAGGAGAAGGCTCCCATCCTCCTCGACAAACTTACTTATCCTAAACCCACATGGTACAGAGCAGCCACAGCCTCATGTCTAGACATATTATATATGTATATTATTTTTTATTATAAATGCATGGGAATGTTTATTTTATATACAATATCCCTTTAGACATTTACTCAGTACCCCTCCCTCTTTGTCTAAAGCCCCAATTTTTAATCCAATTGAGCCCACTGGCTCTTTTCCTCTCTTTCTTGGAGATAAGGGATCGAGATGGGTTCTCTCTATATAGCCCAGGCTGGCATCAAAATCATGATCCATAGACAGGGGGCATGGTTTAGTGGGTAAAGAATCTGGCAGGATCTAAATTCTGATTCCAAGAAGCCCTGTCCAAGAGGTTGCCATAGCCATGAGTCTGTAATCCTAGCAGTGTTCAGGTAGATGGGAAGTGGGGGCAGGAGACCAGAAGCTCCCAGGTAAACTAGCCTGATGCATGAGGTGGGTAGAGGCAGCAATAAATCTGATTCAAACAAAATGGATCAGAACCTGTACTCAAGTTTGTTCTCTGACCTCCACAAACCATGACCACAGGTACCTGCCATCTTGTACTCAAATATATATACAAAAATTTAAAACACTAAAATCTCCCTACCTGGACTCCTTGGGTGCCAGGGTGACCGGTGTGTGCCTGCTCCACATCTTTTCTATAAACTCATCCCAGCACTGTGCCCACTCCATATCTCCTCTATAAACTCATCCCAGCACTGTGCCCACTCCAGATCTTGTCTATAAACTCATCCCAGTGCTGTGCCCACTCCAGATCTCATCTATAAACTCATCCCAGCACTGTGCCTGCTCCAGATCTCTTCTATAAACTCATCCCAGCACTGTGCCCACTCCAGATCTCCTCTATAAACTCATCCCAGCACTGTGCCTGCTCCAGATCTTGTCTATAAACTCATCCCAGTGCTGTGCCCACTCCAGATCTCATCTATAAACTCATCCCAGCACTGTGCCTGCTCCAGATCTCTTCTATAAACTCATCCCAGCGTTACTCTTACCACTTGAGTTTAACACCATCCACTTCAGGTTCACAAGGTGCCTTCCATCTCCTCCTCTAGGCTCTCTCTGGAACTTGGTGTAGGGTTTCCCAAAGTCTATGTACTCCTGAACTCTTGGCAATTTTATACAAGTCTGAGAAGTACAGAGAGCTTGCATTCATGTGAGTTATAGATATTGGTAATCACCAAACTGGAAATGAACATGGACAATGTCCTACTTATTCTATTAAATTATTTAGAAACATCAGTGATAAACATATTAACATAGGGTGCACAATGTCTGAAAAATAACTACTAACTTTTTCTGAAAAGAAAAAACATGAAGAAGTGGCCTTCGTGTTTCCACTGTGGCTGACTGAAGTGTGCTAAAGCCACCCTGTAGATACATACAAAGAGTATCCTCTGGTAATAACTTTTAAATGTTGGGAAAAACACTTTTGAGACAAACTTCATTCCCCCAGACTTGCCCTGAACCCCCTAGAAAGCTCAAGGTGACCTTGAACTTCTGGTCCTCCCCCTTCAGCATGCTAACAATTCTGAGATTGTGACTGTGCACCACAATGTTTAGTTTTGTGGGTCTGGAGACCAAATCCACGGCTTCAGACATGCCAGACAAGCTCTCCACCAACTGAGCTACATCCTCAGCACTAAAATTGAATTTTGAAACACATCCATATCATCTTCCATATCTGTTACATTGAAATCCTTGGTCATGATCTCTGGCAGGACATTTGCCCACGCATAACTTTATTATCACTGCATTGCAGTACTGTGATTTAGTATACTGTACATGACTGCCGAATGTTAACACATTTTTTTTCTAGTGTAATATGAAAACCGCATTCATCACTATCACCACGGATCTTGTCAGCAAAGCTGTGATATATTAGGAAGCTGCTAAGATCGTGGTGGCGGATACAAGTTTTCAGAATTCCAATTTTCACTTGAAAAGCTCAAAGTTTATCACAGACAACATACACTACCACTTGGCTTCCTTGAAGTGACAGGTTCATCTGTTTATTTTCAAGAAAATGTCTTCTAGGTATCCATGTATGAACAGCATATGCATTATGTCTATCAGGCATTTGTTCAAGAACAAGGCAATTCTATCACAAAGGGGCCAGCTCACAGCCCTAACAATAACACAAATGCTTTTCCTGGGGATGTCCGGAGTGTCCTAGTGTGGAGCACAATTCTGCACACATTCCACTCCATCACATGAACGCTAAGCAGACATGCAGTCCATGGCTGGCAGTCTGTAGAATTTATATCTCATCCAGGATGTTTCCCCCAACCACCCAGAGCATAAAGTTTCATTTCCTTTCCTGTTGAGAGAGCGTCATGCTGAAGAATAGAGGGACTCCTACTGTTCAGTGCCTGCATCAAGTACCTGTCAGCTTGCCTACCTTCATTTTGTGTTGGTAGTGGTGGCTATTTGATCCCAACAATTAAAAAAATATATAAAATAGTCTTTGGTTCAGGCTGTGCAGAAGCCAGGAGTGTACCATGGCCGTTTCTTTGCAGATCTGTGATATGGATTTTATATTTTATAATTTAATTTGTGTGTGTGTGTGTGTGTGTGTGTGTATGTATGTGCCTGCCCATGTTGGAAGATATTTAGATATCCTGTAGTAGGAGTTATAGGTAGTTATGAGCTATCCAACATGTGTGCTGGTATCTGACCTCTAGTCTTCTGGAAGAGTAGTATGTGCTCCTAACCATGGAGTCAGCTCTCCAGTGCCAGATTTGTGCTTCTCTGGGCACAGTGATGGCTATTGGGGTAGCTACAGATCCTCAACATTTTGCACCTTATAATGTGACTGCATTTCAGGTTGGCCTTGAGCTAACTGTGCCTTAGGGCCTGCCACACCATGTTTGGTACCACTGCTGGCAACTGTGATATTTTGTGACCAAAAACAGATGATGAAACAAAGTATATAGCAGAACACCTTGTAATATCATGAAGTACTGTGACAGCCAGACAGGTGATGCTGGCTTCCATGGAATTCTCCTGGTACTCACCTACAAAGCCACTTTGTGATGTGATATTTCGAATGAATGAATGAATGAATGAATGAATGAATGAATAAATAAATAAATAAATAAATAAATAAATAAATAAATAAGGATGGAAGAGAGGAAGGAGGTAGAGAGAGAAGAAAAAATAAGAAAAGCAACCCCTTCAAACACACACACACACACACACATACACACACACACATGGGTATAGGCATAATGGAAAACAAACAAACAAACAAAACAAAACAAACCACCACCAACAACAAAAACCAGACTGTTAGAAACAGCAATTTGGGTTTCTCTGAGCACCTGCATTCTGAGGGATTTGTCTATCAATGAGAGTAACCCTCAGATTAAGTGAGTTTCTTCTACTCTGGAGCCATCTTGTCTGCCCCTGCTGCTGAGCAGGCTCTCAGCTCCCTGTCTATAAGGTTCTCTGTCTCAGCCATGTCTCCCATCCAGACCCTTGCTCATCTACCTGTACTATTGCTTATTTGACAATTTGAGGTGGACTTCAGGGACTTTCCTGGCATTTTCTTCAATTGGTTTGACTACTTAGCAAAAAACTGTGAGTTTCGTGGGAATCCCAATTCCCTTTTATTTTTCTTTCATATTTTTTGCATTATT
Organism: Peromyscus leucopus; assembly: GCF_004664715.2. Taxonomy (NCBI): domain Eukaryota; kingdom Metazoa; phylum Chordata; class Mammalia; order Rodentia; family Cricetidae; genus Peromyscus; species Peromyscus leucopus. The sequence continues at coordinate 132,792,850 of NC_051067.1, read as the reverse complement.
CACAAAATAATGCAAAAGTTTCTTTCTGTCAGTGTTGGACAAAAAGCAAAGGCAGTAAGAGAATTCAGCTCCCAGCCTCTGTATGCTCTCTATGACTTCTCATGTTTCCCAGTGAGTATTCACCTGGCTATGACTATTTAAAATGTGATTTAAAAATTAAAAAAAAAATGTGAACTCTACTATGGACTTCACAAACTTGCTTGGTTTTTTTTTTTTGTTTTGTTTTTTGTTTTTTGTTTTTTGTTTTGTTTTGTTTTCCGTGCAGCAATGCTGTGGAGTGGCTTCCTCTGATAGAGACATTTCCTCCTGGAGAGAGGAAGAGCCTCCTAAGACTCAAGAATAAACAACTTCATGTCTTGGGTGTTCCTGATCCTTCTAAGATTCCAAGCCCCACCAAGGTTATACCAGCAGTAAGGATACCTGCGAATGAACCTCTCCTCCCACAGCTGATTGAAGGCTGTTCAGGAAGTTTAAGGCATGCTGTAGGGCTTCCCAATAATGCAGCTTCCATGAGGAGATACCCACAGGGTGGACCTCTTGGGGTGCAGCTGCTCTGGAGTCTTCTGTCCCCCTTCCCTCTGCAGTGAAGTGGCTGGCTTACTCACTGTGCTGAGGTGGAAGCATTTCTTTTATCTGTGCTCTGTGTGCTTTCTGGTGTGAACAGACTTGTGTTCAGTGTCCCCATAACTGGCACACAGCAAGCATGTTGATAAACCTTGCTTGGAAGTGCAAAATCTCCAGCATTCTGCTGCAATTAGTTGACTTGATACTTTAGGAGTCAAATCTAGGAAAACTTTAAGAATTTTTTCTAAATATAGTAGAAGTATATTTTTCTACTTCACACACACACACACACATACACACACACACACACACTCACACACACACACGCATGCACACACTCACACAAAGTGCATGCAACCCAGTAACCCAGTGCTGGGGATGTATCTCAGTCGGATACAGTGGTACACACCTATAATCCCAGCCTGGGGAGGTAGGGGCAGGAGGATCAGAATTTCCAGGTCCTCCTCAGTTACACAGAGAATTAGAGGCCAACCTAGGCTACATGTGACCCTATCTCTCAAAAGCAAGCAAGCAAGCAAGCAAGCAAGCAAGCAAACAAGCAAGCAAGCGGGGGAAAACCCCACTCTTCACACATGCCACTGTTTCTACCGTCCGATGATGACATGCTAGAAGTCTAAATCACCCTGAGGTGTCATACTGATACGTACACTCACTTTCAGGCACACTGAGCTGGACTCTTACCACGGTTATCCAGATCCCTGATCTTCAAACAGTTTCTAGAAATGCTGCTGTAAAGTGTCACGCAGGTCCGGCACACAAGTGTGGAGTTGGCATTGGACAACAGTGCCACAGGCGACTGTAAGGTTTGAAAAATATCCTTCGGGACTTTAATTTACTTATTTCACTTCTGCGAGGTGTCAATAGGAGGAAACTTTCCTTGACTGAATTTCGCTGACCAGGCTGTGTGCTACATGAGATCCTATTCCAAATGGAAAACACTGGAAAATATTGTTTGACTTGAAAGAGACAGCAGGAAACAGATATATTTGCATCTTTTTCTTACAAACATTGCATAACTCAATTTTTGGAACTCCAGACCATTATTTAAAAATGTACACCTGTAATATTAAATTAGATAATTTTAGAGAAGCATCTCTATTGTAAATCTAGGCAGATATCTGTCTGTCTTCTTGATTCTCAATTTCATTTATATTATTGTGGTGCTAACAGTTAACACTGGTCTTTTAAATATTTAAACACACCATATAGTGTGAAGTGCAGGGTCAATGATGTACAGAAGATCTCTAGAACCTTCTTCTTGCATGACTGAACTTTTTATGCTCATTTCTTCCTTCTTGCAGCTCCTGGAAAGCACACTCCACTCTGATACTGGGTGTGCTGATATCGGGCACTTCCTAAATGTGGATTCAAGCTTCAGGTACTCTGTAGCCTTCCTTATTTGCTTGGGGCACTGCTCCAAAGTTTATCCACAATGCTCCACCTCTGTAAGGCTTTGTACTTGGTACACTCTGCTCCTCCTTCATCCATTCATCTTTCAGTGGACTTTCACGGGAATTTAATACCTGCGCTATCACCAACAGTGGCTCTCAACATCACAGTTTCCATTCCTTGGGGTGTGTTCCCAGAAGTGAGGCCTGCGTGATTTCGTGGCTGTTCTGGTCTGAGTTTTTTCGTTCTATCTAGATTGCCCGCCCACAGTTGCTGCACCAGCGGCATTCTCACCCGGAATAGTCATGGCTTCTGGTTTCTCAAATCCTTGCTGGCACTTCAGCATTTTTGCGGCAGTTGCTTAAACAGTGCAGGGGATTCCTCAGTGTGGTTTCCATTTGCATTTCCTTGATGGCTAGTGACAGCATCTTCTCACACACCTGTCTACCCCATGTACCCAGGTATATCATTTTTGGAGACGAATCCAGATATCCAGAGTCAGGCCCTTACTCTATTTTTCTTAGCTTCTTGTTGTTGGTCTGGTTGTTTTCCTTCTCCACCTTTCTGCCTTGTGTATGGTTTTCCTTGACTGTGCAATCGCTTTTGAGTTGTCTACTCTGCTTTGGTTTCTTGCCTATGAAATCTCCACCAAAACCAATGCCATAAAGTCTCTCTCATGCGTTCTTTAGAAGTTATCATTTTATGGTCTAAATTTATTTGGAAGAGATTTTGTGTAAAGTTAATAGTACATTTCCTTCCTTTGTATATGGGTTTTCTTTCTCTCTCTCTCTTTTTTTTTCTTTTTTTTTTTTTTTTTTTTTTTTTTTTTGGTTTTTTGAGACAGGATTTCCCAGCATCATTTGTTGGATGGACTGCCCCCTCTCCATTGAGTACTATTGAAACTAGGTTGGTATAAATGTTTAGATTGACTACTGAGTTCGCTAGTCAGTTCCTTTGATCTGTATGCCAGTCTTTGTGCCAGTGCCATTATCATACTGCCTCAATGATTGCAGCCTTGCAGCCTTTTGATACGTTTTGAAATCAGGAAGTATCCTGCCTTTTCTTCTTGCTGAAGATAGGGTCTTTTGTGGCACTGTAGTAATTTCCAGATCTCTTTGCTCCCTCTTTCTCCCTCCTCACTAACCCCCTCTCATGTGTGAATGTGTGTGTGTGTGTGTGTGTGTGTGTACAATGTGCAACTGCATGTGCACATATCTGTGCCTGCACGTGAAGGCCAGAGGACAACCTCATCTCCCATGCTTCAGACAGCATCTGTCTGGTTTTCTGAAGTAACTAAGCTAAGCTAGTGGCCACTGGTTCCCGGGGCTCCATATGTCTGGCGCCTCCTCAGTACTGGGACGGGAGCACACACCATGGTTCCCAGCTTTTTGTGTGAGATCTGGGGATTGAACTCAGGTCCTCACGCTTGGGCAGCAAGCACTTTACAGACAGCCATCTCCCCATGTCCCTTTTCTATTTTTATTCTAAGTGTCACAAGAATTTTAATATGGTTTTGGATTACCTCTAAACCCGAGTAATATGGACATTTGAATAAAATGAAGCTTCCTAGCTCATAAAGGTTTGTCCTTTCCTTGTTTTTCTTTACTATTTTATCATTGTTTTATAGTTTTTAGAGCAAAATCATTTCATCTCTTTAGCTCAAGCTTTTTTTTTTTTTTAAATTGGTTTGGGTAATACTGTAAATGATCTTGTTTTTCTAATTTCCTGCTCACTGTCTGTGTGTACAAACAGTTGCTTTCAAATGTTGACTCTTTTCATGCCACAACTTCACTGAACTTTGTGAATGGAAGGGCTTTTGCAAAGGGACTGGTTGGGGTTCTTACAACGTGAGATTGTGCCATCTTTAAACAGGGGCTGTTCCACCTCTTCTATTGAGGGTCTCTGCTTTCTTGTGACTCGCTGCTTGCCTTTCTGAAGTTAACCTGCATTCTGTTCAAGAGAATGTGCTCTTAGTGACTCCAAGGCATCCAGGGTGCACTGGGTCCTGTCAGCATTCCCAGACAAGTGACACTCAAGTCAGGTGACTCTTCAGAAAGCTGGGTCATGGGACACTCTGTCCTAGCCTCCTTTCTGATGGAGAAGTTGATTGAAGGGACCTGCTGTTGTTTCTACCTGTTGGAGGGTCTGCTGCTGTCTCTGCCTGTTGGAGGGTCTACTGCTGTTTCTGCCTGTTGGAGAGTCTGCTGCTGTTTCTGCCTCTTAGAGGGTCTGCTGCTGTTTCTGCCTGTTGGAGGGTCTGCTGCTGTTTCTGCCTGTTGGAGGGTCTGCTGTTGTTTCTGCCTGTTGGAGGGTTGGCTATTGTCTCTGCCTGTTGGAGGGTCTGCTGCTTTCTCTGCCTGTTGGAGGGTCTGTGTTGTCTCTGCCTGTTGGAGAGTCTGTTGTCTCTGCCTGTTGGAGGGTCTGCTGTTGTCTCTGCCTGTTGGAGGGTCTGTTGTTTCTTCTGCCTGTCAGCACTTCTCTGGACAGACAAGCACACTGCAGCCACCAGCTGTGTGCGGCTTCATGTCACTGTCTGGGTCGACTCCTCGCCAGCAGGGAGATCAGCAGCATCAGTGGGAGTCTGGCAGCCCCAGGAGACCCTTAGCCACTGCATAGATACACCCTTTTCTGCCCTGCAAAATCACGAAGATGAAGTCATCGTTCACCATTGTCATGCTCATCCAGGGAAGTGGCAATATGGTCCCAGGGACACAGACTGCCCTTCCTGTTGTCCCTGACCTCAGACAGCTACGTTAATTCCACTTTCACCAGCACTCCAAGGTGGCTGACATAAGCTGGTTCTCTGAGGGGCCCCTGAAAACTTGAGGCATTGGACACATGATTGTGAAAAAGGGCGTCTCTGACTTCCTTGCCAGACTTTTTATTTATTTATTTTTGAAACACATACATAAGTATGGAAATTGTTGAATAAAATACTGATTTTTATAAAATATAAAATGAAACAGTATGTTCTCATTGGATAGGGTTATATGTGCTGATTTATTAATTTGATAGTCAAAAAAATCAAGGTACATGGAAGGTAAATAGTATAATTGCATTTAACAATGTAAAAATTGATACGTTTTAGGCCTCCTGAAGGCCTCTCCACTGACACAACAAACCGAATCAGACCCAGTTGGAAAGCCCAGGTTTAATGGGTAAAGCATTCCTGGGTGATCCCTGGCCCCGCAGAGAGGAGATGGGATGCAACACTGGAAGAACCCACGTGTCTGTTTTTGGGGGTGCCACTTATATACCCTGTGGGAGAGGTCTTCAGCCTCTCTTGGGGAGGAGCTGTGTTTGGCGGGCTTTGAAGGGGCAGGTTTAGGAAAGAGATGGGGAGGGCAATAGAGGTGAATCTTCTACCAGACTCCTTCCAAACAAAAATGATATTACATATACAGATTTTACACACAAATATTATTTTCACTTTCTTTAAGGATATTCAGAAAATAGTTAACTATATTTTGGTAGTGAAGCAAGGAGACTTCCACTTTCTGGGCTAGGTACTGTGGTGATTTGAAAGAAAATGTCCCCTGAAAGGAGTGGCACTATTAGGAGGTGTGGCCTTGCTGGAGTAGTTGTGGTCTTGTTGGAGGAAGTGTCACTGAGGAGTCAGACTTTGAGGTCTCATATATGCTCAAACCGTGCCCAGTGTCACAATCCACTTCCTATTGCCTGCAGGTCAAGATGTAAGAATTCTCAGCTCCTTCTCCAGCACCAAATCTACCATGACGATAATGGACCAAACCTCTGAAATGGTAACAAACCACTCCAGTGAAATGTTCTCCTTTCTAAGAGTTGCCATGGTCATGGTGTCTCTTCACTGCAGTAGAAACCCTAACTAAGACAAGTACGTAGCTCAGACAGTGATGTGCCTGAGCACAAGCATGAGGACCCAAGTTCAATACCCAGAACCCATGTAACAAAGCCAACTGTGTCGGTGTGCTCTTGTAATCCCAGAACTGGGGACAAAGAGACCGAAGGATCACTAGGCTCACTGGCCAACCAGTCTAGCCTAATCAATGAGTCCCAGGCTAGTGGGAGAGCCTGCCTCAAAAAAAATGGTGGCTAGAACCTGAGGAATGACTTCTGACCTATTCTCTCTCTCTCTCTCTCTCTCTCTCTCTCTCTCTCTCTCTCTCTCCATCTAGAACCTTTGTCAGGCTACGTCCCTAGTAGAAGTCTACTACATATACACTGTGAAAATGAGGTCTGCACTTAAGAGAGTATGTCCATTAGCTGAGCCACCTAGCACCTGCTCCCTTTGCCTAATCCCCATGTCTGCTCACACATGCACAGAGTTTCTGCACACTACTTCTAAACATGCTTACTCTAAGTCAGGACTGGTGAGTGTCTCTATTGGCAGAGTGCCTGCCTAGGAAGAATGGAGACTGGATTTGAGCCACAGCTCTACAGAAACTCAGAAGTTGGCTGTAGGGGTCCCAGAAGTGCAAGGTAATTCCTCAGCTCTGGCTATGTGAGACTGCATCTCAAAGAATGGTTTTAAGCCAAGTACGTGCGATTTCATGAATCCCTAACTGGTCTACACTGTTGTTCTCTGTTTAATCGATCATCCTGGACTTCCTACTCACAAGATTTGCTTTATTTTCTAGATTAATCCAAGATACCAATTCAAGCTAATCTGCATCTTAAATGCTTTTCTTCAAGCATCATCCAGTTTAATCCGGAGTCTGTATTTAACACAGGGATTTTAAACATCGTCTTACTGATACTTCTTGATGTAGAACTTGCCACCAATGAGAGGGCATCCACAGCCAATGAGAAGACAGCCTCTCACCTTGCTCTCTAATGGCCTGGCTGACAGGAAAAGGGAGCATCCTCAGCAGCCCCACATGAAAGAGATCAGAAGCACTCTCTCTTCTTGGGAGGCCCTCACGACACAGGCCAGAACAGAAGCTGGGGCTTTTTAGAGGCTCCACCCATCCCACCTGCATTAGCTCTTAAGCACTAGAATTATTACCTCTCCACTCAGTATTTTCACTGTATTGTTAATTATTTAGTCTGGTTTGGTTCACCTGTCAGAATTCTCAATATAAATTGCCTAAATTCAGTAGATTTCTATGGCAACCATTGAAAAACCAAACATGATTTAGCATTAAATTATTCCAAAGTATGCTGTGAAGAGATTTAGGCTTCCGAAGCATGGGCCATGCTGTGCTGTCTGTGGCCACCAGTGTCTCAGGACGACAAGGGAGCCATTGTTAAGGCAGCCTGGATTCCTTAGGAGCAAGGCCATAGAGAACTTTCCTGGAATGTGGGTAGACAGACCGTGGTGAATGCACAATGCTCTTAACAAAACAGGAAGGCCTCTCTAGTCGACCTAAAGCTGGAAATGCCATCTCAGCCTATGCCTAAGACATGTTCAGGCTGAGAGGAAACCCCAGACAGCTTAGTGCTAAATCCTCTTAAAAATGGGTGTCCCCCGGCCTGGGGAGATAACTGTCAGAAAAGTGCTTGTCACATGAGCAGGAGAACTGAACTTAATCTCCAGAACCTACAGGAAAAAGTTAGGCATGGTGGTGCATGCACTTGCAAACCTAGTTCTAAGAAGGGAGAGGAGGGAAGATCCTTGTGGCTCACCGGCCAGCCAGGTCCAGCTAGCCTCATGCAGCTGCAGGCCATGAAAAGACCGCGTCTCATCAAACGAGGTGGGAGGCTACTGAAGAATAGCACCCAAAGTTGACTTCTGGCCTCTAAACACACACACACACACACACACACACACACACACACACACTCACATACACTCACACATGCACACACCTCTATACATGCACACACATGTACACACAGAGTTACACACACACACACACACACACACACAAGCTCCACCTGACCATTTATAGCACAGAAACTAACCTTGGTGATGTTAGAACTGGAGTGAGGGGCAAATCTATGAGGCAGTGTCTGTGAATGAATTGCATCCTTCAGATTGGCAGAGCACTCTAAATGAAGGCAGTGCCGACCCATAGGCTGGGGTCCTGGACTGAAGAAAAAGGAGAGAGTGAGAGGAGCAGCTGCCTCAAACTCCTGCTGCCATGACGTCGATGCTAAGATGTCCCAGCCACAGACATCCTGTCCCTATGCAGACCTCAGTGGACTGTACCCGAGAATTGTGAGCCAGATTAAGCCCTTCCTGCCTTAAACTGCCTTTGTTGTGTGTATTTTGTCACAGTGATGAGAAGAGTTACTAGTATAGAAGGCTTATGATAGAGGACAGTGTCAAGACATTAGACACTTAAGGTTGTTGAGTGTTAGGCTGTTGGAGGTGTGAGTGGAGAGGAACCTTCGAAGGTTCCTCAGGAGGGACACTTTTCCAGATTTTGAAGAACAGGTAGGAAAGATCCCTGCAGAATAGGTCCAAGACCTGCTAGAAAGAGAGCAAGAGTGAGTGAGAGAGAAGGGGAGAGAGAGAGGGAGGAAGGGAGGGAGGGAGGGAGGGAGGGAGGGAGGGAGGGGGGAGAGAGAGAGAGAGAGAGAGATCACTGAAACATCCTAAGTTTCAAATCTTTTTGCCATACCCAACCTACCATAGTTTAAATCACACAGTGTGTCCATTGTTCCCTAGGGGACTCCACCAAAGGTCATGCAGTCCAGCATAAGGAATGCTTGCTTAGAAAATGTTTAAGATTCAAAATTTGAAATATCTTGATGCTCAAATAGATGTCACTTTCATACCCTCATTTTTAAGTTGGAGAACCAACTGTAAGTTCACCTTATATTCGTAGTCTTAGATCAGAGGGTAGAGAAGGGGTCTCATAACATGGGTTCTTTTGATCAAGGCACCAAGCTTCACTTGGTGTGGTGGTTTGAATGTGAACGGCTCCTATAGGCTCATATGTATGACTGCTTGGTCCCCAGTTGGTGGAACTGTTTGGGAAGGATTAGAAGGTGTGGCCTTGTAAGGGTTGTTTCACTCAGGGCAGGTTTTGAGGTTTCAAAAGCCTCTTGTCTTCTTCCTGTTTCACTCTGTGCTTCCATCTTGCAAATCAAGACTTAAGTTCCCAGCTCTTGCTGCTGCCATATCTTGGCCACACTATTATGGACTCTAGCTCTGGGAAGCCGTGAGCTTCAAAATTAAAACGCTTCCTTTCAACAGTTACTTTGGTCATGGTGTTTTACCACAGTGATGGAAAGGCAGCCAAGACACCTGGGCTTCACTTGAGCAAGGGAGGTTTCCAGGAGCTAGTCTGTGGCACACGAAGATATAACAAACAGAGCTTAATGAAACTTTTCAAGGACAGCCTTGGCTAAAAGAACCACGCTGCTTATTGTCCTTGTTCTATCTGAACCTGTAGAAAGAACTAGATGCTGTCAGCTAGGGTGATGTTCTTATCTGAAACTCAGTGATATTTAATCAAACTTGCAGGACTTCTGAAAACTTTCATTTTAACATTAGCATAAAGGTTTCTTGAGTCATGGGATAATATTTGTGTGATTGTTAGGCAATTGTGATTTGATGTGGATTTTGCTATAGATTCTTTCCCTAACGATTTCTTTCTTTTTTTAAAAAAGATTTGATATTTCACCAGTATGCATGGTTATGTACCACATGTATGCCCGTTGACCACTGAGATCCAAAGAGGCCTCAAATCCCCTGGACCCGGAGTTAGGAATGATTGTGAGCTACCATATGGGTGCTGGAAAAGAGATTGGAGTCCTCTGCAAGAGCAGCAGGTGCTCTGATCTTCTCTCCAGCCCTCTGAACATTTCTGAACCTTTACAAAGGTTCTGCCCACCAAACATGAGCTTAAGCTCTCATTTTTATTTTATTGAAAATCCCTAGGAAAGTGTATTTCTAGCATAGCATCTTAGATAGTGTTGAATATTTAAGTCATGTGGGGGGACAGGGGGTGAAGAGAGAAATCCGTAGAAGATATTTATTCAAAACCTCTGAAGTAGAAAATAACTATATGTTACCCTACATCCAAATCAAGCTCTGTAATACACATGTATTTATTCATTCTTACACTAATTGACCCTCATTTTTATTCATATTTTTAGAACAGTGTTCCCATCTTGCATAAGTTGATCTCAAATCCTTTTTGCAAATGGAAGGTAGATAATATAGGTAGATTCTGTATGTGATAACATCAATAAATATTCATAGTTGTAAACTATAGAATTTGTAGAGAGCATCAACCCAGAGTAAGTCAGAAGTGACATTCATTGTCCTGGTGCTCAGTCTGGGCACCATTGCACGTTATCAGAAGAAGCACATCTCCTTGATCCTCTCTGCAGACATAACGAGATAGCAGGGTTACAGTGGCTTCCCAGGAAATCTCCTGAGTTAAACAGAACAGTTTGCTCCATTTGCCGAGCTGGTCCAGATTCTAGCTGTTAATAATTCATCTTCTCCTGAAGCCTAAGCCTGCCTCACTTAATGGGGTTCACCTCCTATTCTCTTCACAGTGCTATCGGAATGAACTGATTCTCCCCTAAATAAGAATGAAAATGGCCAATCCTAACACTGCCTCGAGGGCTGATCGAGGCATCAGAAATGGAAGAAGGGTAATAGTTCACTCTGCACAATAATGGAAGCGAGGGTATTTAGCCAGAGCAGAGACTTCTGCTGAGTTGCCCCAGGGTGGATTTTTGTGACAATCAACAGGAGTTTTCCTCCACCTGTTTCCTTCTCTACTTTCTTCCTCTGGTAGAGAAGATACTTTGACTAGGAAAGATAGTGTGATATCCTAGAGGTCCACTCTAGAACTGAGGAGTTCATTTCTTAGCAATCTGGGATATCATAACCTGAGGTCCTACTTGAGATTCTCATGAGGAACTGGTTCCAACCAAAAACTCCTCTAAAACCACAGAAATCAGGATGGATGTGTTATTCACATGCAGAAAATCATCATTTTTTAAAAACCTGTAATTGTTCTAATAACCCATCAGCTGATCATCCAAGAGCAAAGCAAACAAGAGAATTCAGATAAGGAAGATGAAGACAATGTGCCTTGAGTAAGTCCTTCCCAAGAGAACCACTAAAGAGGACACTTCAAGGAAAAGGAACTTGGAACTGTGAGGATGTCTCAAAAATTGAAACTACATCTACCTCATGACCCAACTACACCCTCCTGGATATTTATTTGATGGATTCCATATCAACATCACAAAGATAATGGCACATCAATATTTATTACAGCACTATTCACAATGGCTAAATTATAAAAACTAAGTGCCCAACAAAAGAGAACAGATAAAGAAAATGTAACACACACAGGGTGGGGGGGGATCTTATTCAGCTATAGAGAAGAGTGAAGTTATGCCCTTGTATGAAAATGAATGCAACTAGAGATAATCTTATTGTATTAATCAGGGTTCTTTCTCTACAGGAGCAGTTCAGTTAACTCAGTCTGTCTGTCTGTCTATCCGTCTATCTATCTATCTATCTATCTATCTATCTATCTATCTATCTATCTATCTATATGTGTATATATATGTATATGTATAATCTGTCTGTCTGTCTATCTAAAACATGTACATATATATAATATGAAAGTAGACAAGGGAACAAATGGAGATTAACAAGAGAGAAAATGGAATAAAGGGAAGGTAATATATGAGGAAAAAGTATTCAACATACAACATACTCTTCTATGAAAACGTTGTTATGTACCACAGAACCATGAGCAGTATATATATGTAAGAAAATTTTTGAAGTAAGCATGCTTAAAATGCAGGAGTAACCATTAAAAATGGAGAGTATATATTTCCAGACAGCAGGAGAAAGAAAACAGCACTGAGTCAGTTTGCCAGAGATCTTAAAAGGAGATAGAGAGAGAGGGAATGAGCGTCATGAAGGCTGTGGGGAGCCTGGAAGCTCCCTCATGACTGGATCCAGGAGGGTGGCCACTGAATACCTACCTTTGAAAGGTGACGTATTGACCAGGAATATGTTCCATGAATAGATAACTTGCTTGGAATACACAAGGCCCCGGGTTTGATCCCTACCACCACAAACAAAGGGAATACATTGTCAAAGCTCACCTTTCTCAGGTGGCACCCTGACTCGGGCAGATGCAAGCTAAGTCTACTCCTTGCAAGTGAGATGCATATTCAAAGTCACAAAGCTATCCTGGCTCTGGTGGTCCCCATGGGATGAGCTGAGCACGTTGCTACAATCATCTCATATTCAATTCCTCCCTGGGAGTGTTTTCCAGGTATTGATAACAAGAATGGCCCCCAAACAGACCCCTGCATAAAGGCTTTGCCAAAACCATTGAAAGGGAGTGATGTTGAAGTATGAACTTGAAAGAAGAATTAGACATTGTCTTAAAGGACAGAGGTAAAATATTATGCCAAGCAGAGGAATGAATATAGCCCAGTCACAAAGGCGTGGCAAACTGGAAGGAATTCCCTTGGAAAGTGTATAGAGAAAAAGCAACATGGGCTAGGGGATAGAAATATTGGAGTTTGGACAGCAACTTGGATTTAATTTTGGGCCATGCAATTTGAAGATACTGTCTTTATGAATAAATGAATGCTATAATTATATTTTAAATTTTTAAAAAAATAATGGCTTAACCAGATTGTTAGGAGTATATTAAAGAATTATAGACAATATGGAGATCAGCAGACATTCATGGAGTAGACTGCATTGGCCCAAGAGAAAGATCAATGATATGCACACATTGCAATGTCACAATAAACCCTTTATGTAATAATATAAACCAGTGAAAAGGGAAAATTAAATCACCAAAGAAAAGGAAGAAAGAAATGAAGAAACAGTAAGAGAAAAAATAACTAAAGAGAAGGAAGGAATTAACTTCCAAATTCATATTATATAAATGTTTTGCTTCTCTGATGTATGTTGTAGCAAGCATTTATTGTGAGGGTATTTTAATTCTATTTAACATAAACAGTAAATAAAATACTTGGTTCCTCAGGAGAATAAAAAAAGGGGGGAGATATGGGAAGAGGAGTGAGGGATAAAGGGAAGGAGGAGAGAGGGAGGGAAGGAGAGAGGGAGGGAGGGGGAGAATTACAAAATTTAAGAGGGAAAATGTAAAGAATTTGGGGTGTGCCTATGAAAGGAAGAGTGATGTCTGTTGTTGTCCCCCTCGTGCCCAGGCTGAAGTAAGGGTTTGAAAAACGGAAGAGACGAGTTTCATCTTAACATGATCAGTTTTAGCTATTAGATTAGCCAAGAACTTTGTGAGGGAATGAGAGTGGAGGTGGCTGTCAAAGCTTCAGATAGGACAGTGCTGGAACAGTGATGTCATTGTCCTAGAGAAGCACCGGTCTGCCCATGCGTCTGCAGCACAGTCTCCTACCTGGCAGGGCATGCATATGGAGAATGTGCTGCCCTCTCCATGGAAAGAGAACACCTAGACACTGAACACAGAGAGACAGGGTGCTCCATTTTATTAACTCAGCAGGCCTTTGGTAGACAACACAGGCGGCTTCCTATGCACTGTTCCCAATAATTTATGATACGCACAAAGAGTCTTTTCCATTAGATTTATATCCTTGCATTCAAATTAAGATCCACTTAGGCTGCTGCCTCAGAGTCTAGCTGAAAGGATGCCAAGACTTTAGCTTTCAAGTTTTCAAGCTTTGGGAGGATGAATTCGTGGACCAGAGACACAGTCACCCCATATGTCCAAGTCTGGATGTACCCCCTTCTCCTGAAAGAAACAATGCTAATACTATGTCGACGTTCAAAGAGAGTCCAGGAGGAGCATGCTGCAGAGCGAGAGTGGGCATCGTTTGTACATTTGGGACTTGAAAGATTTTTGTTCTCACGTGACTTAAGCACTGTTGGAAACTATTTATGGGTTATTTCTAGGGCACTTTTTTTTTTTCCAGGATGTTCAGTTTTGAATGGCACCAAAGCCCTGGGCTGCTGTCCCTATAACAGATGGCCTGGCTCTCTGGCTGTGCCTCTGAAGCCCCTGCCAGCAGGACAGATGTGAAGTCATCCCTAAGTGGAAAGCTAACATAACTGTCGAGTGCAGGGGCTGGCTGGGGAAAACTCAGACCAGAATGGAATTAGAAAGTCTCATCTTGATGGAAAGTCATGTGAAGGTTTAAAATCTTCTCCTGCTGGTACCAAAACGTGCAGCGAGACTCAGACATCAAGTTTAGAGAGAGCCCCACAAGATCTCACTCCAAGGAGCATGGCCATCCGTCTGACTGCCTCTGCAATGGGCTCCTCTGTGAAAGGTCCTTCCTCACCATCTCTGGGGATGTTCCTCGTCAACATCTGCAAAAGTCACTGCGTTCTTCCAGATGCTGAGTGACCTTGGAAACAGACAGGAAAACTATGTGGGTGTATGTGCAGATACAGGAGAAGACAATCTCATGTGGCAACTCTCAAGTGTCATCTACCTTGTTTTGTTTTTTTAAATAAAATCTCTAATCAGCCTGAGGCTTGCCCATCAGGTAAGATGGACTGGCCAGCAGGCTCCCAGGACCTGCCTGTCTCTAATCATTCCAGCACTGGGGTTACAAGGACATGACACCATATCCTGCTATAGGACTCAATTCCTCCGAATTACCGCTTCAGGGAGTGTCCTGTCTATCTAGCACCCCCCACACCCTATAAAATACTGTTATGACAATATATAAATTCTCGTGTTTCAAGAATAATAGGCTGTCAAATATAGACAAAAGTTGGGGCACTTAGCAAAGATGTTATTACACAGGATTAAGAATATAAATGTTTATATACATGACCCAAAGTGATGCTCCAAAAACTATTGTGCCCCAAGCTAGTGCTTTATGTAATTTTAAACAATTTTAACTACCTAACAAAGCTTCTAAAAGTACCTTCTTTACTCCATTTTTGTTGTTGTTATTGTTGTTTGCAAAGTCTAGAATAAATGGGATCATGTCAGTGTGCCTGTAAGGCTTGAGGCATGCCCCCAGAAGTCTTTAACACTGCTCCTTTGACAGACAGGGGCAAAACCCTCCACTGGAATAATTGCCTGATCACTGTTGGTATCAGTGGAGGTGATGGAACTTACACCTTGTGTCTGAGGCATACTCCTTGGAACTCAGGCACTTGATATGAAAAAGCCCAAGCTGCCCCAAGAAGACACACATATAGAACAAAAAATTTGGTATTATTTTTTCAGTTAATTTCCTGTCTATTATCTCTCTCTTCAGCTATATCTAGTCAGATGATTAACCTCTTCTTTGGGTTTTGGATTTCAATATATATGATTCCAGTGTATTCCATATATTATCTACAGCATACACACATAGTACTATGTAATATTTATGTATAACTTAAGACATTTAAATTGTTTTAGTGTTCCTGGCAGGCTTTACATTCTGACAACACTCGGTGTCAAGTGGGATGAAGATGACTCATTTCCAATGTGTTCTTCAAATTCAGTACTGTGTGTAAATGTGTGTGTGTGTGTGTGTGTGTGTGTGTGTGTGTGTGTACATGTGTGTGCATGTATGTGAAGACTCAGAGGCTTACATCAAGTATCATCTTCACTAGCTCCCCACCTTTTGAGACAGGGGTTCCCACTGAACTCAGAGCTCACTGGCTAGTCAGCAAGCCCCAGGGGTTCTCCTGTCTCTGCCACCCCAGCTCCGGGATTACAAGCGTGCACATGCACTGCCACCCTCAGCCTTTGTGTGGGCTCTAGGGAGTCAAATCCTTACATTTCCTTGGCAATCACTGTACTCCCTGAATTCTCTCCACACCCCCTCAATCTCCATGAACAAAAGACAGAATGTCTGACTAGACATAGCTGAAGAGAGAGATAAAAGACAGTAAATTAACTGAAAAAATAATACCAAATGTAACATAAAAACAAAAAGTGATAGAAAGTGTGAAGGAGAGGTGCAGTATCCAGGTCAACACAATGGAAGAATGGCATTGTTAGGCTCCTCTTCCCTGACAGAAAGTTCAACCAGCCATTATCCACAGCCCAGGGCAGCACTGTGGAAACCTCAGCCCTTTAACAATCCTGACACTTCTGAGAAGTTCACAGAACTGAATGTGAACCAAATTAGAAGCTGAAGAACAGTTAGACTTCATCACAGTTCCCTCAAGTCAACGGGGGCACCTGGCAAATAGGATTTCCTTGGGCACGTGGCCTCTAGAGGGGCAACGGGAACTGAAGACTGATAACCATGTCCCTGGCCTTTACGGTGCTGCCAAAGAAATCCAGTCTGCTCCCACCTTGGGGTGACAGTCAGGGTAACGGATCTGCTGGGAGTCCAGATTTGGGTAGAAACATGGAACAGAAGGAAGGTTTCCCATGTCCGATGACCACATCACTGGTGTGTCTTTGCTTCTGACAGAAGCAGCACCTGTGTGGAGCAACCAGGAACCTTCACAGCCCCCTTGTAAAGCTAGGCTGCCACCAGGAGTGCGGGGATGGTGGTGGGGTGGTGGTGGTGGTGTTCAACCTCATGAGTCACTAGCTAGATGGCCGATCTCAACATCCAGCTTCAGAGACACCTATGGCCACACTCAGGTAGAGGAGAAAACCAGTTCCACACATGTCAGAGAAGCATGGGGTTGGACCTGCTTGGCCTGAGAGGTCAACCAAAGGCCCTGCTCAGCCTGCAAAGTTCCACCCACTCAAGAATAGTGCTACAAACACTAGAGAGTGCTTGACGGTGGTACCATGGTCAGGAATTAGACAACTTGGATGAGATGGACACTCCCTTCAAAGATGGGTAAGAAAAACTCACTCTAGAAGAAACCATCAAAACACACATGACTGTCACATAAATGGGAGTTGTCACTAAAACTTACTGTGCTTTAAGTATCCTTCCATTGCAAAATGACTGTAAAAGTTAAGATAATACAAATTCTGAAGAATAACTTCTAAGAACTACACAGAAAGCAAAACTCCTGGCATACTTTTTTATAAAACTTGCATTATTCTAATATCAAAATTCACTGAAGACTACCCAAGAAAACTGCAAATTTTCCTCAAATACAGATAGGAAAACTATTGTCCCTGATATACCAACAAGTAGATTTCAGGAGCACATAACAAGATGATATCTAGGACTAAGCTGGGAGACCCTGCTCTCACAGTTACACATCTCAGCTAGTGCACACTATGTAGTTTTTTTTTTTTTTTAAAAAAAATCCATGTCCCACAGGAAGTGTCACTTTTAAACTTGAGTGCATAGATCACGATGCTTCCAGAAGCTCCGCGTATATCAGAGGATCTCAAGGTGGCAGGAAACACAGGGTGAAAAGCAGGGGACAAGTACATAGACACCTAGGAAGTAAAATGGAAGGAGTTACAGATCAGTTCTGCTAGCTGCCCATCATGAAGCTGAGTTATCAATGGAAAGACCTTTGTTCAAGACAGTACATAGTCAATGTCTTATTAGCAAAGACAATGAAGGGAGAGGGGGGGTGGGTTGTAAGCTCAGACAGCATGAAATAGTAGTTCAGGAGAGAATGCTGGGTAGTCCTTCAGGTAAGACTGCAGGATGTGATGAGTGACAGTTTTATATTTCACATTATAAAGAAACGCTTGTACTCCATATTGTAGAAAAGAACCAGCACACACTTGCTATTACTAGCTTAGCTCTTACATGCTGTGAAGGGTTTGTTTGTTCTGTGTTAACCTTTCCTAGCCCAGATGCCCCTGGAGGAGCACAAAGTCGACACCAGCAGAAATGAACCTAACTCGGCATTTTAAGAAGTGCATGAACCCAGATGTCCGCAGAGTAAAGGAAGAGTGCATGGGATGATGATGAGATAAGCACGGGACCCCACAAGTCTCAGAAACGTGGTGAGCATCTCTAACAGTTTCCATGAGAAATGTCCTACACAGGCTTAGAGTTTTGAATATCTTGTCCCAATTTAATAAGGCCATTTGGGGAGACTATGGAACTTTTAGAAGATGCAGGCTTGCTAGAGGAAGTGGGCTTTGAGAATTTATAGCCTCACCCTATTTCCAGTCAACTGTTTCCTGGTGTGCCAACCAAATGTAATCAGCCAGCTGCCTGCTCCTGTCTCCATGCCTTCTGCCCACCGATATGCCACCCCACCATGATAGACTCTTATGCCTCTGGAACCATAAGCCAGAACAAACACTTTCCCTTATTGGTTGCTTTTGGTCATAGCATTTTATTCCAGTAACCGAAAAGTGACTGATATCACAGTACTAGAGAGGCAAGCCTGAGCTCCCGACTGACTGACTGACTGACTGACTGCCTGCCTGCCTTTGTCCCCACCCCACTTCTCCCTACGTAATCTGCCAAGTGGAGAGGAATTAGAAGACAGATTTTTCGGATGGTAATCTGCAGTCTTCTCATGCTGGCCCCTTGAATAAAGCACAGTTGTAAAGATTTCATTGCTCTCTCTGCTCACTGGCAGCTGCGAGCGACAGGAAGCAAGGAGCTCTGGCGTTCTGGTTACGTATTCAGGCTGCATGTCACCTGCTAGACAACATAATTACATTACCTTGAAGAAGCGCTTTCAATAGATCTAAGCAGCTGATCCCTCTCCAGAATTTATGCTTCTGCACTGCTGAGTAGCTTCCTCTCCCTGCCCTGCAGCGAACAGCCATAGGTGGACTCCCGCTGAAGGCTCAGGCTCAGTGAATCCATCTTTGCCAGTCTTGACTTGTAGCCCCAACCTAAGCCAGCAGAGGCTCCCTAAAGATGAAAGGACAGTCACTCCGTCAAAACAGGTAACAAGGCTTTCACACTCTCAGCTCCGGAGAGAGACAAGGCACCCTCTTAACACATTAGGTTACACAAACCTGACTTGTGAGTGGACAAAATGAAAAGACACAACACAAGAGGTCAAAGCCTTGTTCATATCTTGTTCTGAGTGCAGCCACACACAGGAGGTCTGGTATTCACCTAATAACTTTCACCCCGGGGCTGTCAATGTGTCTTACCTGTTACACATAAATAGCAGATACAACCCTCAATCCCTGGTGCAGAACAAACAGGCTGTGACTGTACCCAGTGAAGCAAAACAGTGCCCAAGGAGGAGAGGTGTGCGCGAGTGCAGGTGCCCGTCTGCCAGAGGCCTTAGGAAGTTGAATCCAAGCTGTTTCTTCATTGGAGTCGGGTATCTTGAGGGATTAAAGATAAAAGGTTTATACCTCCAGGTTCTCCAGCTTAAACCAACTGAAAGCATGAGAGACTTTTTTTAAAAAATCAGAAGACAGACTGTGTTGTCCTAATGCTTGCAGTTATTATTCATCTGAGAAAGCGTGCTTATTACTCTGCCCCATGCAAACCTTTGTGTGAGTGCATGCATAATCGGATAGCTGTCTGAGAAGTGAAGAGTGCGTAAAGCTGCTTTTGAGTTGAGGATTACTCAAAAACATCCATAATCCCAACTTACTCGACCTATGTCCGTATTGACAGCAACAGGAAGTTCTTATCTGCGGTGTCTTTAAATAAATGAGGTGTGTAAGCCATCTGTTCATTTGCTTTCTTCTGAATGTACTTAATTTTATTTTCATTGACTAATAGCTATAACTTCCTAGGCACTGTGTGATGTTTTGGTGAATGTTTACCACATGGAAAAACTGGTTCAGCTGAATGATAACTCCATCAGCTCGCCCTGGTTATCATGGCTGTTGTGGAGGAAGAATTGTGATGGTGAGGATGAGAAGAGATCTGTGTGCTGTTGGTAGGAATGAAGGTATTGCCCCTAGAAGACAATGTAGAGGTCTCTCAAAAGACAAAATACAGAGCTGCCATGTGAAATGTCAGCTGGCCTCTAGGTGTACATGAAAGAATGGGAGGGAGTCAGTAGTCCACATTTTTTGCATAGGAAGAAAATTGTATGTGGGCCATCATGCATCCTTACCCCAAACCCAAGTTTAAATAACCTTTCTGTGGGCTAATTAACATTTCTGCCTAGACCTGTTCTTGGTCTTTAGGTAAGTCAACAAAGCTTTTAAATGTTTTTCACCATGAGTATATGATAATTAACAAAAGTCTAAACGAAGAATTTCTGTTATTCTGGTCAACTCTTAAAAGTAGGATCCTTTCGTCATCATTTTTGGTTGTTTGGATCCCTTACTTCCTTTAAGTATTTCCTGTCCCCAAGATAGGATTTTATTCCCAATTAGGAGAATTCCATTCTCTGCCT
This sequence comes from Peromyscus leucopus, assembly GCF_004664715.2. Classification (NCBI taxonomy): domain Eukaryota; kingdom Metazoa; phylum Chordata; class Mammalia; order Rodentia; family Cricetidae; genus Peromyscus; species Peromyscus leucopus. Next base: position 132,772,797 of record NC_051067.1, on the reverse strand, counting down.
TCTCAGTGTTTCCTGCCACCCAGCACACAGTGAATAATATGTTTATAGATTAGTATTTCACAAACTGTAATTTTGATGTTATTGTTTTATTTTTTGTAACACTAATGAATAAAAATAATCGTCCTGTATTTAGGGAAAAGGTCATAGATGCATGTAAAATCAATAGAGCAAAGCTCAGTTAGTCTATTATAATGATAGGAGGCAATTTGAATGAATAAAAAATAGGAAGACAGACCCAAATGTTTTGGATTAGTTCTTTTAGTTACACGCTGCATCTTCAGTTGGTAATGAAATAGTGCCTTCCTATTGTAACATGGCTGTTTCCCCCATACCATGATCATCCCATTACCATCATGGAGTAAAGGTGACCTTGGCCTGGTAGCTGATGCAGCCAAATCAGAGAAATACAGAAGTAGCTCTCATCATAGTGATGGTGACAAGGTTGGTAACACTCAGAGTAGAAGGAGGGGGGGGGGGTTTATAGGACTCTCACTCTTTGCTCTCTCAGCTGCAAGGGATCTTGGGAGATGGTAGATTATGTAGGAAGTAGAAAATTAACCAAGAAGGAGAACTCCATGCTGCAGCTTTCACGAGGTCAGCATTCATGATAGGGTAAGATTTTGTGGTGATGCAGCTGTTTGGGGGCCATCCACACTATCAGCAAGTAACCCCTTAACTGCTCTGTAAGTAAGCATTATCCCCATGACTATGAGTATCCCCACTCATGCTTATTAAGTGTATCAGTTTGCTTTGTATTGCTAAAACACCATAATCAAAAGCAACTTGTGGAAGAAATGCTGTATTCCACCTTAGGGTTTACATCATGAAGGGAAGTCAGGACAGAACTGTTGTGGCAGGAGCCGAAGCAGCTCCTAGAAGAACAGCACTTACTGGCTTACCAGTCTGTGACTTGCTAAGCCTTTGTCCTTATACCATCCAGGACTAGCTGCCCAGTGGGGGCACCACAACTATTGTGATGGGCCCTCCCACATCAATCATTAATAAAAACAAAACACAACAAAAACCAAAGCAAAGAAATCAAAACCAAAACCACAACAAAATTCTTACAGACATGACCGCAAGCAAACTCATGTGAGCATTTTCTCAGTTGTGATTCCTCTAGCTTATATCAGGTTGACAAAAACCCAACTAAGACAGAAAGCTGCATTAGAGTTGAGTAGAATCCTTAACTTTGGCTTATTCTCATCACTCTATCTGGAGTAAGTGGACATTTGTTCATACCATCTCAAGAAAAGTTAACAGGCCACAATGGGAATGCCATTTTTTGAGGGAGATAAAATACTTTGTAATATAGGATAGGAACAGCACCCATAGGCTTGAAAATAATCTCTTGGAAATTTTCAGCATTAATGGGCATCACTATCTTGACCCTACTTCTGTTTCTGGACATGGTCTATACAGCAGCATTTGTATATGATAAAGGAGACAAATTATTTTTCAAGTGAGTAATAAAATTTTTATTTTTAATAATCTGCAGGGGAAAATAAGAGGAATTATAGTAACCAGAAATAGAAAGTTTTAGACGTGGAAAGTAATTCATAGATCAGGGGTCAAGAAACTCTTTTCTTGTGTTATGATATATGCACACATGTATGTGTGTGCATGGTGTGTGTGTGTGTGTGTGTGTGTGTGTGTGTGTGTAGGCATGTGTGTACCAAGACATAGAATGTGGAAGGGAGATGACAAGATGGGCATTATTCTTAATCTTCCACATCTTTTGAGAAAGGTTTTTTCTTTTTGTTGTTTGCGGGAGAAGAGAAGTTTGGCTTCCAATGGTACTCACATACCATTCCTTGTCTGCTCAGCTGGCCAGTGAGCTTCTGGAATTCTGTTCTTTCCACTGTTCATCTATCATAAGAACACCGAGCTTACACATGTGTGTGCCCTGCCACATCCTGCTTTATATTGGTCCCGGTAATCAAACTAAGGTGTTCCAGCTTGAGAAGTGTGTTGGCTAGTTTTATGTACATGTGACACAAGCTAGAGCCATTTGGGAAGAAGGAATCTCAATTGAGAAAATGCCCCCACCATATTGGCCTGAGGGAAAGCCTGTGGTGTTTTTTTTCCTTTCTTTTTTTCTTTTTCTTTCTTTCTTTTTTTTGATTGATGATTGACATGTAAGTGTACAACTTACTATGGATGGTGCCTCCCCTGGGCTGGTAGTCCCGGGTGCTAAAATAAAGCAGACTGAGCAAGTCATGGGAAGCAGCTAGTAAGAAGGAAGTACACTTCCATGGCCTGTGCATCAGTTCCTGCATCTAGGTTCCTGCTTTGAGTTCCTGCTCTGACTCTCCTGGATGATGAACTAAAAGCTGTACGATGAAATAAATCCATCACATTCCAGTTTTTTTTTTTGTAATGGTATTTTGCAGAAATATAAACCCCAGCTAAGACGAACATCAAGTACTCTAGCTCCTGAGCTATCTCCTCAGCCCCCCTTAAATTCTTTTTAATAAGTAGTTAGTAAGCATTAGTGACTGAGTTCTAGTTCTAGAGCACTTGCTTCATCATGCTGACACCATAGGTTCAAAGCTCAGAACTGCAAAATGACAAAGGAAAGCCTCAGCTCTGGGGAAATGACTTAACAGACGCTAATGAAATTTTATCCGTGGACACTGAAATTGGAATGCCGTACACTTTTTACATAGAGTAAAATATTATGTTTTTTAAAATTAATTAATTAATTTTTAATTTTATAATTTGATTTAATTTTATATATCAGCCACGGATTCCCCTGTCCTCCCTCCTCCCACTGCCCCCCTCCCGCCGCCCCCCTCCCGCCCCCCCCTTCTCATCTCCTCCAGGGCAAGGCCCCCTGGGGATTCAGCTTAACCTGGTAGATTCAGTCCAGGCAGGTCCAGTCCCCTCCTCCCAGGCTGAGCAAAGTGTCCCTGCATAGGCCCCAGGTTCCAAACAGCCAGCTCACGCACTAAGGACAGGTCCCAGTCCCACTGCCTGGGTGCCTTCCAAACAGTTCAAGCTAATCAACTGTCTTGCTTATCCAGAGGGCCTGATCCAGTTGGGGGCTCCTCAGCTATTGGTTCATAGTTCATGTGTTTCCACTAGTTTGGCGATTTGTCCCTGGGCTTTTTCCAATCTTGGTCTCAACAATTCTCGCTCATACAATCCCTGTTTCTCGCCGATTGGATTCCTGGAGCTCCACCTGCTTCAGCAACATAGCAGGATATAAGATCAACTAAAAAAAAAATCAGTAGCCCTCCTATATACAATTCACAAACAGGCTGAGAAGGAAATCAGAGATACATCACCCTTTACAATAGGCACAAATGATATAAAATACCTTGGGGTAACTCTAACTAAGCAAGTGAAGGACCTATATGACAAGAACTTTAAGTCCCTGAAAAAAGAAATATTATGTTTTTTACTTTGATATTAAAATGTTTATTTAAAGGGAAAACCTTGGTTATAAGCTGAGTAAAATAGGAGGTGAGCTGATTTTAACCTATTGGCTATAATCTCCCCGAAGACTTCAGCTCCCTTATACTTACACACACACATGCACAGAATTATACACTGTTACAGACAAAAAGACAGTAAAGAAGAATAACTTATCAAAAATATTAAGATAATATTAATGATTAAACAGGGATGTCTGAATCAGAGATGCTGCACTATAGCCACCACTTCTAAAGCTGGGCTTTCCTCTTCATGTGAGGATGATAAACTCCTTTAATCCAGCAGCTGTACTTCTATTGAACAATTTTAATATCTCAAAAACATGAATAGAGAGAATTTCCCCCAACATACCCAGTTTTCACAAAAAGTGAAAGTAATGGCCTAACTTTCTGCTTCCTGTGACTCAGGTGAGGTTGACTTTGATGAGAATGATGCTCAGTTCTCTGGCCATGGTTTCCATCTTCCACTTGGGAGAAAAAGGTGGGGGATGTTCTGTTCTGGATGGAGAGAAGATGCATGGATTTTCAGTGGTATTCTCATTTCATTCCCTGTCTACTTTTTGGACCTTGCTTTACAGAAATAGCAGATGAGCCCCTCATTTACATGCTTCTTTAGAATTCACTTTCATTCACACACTGATGAGTGACATGTGGCTTAGTGTTTTATAGACTGTACAAGATGGCTGTTGACTTGAACTCTGTCCCCAGACTCACACACAATGTGGATATCAAGTGACTTACCAAAGATTATAAATTCAATGAATGTAGTGTCTGGAAGCAAAACCACAGACTCTGGACTAGAGAAGAGAAGACTCTGGAGGACAGAAATTTTCTTGTGTGACTTTTGACACCTGATGAGGGGGAGGCCCCTGAGTAGTTACTGTTACTCTTCCTCCAGCTGCACTGGGGGCTAGAAGGTCCCCCAGAAACCCACAACAAGCTTTAGAGCTTACATACCTGTTTTCCTTTTTAATGCATTTTGGAGAAAACACCTGAAGCTCGAATTTGCAAACAAATGTGCTAGGTATTTAGCTAAGTCCTCGTTCTTATTGAATCACTGAAAAGGAGTGAAATCACTTTATAAATATTAGTCTCTCAGATGCATTTAAATATTGTCATTTCCAACTTCAGTGAGAGCAAACACCCAGACTTCCATAACTTTGTCATCTGAATGTTATTTACATGGTTATGAACAAGAATTGACTTGACTCAGATGAGGTAGATGAGTGGGCTTACTGAATAAAATACAGCTGTGTATTAATATCTCAACAAAGTAAGTTGAGCAAACTGAACAAACAAATATATTCCAGTATTAAAGGCAGCATTGAACATGGGTCTGTTTTCAATAATAGAGGGAAACAAAAGATAGCTTTGCTTCTGAATTTGTTGATCTCAAACAAAAAACAATAGACCTTCTTCTACTGAGCATTTCACTCCAACTGCTGTGCATTGATGAACATGGCCTTTCTTGCCTTGCCACTGATCATGTCTGCACTAGTTCATGGACAGATCTACACAGTGCTCTTCCTTTCCCATTCTCATCTTAAGCTACAGTGGCTTTGTTGATGATGTAAATCTGGTGACAGGCCTTTCAAGCATAAACTCTGTCTTAGTTTGGGATTATGATTATCTTGCTCCAGTTAAACACCATAACTAAATGGCAAGTTGGAAAGGAAAGGATTTATTTGGCTTATACTTCCACACTATCATCCATCATTAAAGGGGGCTAGGATAGGAACTCAAACAGAGCAGAAACCTGGAGGCAAGACCTGATGCAGAGGCCATGGAGGGGTGCTGCTTACTGGCTTGCTCCCCATGACTTGCTCATCCTGCTTTTTTATAGAGCTCAGGACCACCAGCCTGTGGATGGTACCACCCACAATAGGCAGTGCCCTCTCCCATGAATTACTAATTAAGAAAATATCCTACAGGCTAATCTTATGGAGGCATTTTCTCAGCTGAGGCTTCCTCCTCTCAGATGACTTTAGCTTGTGTCAAGTTGACATAACATTGTCTAGCACACACTCTTCAAACCTTTTTATGCACAAACTCTCTATAAACTATTTCTCCCTCTACTCACATTTTTCCCTTTATTTCTGTCTCTTCTAGCAATATTGAATTCAGTTATAGAAACACATCAGGTACTCCTCTTCCTCAGGGTCCTGGTGTATATTGCAATGGTCAGCATCTGCTTTACCTTGTCTTGCAAATTCCCAGTCATAGCCAGCTGCTAGCCTCTTCGTCACTTTTGGGGAAGATTTTCTTGTTAGTCTTGTTCATAATAAAGTGTATTACGCTTTATTTCTCCTTCACAGCACCTGTGGGTCTGTGTAACTGTTTAACCAGTTGGGTTTAAACATATTACATATGTTCTCTCAGCCAGACAATAAGCTACAGACAGCCAAGACCAACATCTCTCTTGTTGACCAAATAACTAAATGACTAATACACTGTACATCCCCAATAACATTTCTTTAAAAGATGACTTACAGCAAGTCCAAAGAATGAGAGAGTGGCACATGAGAACATAACAAAATGGGTGTATCCAGGATGCCTGGTGTGGCTTAGCCCTTTGTGTGATTTGAATGTGAAATGCCTCCTCATATTCATGTGTCTGAACACATGGTGCCCAGACAGTGGTGGTGTTTTAGAAGGTTGTAGAACCTTTTGGAGGAAAAGTCTCACTGGAGGAAATTGTTAATTGGGAATGTGCCACTTCCTGTCTTCCTAACTGTGGATGTAATGTGACCACTTACTTGTTCCAGTCACAATCTTTCCCTGCGATGATAGAGACTGTGTCTCTTTGAACTGTGAGTGAGGTCAAGTAACATTCCTTGGGTTATATATTGACAAGTATTTGGTTACAGTGAAATCAATGCCAAGCTTTTGAAGCAATGTTGCCAGGCTATGGTGATGCACGTCTTCAATCCCAGCACTCAGGAGACAGAGGCAGGCAGATTTCTGAGTTTGAAGCCATCCTTGTCTACAGAGTGAGTTCCAGGACAGCCAGGGATACACAGAGAAACTCTGTCTTGAAACACTGACAACAACAACAACAAATTGATACCATGCTTTTGAAGCAATGTTAGAGCTTGGCAAGACCCTTGGATTGGCATTCTACTAATTAAGCTGTGATGATCTTCCTAAGGACCCATCTGGCTCAAATTGATTAGAAAATAATAATAAACATGCAAAATTAGACAAATACAAGTTGAGGTTTTTTTTTTTTTTTCATTTAAAAATCACAATCTAGTCAGGATTCCCAAATCTCATGTCCATAATCACAAGGAAGACCAAATACTGAGATATAGTTGGATAACTATGCTACACAATAATAATTAACAAACATATACTAAATATATGCTGAATTATGTCAGCAGTTGTCACACAAGGATACACTATCTAGGCTGTAGTCCATGTAGATCAAGTTGAATAATCGTGAAATGTGTGCCACTGATACAAGAATTGATACAGTACTCCCGATGGAGTGCTCATCAACTCAAGTATATTAACCTTAGTGTGAGGAATGGCATGTAATCAACTTGCTTTATTTACTTTTTAGGTATTTGTTGTTATTTTGGTTCTGGGGATCAAACCCAAGTTTCATGAATTCTATCCAAGTGATCTACCTATGAGCACTAACCCTAGGTGTGTGTGTGTGTGTGTGTGTGTGTGTGTGTGTGTGTGTGTGTGTGTTTTCAGGCATGCATGAGTCCACAGCACATGTGTGATAGTCAGAGGAACAGTTCAGGGAGTCAGCTCTCACCTTCCACTTGGCTAACCCAGGATCTCTCTAGTTTCTGCAAATGTGGTGTAGTGGCCAGGCTAGCTGGCTTGTGAGCCTTTGGATGATTTTCCCATCCCCTTCCTGTCTTTCTGCAGGGGTTCCTGGGTTACAGACAAGTGTCACTGCATCCAGCCTCTTTACATAAGTTCTGGGCCTTGAACTCAGGTCATCAAGTGCTTTAACTACTTGGATATGTCCCCAGCACACAGAAATCATATTCCTTTTAAGTATCTATATAATATTCCCTCAAATAAACCAACACCTAATAAGTGAGAAAGATTTGCAGTCATTTCAGCAAACTCTTTTAGCTTGACGAAATCAAATTGGAATTCAGTAACAAAAGCAAGAAAATCTTCAAGTACTTGAAATTAGACAACATTTTTTAAATGACCCATGAAAATCTCAATGGAAATACAAAAAATATGTATAAGCAAATGAAAGTGAAAACACAGTGTGTTAGCAGTTGTGGCTAACTGTAAAGCTGGCCAAGAGGACAATTCATAGCACTAAGCACTTGTGGTACAAACAAGTAAGAGTCATCTGCAAATGCTTGTCAGGTAAAGCCCTAGCTGCACAGGCAAGATGGCCTGAATTTGATTCTTGGAACCGATATACAAATGACAGGCATGGAGGGCCACATTCACAATTCCAGTGTTGTGGAGAAGTAGACAGGTAGTTTCTGTATACACACACACACACACACACACACACACACACACACACACACACACCAGTAGAAATCAATAGAATTAAAGGTCTACTTTAAATGACATTTCCTTTTTATGTTTTTAAAGTTTGGTTTCTACAAGTTCTCTGTTTTAAGCAATAAAGAAAAACAAGCTGAAATAGATTTCTTTGGAAAATGTGAGTTTGAGGAATGAACTAGTAAGACTGAAGAAAAAATTTGAAAATGTGTGTGTGTGTGAGAGAGAGAGACAGAGAGAGAGAGAGAGAGAGAGAGAGAGAGAGAGAGAGGAGCAATGTAGACAATGAACAATGCAGGGTTGTTCCTATAGTCACTAAGTGATTCAATGCACAATAACTAAAAGCTGCAAACTTTACAGTTGCAAATTAGGCAACTTAAGTGAAATCAATCAATGCTTTGAAAAATTAAAGTTACCAAAATAAATAAAAATAAAAATCGGTCCAATGATCCTGTAACCATTCAGTAAATTCAGTTTGAAACCAAAATTTTTATAGCAAGTGATGGCCATTTTGAGATGCCTTTCCTGGGGAATTCTAGACTAAAGAACTCCCAATACTGTTCTCTCTCAGGGGAGAAACACACTCCTGTCAAGTCTCTGCATGCAAACTCTACCAAACTCAAGGACATTCTGCAAAACTGCAGACAGCATCTCTCACAAGCAAATGAGGAAAATAGTAACAAATTTAATCTGAACATGTCCAGGAGGGACTATATGTAACAAACCAGTAGGGCTTGCTTATCTACAGACAAGTGAGGTTTATCTCAGTTACTTCAGCATTCTTACAAAAGTGTTAATACTTAGCACAATGATAGGCTAGATAAGAAAAAAAATCACAGAATCATGCCAATATATACAGAGAAAGCTTTGACAAGTTTGAAACATTATCATTAAAAAAAAACCCAAAAATCAAATTTTTTTTTGTATCAAGCCAAGAAAGAAGAGAACTTCCTCACTATAACAAAGAGCACCCCCCCCCAATAAATCAGCACAAAATATAGTTAAGGAGCAGAAACTATACTGGAGGCTTAGCTAACTGCAATAAACAATAACAATAAAAACGCATGTTTCAATAAGAAAAAGGAGCTAATAGGTGTACTGCCTGGAAGGAAGGAATAAGCTGTTTGTAGATGGCATGATTATTCACATAGAAAATCAACAACAATAAAAAAAACTCCTGAAACTCAAAGACAATCACTGAAAATTGCTGTAAATTGAGAATGAAAGATGAAAACATGAGTCAATTCTTTCCTATAGTCTATCAACGAATGTAGTTCAAATTTAAAAATGGACTATTATACAACCTTGTGACAACAGAAGTTAATAGTTTGTTGCACAAATCCTAATTGGTCATATAATAAAAAGCCAGAGCCAGATAGTGGGGTAAATGCTGACAGATCAGAGGAAACAAGCCACAGCCACCCCTCACCTCGCTAACTCCTCAGCCGATCCTGTCTCCACGAATCCTCAGACTGAATGCTCCTGAGTCCTCAACTGAGAGGCGCTCTAGTTCCTGTCTCCTTATGCCTTATATGTATTTCTCTGCCCAGCCATTTCACTTCCTTTCTCAGCCTTCTTAATGCTGGAAATAATAGCGTGTGTGCTCCCCAAATTTTGGGGTTAAAAGTGTGTGCCATCATTACCTGGCTCTGTTTCTCTCCTAGACTGGATCAATTTCATGTAGCCCAGTGTGGCCTTGAATTCACAGAGATCCAGACAGATCTCTGCCTCCCGAATGCTGGGATTAAAGGTGTGTACCACCACTGCCTGACCTCTGTGTTTAACTCTGTGGCTTGTTCTGTCCTCTGATCTTCAGGCAAGTTCTTTAGAGCACAACAAAATATCACCACAATAGCGATAGTTAAATATAATAAAAATGCATGATGCATATGTGAATAAAACTAAAATTAAAAAGCTGATTAAAATATCAAAGAGCTAAAAATGGAGAACTGCTTCATACTCATCAAGCACAGGAAGACTGGATATTATTAAGTGTTTGTTTTGCTTATTTGACCTTTGGATTCAGATGAACCCAATCAAAATTCTAGCAAGTTAATGTATGGAGATAGTACTCATTATAAAGTTTATAAGGAAAGACACAGTGGATGAAATAGTCAATATCGAAGAAGGAAAAAGCCAGATAACTGACACTCACAACTATAAAGTCACTAGGTCTAAACAGCAGGGTGTTGCTGATGACAGAAACCTATAAAGGGAATCAAACAGAGATCCTGTCAATAGACCCAATAATATATCAACTCAGCTTTGACAAAGTGGAAAAAAGATAGCCCTATAGCCAAAAATGCTGTGAATCTGATTTCTTCATAGATGACCTTACACCCTTCACACATTTCACTCAAGGCAGACCATGATCTTCAATGCATAAAGCAAAAGCATGAAACTTTCCAAAGAAAACATTCTGATAACAAATATTTATATGAAAATTCCCAAAGTGCAGGGGGCTGATATTCATGCAACATAACATATTCAGTGTGTAGAGTTCTTGTCTACTGTTTTAGAGTTATCATTGTTGTGAAGAGACACTATGACCACAGCTAGAGTTTTCCTATCTGGCCCACAGTCAGGACAAATCTCTCTCACCCACCAGTCCCACAGCTGCTCAGAGCCAACCAAGTAAACACCGAGACTTATATTGCTTACAAACTGTATGGCCATGGCAGGCTTCTTGCTAACTGTTCTTATAGCTTAAATTAATCCATTTCCACAAATCTATACATTGCCACATGGCTCATGGCTTATCGGCATTGTCACATGCTGCTTGTCCTGGCGGTGGCTGGCAGTGACTCTTTCTCCTTCCTGTTCTTTTATTTCTCCTCTGTTAGTCCTGCCTATACTTCCTGCCTAGCCACGGGCCAATCAGTGTTTTATTTATTGACCAATCAGAGCAACACATTTGCCATACAGACCATCCCCCAGCACAGCCAAGTGCAGACCATCTCAGACACCTGCACTCAGGCCCATGGTCCTAATCATCCTCTATGCCGACCTGCTGGGTAAAGCCATGAGGAACCCAAGAACGGGCTCCCACAGGACATACAGAACATCCCACAGCACTTAATAATGGAAAACATTTAATTGGGGCTTGCTGACAGTTTCAGAGGTGCAGTCCATTATCATCATGATGGGGAGCATGGTGTGGTGGCGTGCAAGCTGATGTGGTGCTGAGGCTGAGATTGCTACATCTTGTAGGCAACAAGAAGTCACCTGACACATTGGGTGGTATCCTAAGCATACGACACCTCAAAGTCTCTCACACACAGTGACATACTTCCTCCAACAAGGCCTTACTCACTCCAGCAAGCCACACCTTTTAACAGTGTCACTTCCTATGAGATAGTGGGGGCCAATTACATTCAAACTACCACATCTAGCATACTATAAAAATGTAATTTCCTTCCCAACACTGAATAATCTGAGCCCAGGTACACATGTTTATAATTCCAGCACTTGGAAAGTGGGAGGAGGTGGAACCAGAGTTCGAGGTTATCTTCTGCTACACATGTCGCTTGAGGCCAGCCTAGACCACATAGGACTCTATTTAAAACAAAAGAAAAAGTAAAACAAAACAAACCCCTCTTGACTGATGACAACATGGGTAAAATCTGTGTGACCTTAGATATAAGACTTCTAGATAAAAAACAAAAGAACACCTCTGGAGGAAAAAAATAATATATTAGACTTTAAATCCATTTTGGAGACTTTTTTTCTGGTACAGAGAACTGTTGTGGTACTTTTCAATAAAACCTTATTTCCTTGCCCCTCAAAAAATTTATATATATATATATATATTATATATAAATAAATATATCTCAGACACCTGAGATATATATAAATAATATATAATATATTATAAATATATAAATAAATAATAAATATATAAATATATTATATATTATATTTATATTTATAGTGAGACTATACAATATATTATTATTATATTATGTATTATAATTTTTAATTATATATTACATGTATCACATAATTATTATATGTTATATAACTATATAAATAGTGAGACGGTATCAAAAATACTAAAATTAAACCAAAACTTAATTGCAGTATTATTCACTACCAAAGATACTGTTCATAAGATGAGGCTAGAGGATATTAAAATAACAAAAATATTTTTAAAGGAACTACTTGATAAATACGATTACTTAAAATATTACAAAATACTCTTAAGTCTCAACAATAAGAAAATGAGCTACCCAGGTTATAGAAATGGCCTGAAAATCTGAGCAGACAGGTCATCAAAAATGACATTCAGATAACAAATATTCATATGAAAAACTATTGTGCTAATGCAGTCAGAGAAACAAAAGCTCCAGAGAGATTCCCTGCATTTCCATTGGAATGAGCAGAGCAGAGAGCAGTGATGTCAGCAAAGGCTGGTGAGGGTGTGGAGCCACAGGGATGCTCATTTGCTGCAGCTGGCAAGGTGACATGGTGTGGCCACCCAGAACAGCTTGGAGGTCCTCACAGGGAAGGTACATTCCTGCCAAACAATCTAGCAAGTATGCTTTTGGCACTTACTCAAATGAATCAAAATATTGTGTACTTCCAAAACCTGTAGATGAATACTTATATTCTCCCTATAATTAACAAATGTTGAAGCAATCAAGACATTCTTCAGTGGACAAATGGACAAACTGTGCACCTTATGGACAGTTGAATTGCATTTGCTAGTAAAAAAAGAAATGAGCTACCAGGCCATGAAAAGGCATAGACAAATATATTGCTAATGTGTGTTTCTGGTTGAAGCTAATCTCAAAAGGCTACATTTTATGATTCCAATTATACAATATCCTGGAAAAGATAGAACTGTGGTAACAGTTCAAGGAGTATTGAGGCCAGGGGAGAAGAAGAGGTCAGCAGACAGAGCACAGAGGGTTTGTAGTGCAGTGAAATTATTCTATCTTCTAGTACCATGGTAGATGACTACAGAACCTACACCCACAGTGAATGACAACGTGGAGTGTGGACTTCAGATAGTAATGATGCACTAATGTCCACATGTTGTTGCTAACATGATGCAGGGGGCTGATTGCTAGGAGGATCTGCATGTATACTGCTCCAATTTGCTTTGAATTTAGAACTGCTTTAAAAGTGAAAACTAGGGCCGGGCGTTGGTGGCGCACGCCTTTAATCCCAGCACTCGGGAGGCAGAGCCAGGCGGAGGCGGATCTCTGTGAGTTCGAGGCCAGCCTGGGCTACCAAGTGAGCTCCAGGAAAGGCGCAAAGCTACACAGAGAAACCCTGTCTCGAAAAACCAAAAAAAAAAAAAAAAAAGTGAAAACTATTAGCTATAAAAAAAGGCACTATTACAGATCCAATAGAATGGTTAATATCAGTGATGGCAGCAAATGCTAGCAGAAATATGCACCGCCCTGGAAATGTGAGAAGGTAGAGACAATCTGGGACAAGGGCTACCTAGCAGTGCCTTTAGCAGACAGACTCCACACACTGCTGCCATGTTATCCAGCAGCTCCAGTTCCTGCCATCCCAGACAAGTGGAAATTTATGTTTACACAAAATTATATGCACTAACGCCCTTAATAGCTTTAGTCAAAACAGTAAGACACTGGAAAGAATCCAGCTGTCTTTTACTTAAACGGTTTGATAAACTGAGGTTCATTCTTATAAAGTACTGCTCAACAATAAAAAGGCACACACTTTTGAAACAGAATGCCATGTAAACATATTATCATTGGGTTGTGCTTGGAGAAAATGTCCATTTCAAAACTTTACACACAGTGTGAGCTCATCAATACAACTTCTGACAAGCGACAAGATGGAAGTAGAGGTGAGGTGGATTGGTAGGTTACTGTTGGCCAAGGGCAGAGGTGAGAATGTGGTGGGAGGAATGAGGGAAATGATGGCTGGGGGAGATGACTGTCAGCAAAGTGCTTGCCATGCAAGACCCGAGTTCACTGGTTAGAATCCAACATTAAAAATAAAAAAAAAAATAAATAAAAGCCAGGCATGGTTGGTGAGTGCTTGTGATCTTGTGATCCAGCTGCCAAAGAAGAAACAGGAGGATCTCAGTTCACCAGAAACCCAATTTTATGTAATCTGGAAGTTCCAGGCCAATTGAGAGATCATGTTTCTAAAAACAAGGTAGTCAGCACCTAAGGAACCCTTGAGATTGTCATCTGGACTCCGTGTGCTCATATACCAACACACACACACACACACACACACACACACACACACACACACACACACACACAGGACATGAGCCAAACAAGACAGCCTCTATATTAGCAAGTTGTTTATGAACGATTACCACAAAATTCAAACTTTATTATCATCAGCTGTAGATTTTACGAATGTAGTGCTTTTTAAGTGCAGCACAAATAAACAGCCTTTGAGGCCTTTGCAGCTTGCTTACTTTCACAGCCCATGGAACTGTATCTCATCTTCTAGTCATGAATAAGGTAAGCCCACATGCTGTGAAGACCACAGACCACTGCTGCCTTGCAGGGCTCTGTGGCCAAGTGACGCTTTGTTCTACCAAGGGATTTTGCTCGGGACCTAGACCACAGTAATCCCACTGTTGTCTAACTGTCTTCTGTCACCCTCCACTTCTCTGGTCACACCATGTCCTGGTTTCTGCACATATTGGAGCAGCATGCTGGGAAGAACTTACCCATGCCCAATAAAGACCGTGAAGCCACCTGCCTATGGCCATGTCTTTTTTTTTTTTTTCCTTGGGCAGCCACCAGATCAATCTGTATCTTTCTGCCCACCTCCAAGGTCTCTTGTAGCCCCGGCTGCTCTCAATCAGAATGGAGCTAAAGATGACTTTGCCCAGATGTCACAGTAGACAAATCCCACTGAGCAGCTAAGAGCTGTCACTTCTGTTCTCTGGTGGACTCCATTATTCAAGCTTTTGTTCTTTCCCTTTTTCCTCTTTTCATTTCTCTTCTCTTTCTTTCCCTGTCCATTGCTGTGGTCATCATCTCCTTCACGCCTCCCCCAGAGTTTTCGAGAATTACGTGAAGATTCCCTATTATTTTCAAAGCAGTCCCAACATTGCCATCTCTTTAGCAGTCTCACATTGCAGGCTCTGAGACAGTTATTTCTGCGGTCTTCTGTCCCTCAGCATCACACCTGCCTCCACAGAAGGTTCGAACCCCCACATGCGTAAAGTCAGCATTCACATTTGGCTCCCTGAGTGCCCATCATCACTCTCTTAGTCAAGAGAGCTAACCATGCACACCTAAGCAGAAGGACCATTGGGTGTGAGCTTGGGTGTCTGCAGGAGAGACAAGTAAGGAAGTCATGGCGACGACGGAAGGACGACGTTCACGTGCAGCCATCGTAATGCCGGAACTCAGTGACTACTGCAAAGGCTAGCCAAGGGGCGCCTCAGCAGGGCTGTAAACTGCTATGACTACTTGATGCTTAAACTAGAATCTGAAAGTTGAGGACTGCATTCTAAGGCAAAGCAGAGAATGGAGAGTAAGCAAGGAAGAAAGAGCTGTGGGGGTGGCCTAGCAGCAAATACAGGAACCAGTGTGCCCACGGAACCTTGACTGAGTAAGAGAAAACACCAAGGACACGAGGTAGGAGACCTCACATCCAGTGCTGACTCATACTCACATGGCCAGAGAGGGAGTGCAGAAAGGGGGGGGGGGGGTGAAGGAGGAGAGGGAGAGAGAGTGGGGAAGAGAGAAGGAGGGGGAGGGAGGGAGAGACAGAGAGAGAAGGGAGGGAGGAACACACACAATGAGAGAGAGAGTGCCCAATCTGTAACTGGGGACCTCCCTCTCTGTAACTGGGGACCGCCCTCTCCAGAGGACCTGGGTGAGGGGGTAACCCTGCTGAACCCTGCTGAACCCTGCTGAACCAGGAAGCACTCTAGCGCTGTCACTCTTGCCTCTTTGGTCTGCACTCCGCTCCCAGCGCCTTGGTTTTCCTGCTCCAGTGCCAGACAAGGCTCAGAACGCAGAAAAAGCTGTGGCTTTCAGGAACGAGACAAAGCCAGCATGCCTACAGAATAAGAAACTACTGCTGACTTGAGGCAGGAGCCAGACTGGATATAAGCCTGCAGATCAAAGAAAAGAGTCTGTGCTTTATTTCATTTGTGGTATGAATTTACTGGCAGGGTTTAGGCAAGGGAAAGTCGGAACCTAGGAACATTTTATATTGCTAAACGTTCAGACTAGGGCCAGGAATGGTGGGGTATGCCTGTAGTCTCGGTGTCCGGGCTATGACTGGAGGGTGGTCAGTTTCCAGATCAGCTTGACTGTATAAGACTTAGCCAAAAAAAAAAAAAAAGCACAAAACACACCTAACAGTAGAAACAGAGAACAGACACATCACCAAAAGAGATATGTACTTCTAAGTAAACATATGGAAGACATTCTAATCATGTCACCAGAGACCATCCTGAGGTCAAGCCATGCTCACTGTAGTCGGTGCTAATGAGAAGGGATGTTGAGACAGAAATACATAGAGGCTCTAGAGCTATAGGACCCTGTAAAACGTGTTACTTGTCTGACCTCATGCAATGCAGACACCAAAGATGAGCCCCAAAGGCAACCCACAGACAAGGTAATAATATGGCTTCAGGTACTGCAGTACTGTAATCAATACAGCATTTCTGTGTTCATAACTGATAACGGGAAACTATGCACACAACCAGGCAGAGGGTAGACCAGAAGTCTCTACACCTTCTTCATAATTTTGCTACACATCTAAAATTGTCCCAAAAGTAGTTCTTTTTTTTTAAATGCATAGTTTTGTGGCTTTCAGTGGGAAAATGTAGAATTGGCTGGAGAAAAGGCTCAGTGGTTTCATTCCCAGCTCCCACATGGAGGTTCTCAGCTGCCTGTAACTCTAGGTCTAAGGAATTCTATGCTCTCTTCTGAGGGGTGTTAGATATACACGGTGCTAACAAACTCTTGCAGGCAAAATCACACACTCATTCAATGAATAAATAAAGCTTTAAAATAAAAAAAGAGAAATAGCTGGGATCTTGTCGGTAGTGTCCAGTACAAGTTGGATGTGGGCTATGTGATACATGAGATGGAAAAAATGTAGAGATTAAACATGAATTGGAGGAGGAGGCCATAGGTGGATGCCAGAGTGCTCTCTTAGAGTGTACAGGGCCCAGGAATTAATACGAGAAGTCGCACAAATGGAGAGAGAGAGAGAACTAAGACTTGGATTTTAAGACAGACTGTGGGTGGTAAGTGTGAATTGTATGTTTGCATGTGGTTTGAGACTCACCATGGATGTAAGTGGAACAAATACAGAGTAAAGATCCAGAAAGATCAAAAGCTGTGGAGATTCGTGAGTTCCCTGTAGCATCCCCTGTGTGACTAGGGCAGTCCCCTCAAAAGGAAAAGGTTAGTAGTGTCTCAGGGTCACATGCTTCTCTCAGCCTCTTCAGAGGCTGAGAGGTTGTTCTGCAACGTGCCTGGCCTGCTACCATCCCACACGAATGAACCCTAAAGAAGATGCCTTAGGGTCCTGCTGGTCTGACCACCTCTCCAGCCCCCTCTCAGCCAGCCATCCCTTGTTCACAGGCTGTACTGGCTAGATTGGCATCTGCCATTTCCACTTGCTTACCATGAGACTTTACATGGAACTTAATGAGCTGGCCCAGGTTCATTCTCCTCACTTGGGAAGTTTAACAAATTCAAAAGCATTAGTGTCTCTGCTTTTAGGAGTAAGGAATGGATGTGAGACACATGAGCACTTAGAGAATTGCAAGACATTAGGTAAGTGCTCGAGAAATCATTATTCGTTCACAGGGGAGAAAGCGTCTGGCCATAAACTTCCTTCATCTCCAACTGTAAGTGGCCTGT
This sequence comes from Peromyscus leucopus, assembly GCF_004664715.2. Taxonomy (NCBI): domain Eukaryota; kingdom Metazoa; phylum Chordata; class Mammalia; order Rodentia; family Cricetidae; genus Peromyscus; species Peromyscus leucopus. The sequence continues at coordinate 132,755,030 of NC_051067.1, read as the reverse complement.
GCTTATTTTCACATCCTTTATTTACTCTTCAGATAAGCTCCTAGAGCCCTCCACCTCTGTCTGGACCCCAGCCAGTCAGCCCCGTTGGTGATTCTGCTCCACCAGGTTACCTCTCCTCCTTCTCTTCTGGTCCTCTTCCTCATGGGTGTCTCAAGCACACACAACAACATTCTATCTGTACTACCTCCTTCCAGCCTCACTTTGTCTTTAGCGCTGCTTCAGCTGCGTCATATGCAACTAATCCAAAAGTTGCTATCATATTTTTATTTTCATGTCTTTACTTATTTTCCTGTATATTTATTTCAACTACACAGCATCTCCCCAGTTTTCCTGTTCTTTCTTTCATCTACCTAAATACCCACGTATCTTTCTGGATTTTTTTTTTTACTTGCTACACAGAATTAGATGACTGCTGTTTCTTATTTTTACTTGATGTCCATGGAGAGAGTTTTCTGGGTACATGTTTTTATGTAGTTGTAAGCCTTTGTTTGTCTTGGCTTTATTTACCAGTCAGTGGGCCCAGGCTCCTTCTGCTGCTCTGTTCTCCTGGTGACCAGGGAAGCTGTCTTGTCTTTGCTTTGGTTTTGGTCTTCATTCTTTCCTTAGGCCTTGTACTAGACACTTTGAGAATTGTGTCTGTTTGCCTAAGAACTTGTCCGTATATTTTACTGGGTTTGGGGTTCCCAGGTATTTGAACAAGATGCTTGTTGATTATCTGCTCCCCCTGCCCCAAACTCAAAGGGTTATCCTCTGTTAAAGTTTCCTTTGCTGTTGCTGTGATAAACACACTCTGAACAAAATCAACTCTGAGGAAAGGGTTTAGCTTCCATGCCCAGGTCACAGACCACCATTCAAAGACATTGGGGCAGGAACTCAAGGCAGGAGCTTGAAGCAGACACTGCCAGGGAATGCTGATTACTGGCCTACTGTCTGGCTTATGCTGAGCTACATTCCTTACAGAGCCCAGGCCCATCTAGGGATGGCACCTCCCACAGTGAATTGGGTCTTCCCATCAGTCAAGACACTCTCTTATAGATATGGCCACAGGCCATTTAGCTTGAGGCAAATCTTTTAGCTGAGGTTCCATCTTCTGAGGTTACTGGAACCAAGATAACAACAGCACATACTAACTAGGACTCACTCAAGTCAGAAACTTCTCCTGAGTGACCGTTAGCTAAGCAGGATCCCAGGCCCCACCTGGAACTTCTGAACCGGAATCTGTACTGGAGCAACATGCCAGGTAACTGACATGCAGTAAGCACTGTGCACACGGAAGAATAGCCTTCTCTGCTGGGTTAGTCTGATCATGACTGGATCCTAGTTCACATGCTGCAATGTGTGCAACAAGACGCTGTATCTGCACGTCCTGGTTAGTGTTTTGTCAACTTGACACAATCGAGCGTCATTTGGGAAGAGGGACTCTCAGTTGAGAAAATGCCTCTTTATGATTGGCCTGTAGTGGATTTTCTTGTTGACGTGAGAGGCTCCAGAACACTGGGGTACGTGCCAACCCCCGGCAGGTTGTTCTGGACGTTCTGGACGGTAAGAAAGCAGGCTGAGCAAGCTATGAGTAGCAAGTTAGTAAACAGAATCCCTCTGTGGCCTCTGCTTCAATCCTTGCCTCCAGGTTCCTGCCTTGAGTTCCTGCCCTGACTTCCCTCATTGATGGTTTGTGACCTGAGAGTTGTACGGAGAAATAAACTCTTTCCTTCTGAAGTTGTTTTTGGTCAGGATGTTTTATCACATCAATTGTAACCTAAGTTAAGCTAAGACACCACAACTGAGACACCACAGTGTTTTGGGTGGCCTCTGTCCCTCTGGACTCTGCCTTTCAGACAAAGCACAGGATCTCTTTCTTTGGAAAAATCTCCCTGCTGGGGAAGCCATGTGCCCCACAGTGCAGTGTCCTGTACAACTGTGTGGTACAAATCTCTTTTTCCCCAGCTGGCTACAGGACAGAGGCCATCATTCCTCTGGTACATTGTAGGCATGTGGTAGTCATGCACTCAGTTCTTAAATTAATGATCAAAGGGATAACCAGTTAGCTGGGAAATACAGAAATGTGGAAAATTAAGTATAGAATATGTACTCAAATTAGCTAATCCCATTGGCTGGTGGTATAACTCCTTTGTCTTCTGTTCCATCCCATAATTAGGTAAAAAACAACTCTCTATATAGTATTTACTTAATAACTATCCACTCAAACATTTATGAATGTTATTCTATGGATAAGCATTTTGAAAGGATTGGAAGGCTGTGGAGCTTAGAGTGATGCTGTTTCCAAACTAAGACTTGGCATGGGCAGGTTGGATATGGGGACTCTGTAGGAAGAAGGGCCACAAAATCCTGGCTCAAGAACATTCAACCTTTGTCCACATGTGACTTGAGGTCACCATTTAGAACAGATGTTTCCAGGTTCTTGGTGTCTTTTTCCAAGAACTGAAGGAGTGTCTACAGATTGGCAAAGAACAGTGCAGAGCAGAATCAATGCAAGACAGCAGTGGCCCACTGAGGCAGCTTGCTTGAGGGCCATAGTTACGGCATGGTGCCTTCTTTAATGGGGTCTGGGAGGAAGCGGAGTTGGTTGCTGGGGGTGGAGCATAGGTGGTCTTTCTGTGTTGGCTGAGAGGTTTGGGCGATGTGTGCCTTAGTTCACTGAGTGTGTCCTTCCTGCTAGCATAAAGTGGTAGATAGATAATTTCATCTGTAAGTTCACCCACAGGACACAGTTTACCATACTGTACATATACCCAAGGTCAGTTGGGCCCTCTGCCCCCCATTCCATTTTCAAAGCGTAGTTTATAGGAATTGGCTATTGCCACAGGGTGGTGAAGGAGCAACTCACATCATTGGTTGATGTGGGGTATATGCAGGCGCCACTCTATGCAGCCGAGGTTCCCAGGGGGCTACGGATATTCCAGAAAAGAGGTTTGGGAATAGCACCAGTAAACACTCCTGAGCAGCTAAGCCTTGCCGCGTTTCCATGAAAACGTTCTATGTGTGAAGCAAGGGCCTCACAGCTTCCCTGATACTGTGTGTTCTCTGAAACAAGGAGCCCCTCTCCCTCCTTCCCTCCCTTCCTCTCTCCCTCCCTCCCTCCTTCTCTATCTCCTTCCCTCCCTCCAGTTGCTCTCCCTCCTTCCTCCTTCCTCCTTCTTACTTCCTCCTTCCTCCTTCCTCTCTCCCTGTCCCTCTCTCCCTCTGTCCCTCCCTCCCTCTGTCTCTCCCTCCTTCTGTCCCTATTTTTCTTGCCTTTCTTCCCTTTTTCCTCCCATCTCTCCTCCCCTTCTCTCCATCCACCTAGTCCTCTGTTCTCTTTCCCCGTTTTCTTTCCGCCTCTTTTCTCTCTCCCTTCCTCTCTCCATCTCCCCCTTTCTGTCTTACTTAAAACTAAAATACTCAAAATTCTCCCAACACCCTTTTCCAGGATTGTACTCTAATCTGGTTCTGCTTGGAATGCGCTATTTGTTTTGATTTTAACTTTCACTGTAAGTGAACTTAGATGCCGCTGACCACGAGCTTGTCATCTGTGGAGCACCCAATTATGTTTTAATGACTTCTTTGCGATGAGGTAACATCCCTGTTGGCCTCCTCTGGGGAGAGTCTGGGAACCCAGGTCTCTCGGGGTGCTTTGCTTCCTCCTGTTACCCCTATCCTCACACCAGATTTTCAGTCATCTGCTCAGTGTTCTGGCTCTGAGTGCCAAGGTAAATAAATAATGCTTCGGACAACTTGACACCCTGGCTTAATAACCACACAGTCACCAAATGAAAGAAATGCTAGCTATTTCCCAGACCCAGAGACGCGCCTTCTCTTCTCTTTCTTTAATTTCCGTAGGTCTTTGGCAGTTCAGTCTGGAAAAGTAAAAGTTCTTTACCCAGAAGACATTCAGTAATTTTAGACTCCCCTTTCAGGAGGTCTCCAGTGGGAGAAGGGAGGGAGGTGGGAGGCAGGGAGGGCTTCCACTCCAGCTGTTAGCAGCGATCTTGGCTTGCAGGCAGGCAGGCCTGTAATCCAAGCACAGCTCACTGAAACGCTGGAGCATCACTGTCTGTGAAGCTATTTCACAGACACCCGAACTCACAGTGTCCAGGCTTCAGGGGCAGTTCTCATCCTTGTTTGTCTGGCGAGGGGCTCCAAGAAGGAGCTGGGAATTTACACAATCGGACACACTGTGGGCAGTGTGGGCTGTCTCACACTTCCTTTCCTCTCCCTCCTGCAGCGGGTCCTCAGCTCCCAAAGCTGCGAGTCACTGGAAACCCTTGCACTTAAGTAACTTTCTTTCCCCTTTTCTTCTTTCCACTGTGCTGTCAAGGACCAGGCAGGCTTTGGGGGAGGTGCCCAAGGGGCTGCTGATCTCGCTTATTCTCTTCTACAAACAGAAGCCAGTGTCAGGCCAGCCCTGCCAAGCCCTGAAAAGTTAGCACATTGCATTCTCTAATGTTCAGCTTAATTTCTAAAATATATATTAAAAAAAAAAAAAAAAAAAAAAACATGCAGCTAGCGTTGGGGCAGTAAGCCCTTGAGTCTCGCTGTCTGCTCCTTCTCGCAGCTGCTTTCCGACTCACATCTGTGATAGCCAACACGGCTAACAGGAGTCTCCAGGGTACAGCGAGCATCCAGAGGAAGAGCTGCTTTGACAGAGAGCCAGGAGACCTTGGCAGCATCCAGGAGAAATCCTTTTTTTTTTTTTTTTCCCAGATAGCTGCAGCCAGCACAGATGGAAAGAGCATCCCTTCCCTCGAGGGTCTGACAGAACCGCACACACCCCGGAGTTTCACCTTCTCCCGGCCCCACCCAGTCAGCCTTAGTTGTTCACACAGACAGAAAGAGAAGGACAGATCTTTCCCATGCAGTTCCTGCAATGTCTCTGGCCGGAGAGAGAACACAAAAGCGCCGGTACCAGGAACAGACAGAAGCAGAGAAATGAAAGGCTGTGTGGAAGGTTCTGCCTGGGGCCCAGGGGTTGTTGACATTAGAACTTCTGGGATGACAAGAACTGAGATCCAGTGACTGGCAAATCATTTATTCTTGGCTGCCCAGCAGGTGTTGGCTTCCTGTCTTTGCCTCATAGATGCTTCAGAGACTCAAGGTGATTATCCGGTGTAATATGCACACTAACACGATTCTCTCCCTCTCCTTCCCTGTTTTAAGCCACCCATCTAGCAAAGGGTGGACTTGAAAACCTGATTTCTCTGCCTCTACTCCAGGGTGTTGGGTGTGTTCTAGAGACTGAATTTGGGGCTTTGTCTCCTCTACCAACTGAGTTCTACCCCACTTCTGAAATAGGAATATTTCTAAATGTGGGAATGCCTAATGATGAAATTTTGAAATTTAAATCTTTAGCCCAGGAAGTCATAAAATACTCACTTAAATAAGCCAATATCAAGTCAGAATCATCTCCACGTCAGCCCCGGAGCTTGGCCCCGGAGACAGAAGTGAAAAGTATCTTTCTCATTTTCAAGGAGAGGACCATTTTCAATAGATAAGTCTAGATGATAAATCTGTTTAAAACTGTCCTTCAATCAATGAGCAGCTACAGTGTTGTGTTGCTTTTTATGAGCACTGTGACCCCCATGAATGAGGCTACCCCACTTCCACAGTTTGCGGGGCTGGGTTGATAGGAAGGGGTTGGGTCTGCGATTCTTTGAGCCCCTATTTATCCACAGTGGGAGCCTGTGTCACAAACATCACTAATATCTGGGGAAGAAAAGGTGGTGAAGACTAATTTCTCAACTCCAGTTACTACTCCTACCAAATATAGAATTTCATTTTCTCCTCTCTGCCCATTGTACCGCCAAGTGGCTGTTAATCAGACTTCAGTTTGACAGCCTTAAAACTCCGTCTCATTTCTTGCCCACCCCAAGCTCAGGTAGCTAATGAGCAGAAAAATGACCAGAGAGGAGAAAGAGAATAAAAGCTAACTAGGGGGATGATAACAAAGAATGTGACAGACAGCTGCGGATGCGGAGACATGTGGACTGCCCAGGGAGCTTCTCCAAGAAGGAGATGTGGTTTGATTATTTTTTACAAGGGTTTCTTTGCAGGACCTTTTCCCACCAGGAAGGGGACAGTCAAACTTGATCATTCTACCAAATTAATGTCAGAGAATTAAAAGTCAGAAGAAGGGAAGGAAGGAGGGAGGGAGGGAGGAAGGAATAAAGGACACATAAAGAAACTTCTGAATGTTTTCTACAGACAATGGATAGTGAGGAGTGGAATGTCTCCAAACCCCGAGTGTCCCCAAGGCAGGCTGCCCTAGCGTGAGCCTCATCTGATCTCTTTCGGGGTGACTTCAGTTAACACCCAGCCCCTGTGGTCTCTTTCTGTGACTCCACTGCTGGGGCATCGGTGTCGTCTAAGGCCCTTATGGTCAGCTCATGGCAATATTAGAAGTTAATTGGACCTGTAAGAGACCAGATCTAAAAGGAAGTCTTAGGCCATTGGGTGTACCCTCCAAAGAAATCGTGGGAGCTCAGCTCATGCCTCTTTTTGTCCTTTGCTTTTGGCCATGGGATGAGTGACTCTGCCCCGCATACCTTCCTTCCATATCCGCCTGGCCACAGGCCCTTGCCTTTACTGTGAGCCAAAATAAATCTTTCCTTTTATAAGCTGATCATCTCAGACACGGTTATGGTTACAGAAAGCTGGCCAACACAGCCTTTCTGTCTCCATAGAACCTTTTGCAGGTGGTGAAGGGCTCATACGCTGTTTCTGCATGATGACATTCATCACAATGATGAGCAGCTGTAATTCACACTGGGTGTCACTTGGTGACTTTTCTTCTGCAGCTGTGCTGAAGATGGTATTCAGAAATCATCCTCAGCGCATATGCCAGTTAATGTCACCTGAGCTGCTCTTTTTAGGAACCTGGGATTTTAGAATGTCCACCCTAGAATGACATGCAAAGGCACTTGTTCTTCATATCCCTGTATCCCATGGTTTCTAGTTTCAGCCCCAAAACACAAATGTGTGTATATAGAGGCACACATATGTACATGAAAGCCAAAACGTAAGCCTCTCACTCACCACTGAGCAATGCATGGTCCTTAGCGTTCTCCCAAGTTACTACCTGTATTGGTGACTTTCTCATTGTTATGACCAAATGCCTGAGAAAAGGCAACTTTGGGAGCAGTGATTTACTTTAGCTGGTAGATCAAGAAGGAATATGGTCCAGTATGGTGGAAAAGGCAGGTACGGTGTATCTGTAATCAAGAAACAGAGAGATGAATGCAAGACTCCAGTCTGTGGTATGGTGCCACCCATGTAGGGGGTGGAGGAAGCCTGGAGAGAATGTGGAAGGAGTGGATGGAAGTTCTGAGTGAATGTGTATTATTAGCAAGGACTCTAAGGCCTCAGACCCATGGGGATTATTTGCCAGTGTCTTCCTCTGGTGTGTGTGTAAGGATGTTAACAGCGAGAGCAAAAGCTAGCAACTGCAGCCTCCTCCTCCCTCAGGGTCGCGAAACCAGAGACTTCTCCCAACAGAGACTCCCCCCACCCCCAAAGGAGCAAATCTGCCTCCTTATGCTGAACATAATAAATGCACTCAGTTTCCGAGTCATTGTCTTGTTGGCACCACTCCAGCAGGATCTGCACGAACCACCCAGTCCCAGCTTTTCTGGGTGTCCAGCCTCTCTTCATTCCTTTGTCACCCCAGACATGTGGCACACCAGTCTTCCTTCATCAGGTAAACCTTTCAGAAACATGCTCACAGGCTGAATGTGTTTTCATGGTAATTCTAATCCGATGGAGCTGACCATGAAGACGGACCGTTGTAGATGGTCCATGAAGGATCTCTATGAAGTATGTGATGTCATACCTGACTTCCTCCACTCTCATTCTGCTGGTCAAAGAAATGACACCCTCACTACTTGCTAGAGAAAATCTAAGGAAACTTGATCACTAGGTTACCCCCACCCCCAAGGCCACCAACACTTGTACACTAACGACAATGACAAATTAAGAGTGGCCAACTTGCCTGGTGATGTCTGGTTATATCGCCACTTATCAACTTCGCACGTTCATGAAATCTATCTGCACATTTCCACAGGTTGAACTTAGTGTGTGAAGATGATTTGTAAACAGTGAACGAGGTAGAATTAATTTGGAAGAAGGCATAGGTGAAAGCAACACCTTTCCTTTTTACTCAATCCTCTTCCCGGGAGCAAGGAAAAGATACAGAAACAAATTCAAGGGATGAGAAGTGTTTAGTTGGAAACTCCAACTTGCCCCTGCATGACCCAGAAAACCCTCTGAAAATCCTGCCCACTCAGAGAGTCTCCAAACAAAGGAAAAGTGTGTGTGTGTGTGTGTGTGTGTGTGTGTGTGTGTGTGTGTGTGTGTACTCTCCCATACAGATTTGATGTCTTCTTCCACTGCTCTGAGTCTTAAGTTTTGAGACAGGGTCTCTCATTGAACTTGAAGTTCTTGATTTCAGTTACTGGCTAGCCAGGGAGCCTGAGGGTGGGAGTTTCCTCCTGTCTCTACTCATCCCAGTGTTGGGATTTCAAGCATGTACCTTCCATGCCCTGCTTCTTATGTGAGTTCTAGGAATCTTAACTTAATGCACATGCTTGGACAGAAAGCACTTTACCTACAAGGCCATCTCCCCAGCCCATGAAGTATGATTTTTTTTTTTTAATTTCCCAGAGCTGAGGACCGAACCCAGGGCCTTGTACTTGGCAAGGCAAGCACTCTACTACTGAGCTAAATCCCCAACCCCTGAAGTATGATTTTCTTTATAACCCCCTTTTCAGTCTCAGAAGTTTGTCAACTGCACTCTACTCACCATATCTTGCAAAGAGCTTTTATTTTGATTAATGGCAGTGATGGAATTCATAAGCAGTGGTTATAGGATTGGCCATAGGGATTCTGACTTATTCCACTGTCCTCTATTTATTCACCATCATTTAAAAACTGTGTATCAGATATAACATAGATCATGAAAAATGGGAGGATATCTGTGTGAGTTTAGGGTCACAGTGTTTTGGACTGATGCTAACTAAACCAAATGACAAAAATTAGAAAGGACCTTGTTCTCCCAAAAGCCAATGCTACCATTTTACTTATGGAAAAAAGGACAGGAATGTGGTATTTCCATATCCACGCAGTGGTCTTGTGTGACATCCTTGGCTGGAACTCAGATCACACAAGCACATCGCACATCTACCTACGGCACATTTCCTGACAGGACACAGATTTCTCACTGAACTGGAAATCCTACCTTTTATACCAGAAAGGCTTTTGTTGGCAGATTAATCTATCTGATCCTCTTCTTCTCACTCTCGTGGACACATATGTTGGCAGGAAGTGTGATTCCATCCAAGGGACAGTGAAGCGAACCTAGTGAAGGATGTCTAGGGAAATTTTTCTCACATAGACAAGGAGGCTGTACAAGGTGGAGGAACTATCTTCTTCTGCCTCTAGATGTTAGTAGGAGGAGGGTGTAGAGCCTTGAAGTACTATGGCTAGGCAATGGCCTTGAGGAACCAGCCTTGAGAGGAGCACAAATTGAAGGAAATGAGTTAATTAACAAACCCATTTAAACTTGTGGTTGGACGAAGCAAAGTAGTGCATTGTTATTTTAACCTACTTTCAAGAACAACATCCAGCAGTGTGCTACAATAGGAGTCACTGAAGAAAAGGTCTGTGTGGTTTGAAAGAAAATGGCCCCCAAAGGAAGTGGCATTATTAGGAGGTGTGGGTTTGTTGGAGTAGGTATGGTCTTGTTGAAGGAAGTATGTCACTGTGGAGGTGGGCTTTGAGGGTATATAGATGCTCAAGCCATGACCAGTGAGATAGTCTACTTCCTATTGCCTGTTGATCAAGATGTAGCCAGCACCATATCTGCCTGCATGCTGCCATGCTCCCCACCATGATGATAATGGACTGAACCTCTGAACTGTAAGCCACCACCTCAATTAAATGTTTTCCTTTATAAGAGTTGCCATGGTCATGATGTCCTGTCACAGCAATAGAAACCTTAACTAAGACAGCCTGGGACATTTCATAGACAAAATGCTGCGTGGGTGTGACAGTAGACATAAACATGCCATTAAGTCATCTACTATTCCATTCTCACAATCTAGAATACATTTGTGTGTGTGTGTGTGTGTGTGTGTGTGTGTGTGTGTGTGTGTGTGTGTGTGTGCCTGCCGATTACAGCAGGGAACTTTGGCTTAGAGATGTTAAAAGATGTATTCAGGTTCATGCTGCTACTGGATGGCATAACATATTCAAGTCCATCCTGTCTGGTACCAAGTCTTAGGTATTCTTTGGTTTCCTTGTACCACTAAGAGATAGATGGACTGTACGGTTAGTGATGAACCGCTTTCATTATGAGAGTTCAATGGTGACTCAACAGCAGAGACTGCTTTACCGAGTAGAACTCCGTGAACTCTTCCAATTAGAGGGAGGGCTGGGGCTGCTGCTCCGTCGGCAGAGCGCTTCCTTAGCATGCAGGAAGCCTGGTTCAGTCTCTAGCACAGCACTTTATTTCATGTGGCAGCACACCTGTAATCCCAGCACTTAAGAGGTAGAGGCAGGAAGCGTTACTGCTGTCGTTGGCGGCGTGAGCCTGGGAGAGGGGAGCCTAAAAATGAGGCAGACTAAAGTCTCATACAGTAGCTAAGTTTATTCAGGTCATCAGACAATTCATATTCCAGGGATAGTCTGAGGTTTAAACAAGGTCATATGAACAAAGTTCACATGAGTTCACGCTGTACATAGTCATGAGGGCAACTGTGCTTGGAAACACCGTCTGAGTAGTTAGATGATCTGAAATAAACCCACTCCTACTTACTACACCTGGGAGGGCCATGAAAGCAAATCCCAGGAACAATTTTGTGCTTGGAGGGCTGAGGGCACAAGACTCTTGCACTGTTCTCTTAAAGCTTTTTCACAAGCAACCAGAATTCTCCTCACATGGAACTTCATTCATGGAGCATGTTCCAGCAGTCATGGAAGATCATATATTTTGAGGCTAACCTGGGCTACATGAGACTGTTTCTCAAGAAATAACAAACAAGGGCTGGAGTGATGGCTCAGTCAACACAGCGCTTACTGTGCAGACATGAGGACTGAGTCAGGTCTCCCAGGACTCAGATGTTTAAAAAGCTAGGATGTGGCCGCTAGCGGGTGCGTATGCTCCCTAGTGGATGATGCCACACCAGTGTACACACAGACAGAATAAATTTGATGCAGTCAGATAGAAAGGAAAGAAAGAAGGAAAGAAGGAAGGAAGGAAGGAAGGAAGGAAGGAAGGAAGGAAGGAAGGAAGGAAGGAAGGAAGGAAAGAAGGAAGGAAGGACAGAAGTTGAGAAGGGAATATGTTGAAAATCTAGAGATAGTTAGAGGAGAGACATGGAACATGGATGTGTTTATAATACAATGTATACGTGTACGTAATTCTCAATAAATAAATTTCTTTAAAAGCCAAGCATAGGTGTATTCACTTATAATCCCTTTGTTGGGAAGGTAGAGACAGGGCTGAGGTTCACTGGCCAGCCAGTCTAGGCTAAACAACAGCGGCAGACTCTATGTCAAAAACAAACAAACAAACAAACAAACAAACCAAACTAAACCAACCAAACAACAACAACCAAAAGGCAGACAGAGCCTGAGGAATGACACTCAACATTGTTCCTTGGCCTCAGTAGGCACAGACACACACACACACACACACACACACACACACACACACACACGCGCACGCACGCGCACGCACACACGCACACACACGTACGCACGCATGCATGCACGCACATATACACATGCACCTACACATGCATGCATATACACACACAATGAGAAACAATTGCTCTGTTTATCAAGTGGTTACCCTAAGGTTCAGCGACAGAGGTAGTTAGGACACCCTCGAAATCTAGCATCTACTGGAGAAGTGAGAATGAAGGGTGGCCAGGACTGGAGGCCTCCACCCAGTTGTTTCAGGTTAAATGGGAAGCAGGGTAGCCCTGTGGCAGCTCAGGAGAACACCCAAGGTCTCCCTCTGTGCTGTCGTGAAGAAATAGAAATACAAGCCTCATGCTGGAAACTGTCTCCCCGCTCCCCTTTGTAGCAGGATCCATGTCTGCCTACCCTCGTATGACAATCAGTCTGGAATTAAAGGGGGCAATCTGTTTAGGGGTTTGGGGTGACTCTGGGCTGGAAGCTGATGGCTCAAGAAGGCCGTGAAGCTGGGGGAGCAGCCCAGGGGCTCTGATCCTCCTGCTCACGGCCAGCAGAAAGGCAGAGCAGGAGGGGCACTCTGGCCTGAAAAAATTGGAATAAAGAAGAAAACAAAATAGAGAGAAAACACAAAAGAGCAGGCGGTAAAAGAACGGGCCTCCAGGAGCGGCTTCTACCTGCCCTATTTCACCACAGCCCTGGGAGACTTTTAATTACTTGGCTCTTTTACAAACAGGGCTGACTATTTTGTCAGAGGGTCAAGGATAACAGCGGGATTTGCCCTTTCCTTGTGTTTAAAGGGACACCACCCCCACACAGTTTCAGGGACACCCAACCTAGAATGGCTTGTCAAGAAGGGCATACGCTTTTCCCCTGATCCTCCCCCTCCCCCCCCCAAAAAAAACCTCCCCCAGAGTCCGGGCTTTCTCAGCCAGCAAGAAGTCGGCAGGATCAGACACCATGGAATAACCCAGAATAAGATTTTGTCTGAGGTGCAGGTTTGGTGGTCACACTGAGCGCGTCTGGAGAACAGAGTTGGAGGACACAAAAAGAAACCCGCGAACAAATGCTCATCATTAAAAAAGAACTGAATTTGGGGGAAAAGGAATACTGGAGGTCGTCTTTCACCTTTTAGCCTATCCATTTGGGAATCATATCCTCTTCCTGGATGGTATGGGCATACCTTGCTCAGGCATTCATATAATTAAGCATTCATTGATAAACACCAATAAGACTTTTAATTGGAGGAATTTATCATACAGCAAAGCTCATTTAAAAGGTTACCTCGAGTGGAAAATTCTGCTCATCTCTACACTGCGGTTAAACATGGTGACTGGGGCTAGAGAGATGTCTCAGTCGGTAAAGCGCCTGCTTTCAGGGCATGAAGACCTGAGTTCCAGCCCCAGCATCCACCATAAAGCCTGGAGCTGTAAGGCTTGTTCCTGTAATTCTAGCACTGGAGAGGTGGAGACCAGAAACTCCCTGGAGTTCAGTGGTAGCCCAGCCTAGCCAATAGTTCTAGGGAGGGAAGGAGGGAAGGAGAGAGAGAGGCCAATGTCTCAAAACAGGTATAGGGTGATAAAGGAAGACATCCATTGTGACTTCTAGTATCTACACACACACACACACACACACACACACACACGATGGCTTTCCTACTCGTGGCTTATCTTTAAACTTTCATATTTTGCTTGTCTTCTTAACTGCAAATCGTTAACAGTGTACAACTCCAATTAAGAAAAATAAAAAGCAAAGCTGGAGTCAGTTACCACAGAGGAATGTCGTTGGCTCAGGCCTCAGATGTTTTCTGTGTCTCTAGTGAGCTACTTTGTAAAACTTCCAGGAAGTTCAGGGAAGCTGCCTTGACATCACTGAGCAAACCTTGGAGAAGCATCACCAGGGGAGACACAGGTCTGAGGCGCTGACACTGAGCTATTTGTAGCCTCTCTCGGTACTGATGGATTTTGCAGAGTCCCTCTTCAGGCTTCCTCCTTTGTGTGTAGTCACTCTGATGAAGGGTTTTAGCAGCTTAACCCACCTTGCTATATCTTTGCTCTGAGTTTTCTCCACGCGAACCATTTCTTTATCTCCATCCAGATAAGCCTTTGTTGGAATAAATAACAGAGAGTTAGGACATAGGAAAACAAGGGAGCTAACGTTTAGCTAACATTTAACTTTTCTTAAATGAACAATAGATGCTGTCAGCCAACTCAAGTGATCGGTTTGCATACAGAATTACAATAATGTGTTTTTCATGCTTAACATCATTATAATTTAGGTGTCTTGCCTATTCTACCATAAGACAAAATTGTTTCCATTTAATCACATGTTTTTCTTTCCTTTGGTTCCATTTTGATGAATATGGATAGTCACCTGACCACAACTTTTAGTTTTTAAATAATCCTACAGATTTATCCAGATTAAAAACACATTTGAATAGTAGAATGCATGCGAAAACATTTTTCCGATGGAAGACAGACTGCCTCCTTTAAAATGTTAGCTCTGATAGGATGTGCTGGATGGTTTTATGTTAATTTGACACAAACTAAAGTCATCTGAGAGGAAGGATTCTCAACTACGAAAATGTTTCCATAAGATGGGGCTGTAGGCAGGCCTATAGGTAATTTTCTTATTTGGTGATTGATGGGGAAGAGCTCAGTCCATTGTGAGTGGTGGCACCCCTGGGCTGGTGGTCCTGGGTTCTGTGAGAAAGCAGGCTGAGCAAGCCACGATGAGCAAGCCAGTGAGCAGCACCCCTTCATGGCCTCTGCATCAGCTCCTGCCTCCAGGTTCCTTCCCTGACTTCCTTCAGTGATGGACTATGGATGTGGAAGTGTAGGCCAAATAAACCCTTTCCTCCCCAACTTGCTTTTGATCGTGGCATTCTTCATAGCAATAGGAACTCTAACTAAGACATCACTTCCACAGAGAGGTGCTATGTCTGCCAGGCTATTTTCAGGGAAGACCACGTGATCTGAAATGACAGGATCAAGGGCTGGTGAGGTGGTTCATCAAGAGAAGGGCTCCTGCCGCCAAGCTTAACCGGATGAGTTTGGTTCTCAGGCCCCATATGGAGAAAGGAGAGGAGCAATGGTCATCAGTTGTCTTCTGGTCTCCACAAGCGTGCTATGGCGCACTTGTAAGTGGACACACACACACACACACACACACACACACACACACACACACCACACACTGTACAAAAGTATAATTTTTCAAATTTTCAAAAGGAATTGAAAACATTTGCATGTTAGCATTTTCATTGTATCTGAATTTTTAAACAAAGACTTTCATTTCTACCACCTTTGTTGGAATGTGTCATAGATTTAATAATCTGAAACATGGAATTCAACATTTTTTTCCTCATCTTCATGCCTAGGGATGCCCCGTCATCATCAAGGACACAATTAATGCATTTCCATAATCTCACAAAGAAAGCCAGGACCTCCCAGCTGTCTCCCTTCTCACCACCCTCCAGCCCTTGGCAACCACAACTAGCCTCTGTCTCTTTTCTTAGCTCTGGACAGTTCCTTTTAATAGTCTTGGGGAACAGGTGACATGTGTGTGTATGTGTGTGTGTTATATGTGTGGTGTATGTGTGTGTGTATGTTGTATGTGTATATGTGTGGTGTGTGTTTGGTGTGTGTGTGTATGTGTGTGTGTGGTGTCTTCTTTCACTTAATGAGGTATTTTCAAGTTTATCATTTTTCATTATGCACTTCATGCCCTTTTAAGACTGAAGAAAAGACATGGTTATCTATATTTAACTATTTCTTGTGTTTTTTTTATTATTAACTGGCTTAAATGGGACTGTAATAGTCATCTTTTTATCTTGGTGCATAGATGCTTTCCTAAAAAATACATTGCTTCTAAATGCCTAAATGTGTATATTATTTCATATGTACTAAACTTTTCTTTAAAAGAAATAATGTACAATTCACATAAATTATCTCATTCTAAATTCAATTAAGGAAGACCTGAGTGTTCAATAGATATTTAGGTCCATTTGTTAAAAAGAGTCAACAGAGTTTTGAAGGAATTAGTTATAAACCCTTGCCCACCTATCATCCCATGTTGGTTTTACAATTGATTTCCAAGTTTGCTACAAACACAGTACACTTCCCCAAAACACATTATTCTGCATTTAAGTGGTGCTGTAAGCATTCCGAGCCCCGTCACTGTGGATTGAAGCCATTAATGTATCTACATGGAAAATGCTCACCAGTTCAGCTGCCGGACTTTGCGGGAGAGTCCCCGCTTGTTCCTGTTTATTTAACACCACTGCACATCTATCTCACCATCTACAAATTACAATTCAATGTCTCTGCCAGTTAACAGTGGGGTGGGGGTGGGGGCGAGGAAGAGAATGTTCTGTACGCTTCTCTAGAGTCCACAGCTGAGAAGCGAGAGTCTATGTTCTAACCTTAGTTTCAAAACATGAGCTTAATTATTGCTCTCCAAGTGTAAGTATGAAAATTCTCTCACACCTCCAAAGACCCAGCAGTGTGCAATGTGGTGTCAATCTAGATTCTCTCCTGCATGTTGCTTAGGTTATCATATATCTATTTACTGAACTCTTGCCTACCTATCTCCCGATGATGGTTTTACAATTGATTTCAAAGTCTGTTACGAATGTAGTACATTTCTCCCAAACACATCATTATGCATAACATTAAAGTTTAACATGATTTTGCAATGCTTTTTTCATGTTAGGTAAAATTTACAATCAATGAAGCTTCTAACTCTGTGAGTACCAACAAATGCATACACCTGTGGGACTTAGGAGCTCCATGCTTATGGTGTCTGACCTCATAAGCCCTGTGACTCTACATGCCAGGTAAAATTTTGTCCTTGTGATTAGACAACTGACAATCAGACAATTGATAACATATCACGAATGAGAACTTCAAAACTTTTGTTACAGAAACCAGAAGGGCTGGGCAAGCATTATTTCATAGCAAGAAAATCTCAGATGATTTGCCTGAATGCAGCAGCATTTATACAAAGATGAACATCATAATTTGCTTTCTGTTGCTGTGATAAACACCGTGGCCCAAACAACATGGGGTAGAATGGGTTTATTTCACCTTGCAGGAACTGAAACAGAGACCATCGAGGAGCACTGGCTTGCTCCTCACGCTGGCTCACCCTGTTTTCTTATACAACTCAGGTCCACCTTGCCCAGATGTGGCATTGCCCACATTGAGCTGCACCCTCCCATATCAACAATTAATCAAGACAGGGCACTACAGACCTGCCTACAGTCAGTCTGACGGAGGCATGTTCTCACTGAGGCTCCTCTTCCCGGATAACTCTAGGTTGTATCAAGTACACAAGATTAACCAAGACAATGACAGAACTCTCTTATTAAGGAGAAGCACAGAGGCACGAGCTCAGGCTTTGCTGTCATGCAGCTTGAAGCATAGATCACCTCTCACTTGTTAGAGTCTCTCTCAGGCCGAACCTCAGTTTCTCACCTATAAAGTTGATACGACACTCGGTTATCACGTGACTTGACACTGTTACTGCTCCCACGAATCTGGGCTGTCCTGTAACCAGAAAAACGCCATAAATGGTTGGGTGTGGGTTCCCACTCCAGGCTGCAAGAATCTAGTGGGCTCCCCCTCCTTCTAGAAAACTGTCCACTGAGGACATTTACCCTGGAATGCTGCGGCTGGGACACTGTGTGGAGCCAGCGCAGCTGAGGCCATTCTGGACCATCAGCCCCCGGCCAGCAGCTGACCACAGACTCCCCAGGGAGCCCAGATGAGCCATGGATGTATCCAGATTGAATTACTAACCCACATAGCATCATGAGCTAAATAATGGCATTGTTTTAAACCACTGAGTTTTGGGGTACACAGCAATAGAAAGCACATGCATATACACTATGTACTTCACAAAGACTGTGTGAGTGTTTAAGATGATAATTCATGTGAAATGCTTTGAGCTAGTTCTGCTACCAGGAAATGATTGGCAGAATAAACTGTTTTCATATCCATCATCTTTTTCCTCATCACAATGATGGCACAAAATGCTATGGCTTCTAACATCCACTTACTCTCCAAATGTAATGTCTGCCCCCTTTCTTATCAGAGCATATTTAGAGTGTAGCTCAAATGCCACCTTCATAGAGAAGTTTCCTAAGACTCACCTGACTGAGAGCATACTATTCTCTGTCGCCTACCCTACCATGGGTGTGTGTGTGTGTGTGTGTGTGTGTGTGTGTGTGTGTGTGTGTGTGTAGGTAGATAATGCAACTTGTTTACATGTAAAGCTTTCAGCACTGTGCCTACCAGGAGGAAATCTGTCAGCATTCCCTCGCAGCACAGTTAGAAGCCAGGGTGTGTCTCACACTCTGACCTTAGCAATTGCACAGGACTCATCTACTATCAATGAAATAAAGAAGTAAAAATTAGTAGTGCTACGTTTTCTGCAGGGAGTATGACAAGCACACTTGTGTCCTCTTCTGTTCCTTTCAGAACTGCCTTCATTGTCTTGTTTCTACTTGGTTTCAAAGCAAATATCTTCTTCAAAACCGTGCTGTGGGAGTTCCACATTTGCTTAGGGCTCTGCTCTCTTAGAAGCACTGCAGACCTGAAAGTCCTCATCCGTTCTGCTCATGCTTTAAGCTACTTTAATTTTCTTGCAACACCTATTATATGAACTATGTCCTCAACAGTTGTGTCCCGTTAATATTTTTCAGAAAATGTTTTCATGAGGCTGAGCATGACAGAAGGAAGCCCCTTGAGGCAAGGTCAGGTTCCTGCTTGCAGGCTGGCTGGATGCATCTGTGGTTTCATGTCATTCCACTCAGTCATGTCATTCCACTCAGTCATCTGGCTATTCTTGCTTATCCTTTGGGACTTGTCTGGGTTTTATATCTCCCAAGAAAATGATTTCCCAACTCTTCTGGCTCAAACTCGCCAGTCTCCCAGCACCCCCTGCTTCGTTACAATGAGACTGTGATTGTCTCTTTCCAGGAAAACAAACATTGGAGGTGGCTGTTTATTTTCCTTTCTTATTTGCATATTCTGCCCACGGTATCCCATACTGAAGAATCGTTTTCTCACTGGTGGTGAAATGCATGAGGACTGTTTTCTAAGCTGAGTTTGAGAAGGATCCACAGTGTCTCTACCTGCCCCTGGGGAACGCTAGTCTGCTTGGAAGAAATGACACGTACACCTATACAGTCATATTGCTTCATGTAGCAGCTGTCCTCGCCATCTCATGTTGACCTAGTCTCTTGCTGAAGGACATGTTGTTCAGATCTAATTGCGGCAAGAACTATTAGACATTCACTGTAACGTTTTAGAAGATATTTAAACTTAATGGGCCCTAAAACTCTAGTTAGAAACTGCAGTTTTTGTTTAAATGTACAAATTAATTATTTAACATAACTCACTTTATTTTTAATGTAGGTTATTGACTGGTAAGTCAGTCAATGAGGTCAATATTATTCCTGCAGGTGGCAGAGTCTCTGGGTCAATATGCAGCCCTGATTTGCAATTTACCAGCAAAGTGGACATGCAGCATGGCTTGTTGGAGAAAGACAAAAGAAGCATGTATTCGAGTGTTTCTTTTGTTTCTTTTTCACGTGTCAACCTTTGACACAGTTTAAATTATCTTTAACTTCAAACCCCTTTGCATTAAGGACAATCGTAGTCTTTTGTAACCACCACCATTGACCATGCAAGGAAACTTTTCATCATCCGAACTAAAGTCAGGTCCGCACTGGACAATTAAATTGCCATTCCCTCCTCTCTTTCCACTCCTGACAACCATCATTGTATTTATCTTGAGGAAATGGCCTGCTTTAACTGCCTTACACAAGAAGGATGATACAATATTTGTCCTTTTGTGTGTGGCTTATTTCATGTAACATGGTATCTTCAAGATTCAGAGGTAGTATAGCATGAACCAAAATTCCAAGGATTTGGGGTCTGGTACTGCCCTATGGCCAACATTTAAATTTAGTTTCAACTATGACTGCATTTGTGTCGTTCATGACTCTTGGCTCCCAGGAATAATCTGCTTTAGACATTGGTGGAAAATTATGTTTGAATCACTCATTTGAATTATCTGTGATGCAGACCTGTGAGTGAAACTGTTAAGTCCATCAGTGACCGTTGGCTTAATCCTGTGGAGAGGTGCCATGAAGGTTTGTAAATGGACTGGGTCCATTTACATCTCCAATATCCTCACCAACATTTTTCATTTCTAATTTTTAAGATAGTCGCCATCTTTGTAGATGCTAGGTGACACTTCACTTTGTTTTGAGCTGTGTTTCTCTAGGTCTTTGTGGAAATATCCATTCAATTCCCTTGTCTGACTTTTAAGTGGGCTCCTTATTTTGTTGTTGAGTCATACGGGTTCTCTATATGGTCTCGATACAAATGCTTTACTGCACTCATAATTTATAAATATTCAATTCTGTAGATTCCCTTTATCTTCTTCACCTTTGCTTTGATGTAAAAAACTATTAATTGTTATAAAGTCCAGCTTTGTTCCATTTTTCTGATTTTGGTGCTTTTGGTGTCATATTTAAGAAATTATTACCAAGTCCAATGTCAAACCACTTTCTCCTAAATATTTTATAGGCTTTGTAGCTCTGGTCTTTATGTTTGGGTGAGAGTTTGATCCATTTTGGATATAGAAGGAGGTGAGAATTCATCTTCTCTGCATGCAGACATCTTGTTTTCACAGTAGCATTTGCTGAAGAGACCATGCTTTCCTCATTGAAGAATGTGGTGCCCTCACCAAAATATTCTTAATAAACTTTATTATAAAAATTCTTCCAAATATATAAAAACATCACATAACAAAATTATTTGACTATATTCGTGGAAGTTTAATTCTTTGCTCCCTGAACTTACTTGAATCTTTTGTTCTCACTACTACTCAGAATCTACATATGCTGCTGTTATACACTGTGTAAGAGAGAAAACTAAAGAGAGGAAATTTAGAACTTTAAAGAGATACAAATCTGGTTAAGATTGAGAAGAGAATATGATTACTTTTCATTGGCTAGAGAGTCCAGAGCTGGGCCAGCTTTACTGTGAGACCAGAAGCTGCAGAGATTGTGTGGCAGTTTGAATGTAATTGGCTTCAATAAACTCACGGGGAGTGACACTATTAGGAGATGTGGCTTTGTTGGAATAGGTGTGGTCTTGTTGGAGGAAGTGTGTCACTGTGGGGGAGGGCTTTAATATCTCCTACATGCTCAAGCCATGCCCAGTGTCTCAATTCACTTCCTGTTGACTGTGGACCAAGATGTAGAACTCTCAGCTCCTACTGCAGTACCATGCCTGTCTGCCCGCCACTATGCCCCACCATGGTGATAATGGACTAAACCTCTAAAACTGTAGCACGCCCCCCCCCCAATTAAATTTTTTCTATATAAGAGTTTCCATGGTCACGGCATCTCTTCACAGCAATAGAAACCCTAACTAAGACAGATTGATTCTCATCGAAAGCAGGAGTCTCTCAGGGTTCACCTGGAGCTGCCATGTCCCCAGTGCTTGGAGCTTAGCATATGGTTCTTGCTGCTAATTTCCTATTTTCTCTCAGAGACAGGTATCCATCCACAAATATTTTCTTGTTCTTTTCCATCATTAGCTAACTATATTTTCTGCATCATCACAAGAAATCTTGTGGGGCTGTGAATGTAGTTGAGTTGGTTGAGCTTGCCTGGCATGAACAAGGTCATGAGTATGATCCCCAGGAGTCTATGAACTGGGCATTGAGAAGTAGAGGTGGCAGAATGAGAAGTTCAAGGTCATCCTTGGCCATGTAGTAGGTTTGAGGCCACCCTTGGTTACATGACAGCCTATCAAAATAAAATTAAATTAAATTGAGAGTCAGAGGGAAAGCAGAGAACAACAGGTGGATGGGAGAAAAGGAGAGAGCAATTTAACATCGGTTATTTGTATTTCCAAAGAAATGAGATACACATGAATGGGATGACTTCATTACTTTTACATTGTTGTGATAAAACACCATGACCAAGGCAACCTACAGAAGAAAGTACTTAACTTACCATTTCAAAGGTTTATGGTCCACGATGGCATAGAGAACAAGGGAGAACTCACATCTCCATTCACAGCCACGAGGGAGAGAGAGAGAGAGAGAGAGAGAGAGAGAGAGAGAGAGAGAGAGAGAGAGAGAGAGAGACAGAAGGAGCACTAGGGACACAGGCGTCTTTTGAAACTTCAAAGCCCATCCCTAGTGACACACCTCCTCCAACCAAGCCACACCTCCTAATCCTTTCCAAACAGTGCCACCAACTGTGGACCAAGTATTCAAATGTATGAGCTAGAGGGGTGGAGGTAGGGTTCTTATCCAAACCACATTTTACTCCCTGACCCCAATAAACCCATGGCCATATCATAATGCAAGATGTATTTAGTCCAACTTCAAAAGTCACCATAGTCTTTCATAGTCTCCACATAGTTTAAAAGTGCAAAGTCTCTTCACGACTCAAGGCCATCTCTTAATTGTAACCCCCTGTTACAATCAAAATAAAAAGCAACTTACATACTTCCAACATAGAATCCTACAGAATACACATTACTATTCCAAAAGGGAGGAATCTGATAATAGCAAGGAGATACTAGACCAAAATGCACAACCCAGCAGCACAAACTCCAAATCTTGTTGCTGAGATACTCCTGCTTCTCCAGCGTTGCTGAATGCAGTGCATTTCTCTGTCTTAGGCTGTTTCTACTCCCTGTGTTCAGCTCTCCTCAGCAGGTATCCCATGCCTCTGGTACCTCTAACATCTTGGGGTCTCCAACATAATTCAGGCTTCCCTTTCACAGCTTCAGACAATGACCTCTCTCACACAATGGTCTCCATGTAGGAAGTCCCCTGCCATATGCCTGACCTCCACAACTCCCCTTAACTGTGCAGGAAGATTCCACCAGTCCCTTTACTTATGTACCCTTCATGAACCTAAGGCAGCACCACATGGATGGCAATGCCAAGTTTGACTATCAACTTGGGGTGTACCCTGACAACCTGGAATCATATTCATGGCAGCTTTGATTTGTTGTTGCTTTTTAGGAGCAGAATATTTCTTAGACCTTTTCTTTTCACAAGTTGGAAGCTGAGCTGGGTGGGGTCTTGCCCTGAGGTCATCCCTCCCTTTATTCCATTTTGCATCAGGCTTTTCTTTAATCTTCTCAACTCTTTTAGCACAAGACGTGGCTCTAATGTTAAATTTCTTGGTGCACTTTTTTTCCACCCTCAAATTATATATTTTGTAATTTTTGTCCCCATTAGCTCTTTTATTGTAGACCTACATAAGACCTACTAATAGCAACACAAGAAAGTCAATGTTAGGCTGCCTGGAAATTTCCTCCACAAAGAAAATTAGTCCTTTACTTTTCAATCTAGCATTAGGAAATTTTTCAGAACAAAGTTAGAAAGCAGCCACTTCTCTGCCCAAACACCAGAAGAATTATCTTTAGCCCAGAGGCTGATATTGTTCCCATCTTAAACATCTTGACCTGGATCCTCCACAGTCTACATAGCTCTTAGTGCCACTGTTTACTAAGCTCTAACTAGGACGGCCCATTAAGCTTGATTACAGCATTCAATCACCTTCTTAGTTCAAAGTCCTAAAGTCTTCCACATTCCTCCAAAAATCAAAACAAGTTGTAAAAGAAAGGGCTTAATTTGGTTTATAGTTTCAGGAGGTGAGAGTCCATGATGGCAGAACAGAGAAACACCTGAGGATTCATATCTTAACAACTATGAGACAGAGGAGAGAGAGAGGAAGAGAGAATGGTCTGGGGAGAGGGAGATGATAGAGATAGAGATGATAGAGATGATGGAGCTAGAGATACATAGAGATGATAGAGATAAAAGATGCAGAGAGAGATCGAGACAGAGAGGACATGTACTGGGAATCCCATTAGTGTTTTGAAACCTCAAAATCTGCCCCCAGTGACATATCTCCTCCAACAAGGCCAAACCTCCTAATCTTTCTCAATAGTTCCACCAACCAGAGACCAAAGATTCTAGACCCTATGGGGACCATTGTCATTCAGATCATCACAGGGTCCAACAAAGATGAATCTTTCTGTACACGTCTTTATTTCCCTTCCCACTCTTGGCATGCCTGGCCATCATATACCTTCAGCTATAGCTATGTAGACGAAAGGTCAAGGTTCATTCTGATGGCTGTGGCGGTCATTGCCCAGAATCCCAAGTCTGAGATTTGAGAAGAAAGCAGATTCCTTCAGAGTCTTCCATGGGAAATAGCCATTCTTTCCTGTCCCTTGCCTGTATGGGCTCCACCCTGTAGAGCTGTAATCAGTGTCACCTGGGTCCCCTCCTCACAATACCTCACAACTTCACCTGAAGGTCTTCACTGTTATGTTCCACTTCTTAAGCAGAGGTGACTTAAATGCCAGCTCCCAATGTGAATCTGCTTCACGGTTCAGCTTCCCATACTCATTAGCCCCCTTAGCTTTTGAGTTGAACAGTTGCTTTCTAATGTTTCCAGAAATTTCTGTTGATACTTTCATGTAAAGCCATTGTCTGAGCCACGTGACTTGGCATTTGCTGTCCAGGGCAACGCTACCCTCCACAGACCTCTTCCTTCCCTTCCCTGCACTCTTGACCCAGACCCGGGGAACAGGCACCTCAAGGCATGGATGGTGTTTACTTTGGCACAGTTTCATCCATTGTGCGTGGTCCTCAATATCCTCCTCATAAATATCAACCAGAGCTAAGGAAATGGCATCCTTTCCCCCTGCTTTCACCGTCCTTTCTTGTTGTTTTCACATTTCCACTCAGTCCTGAAATTTCAAAAGTAACCAAGAGGCACGAATCCTCCAATTACACCTTACTCATCGTTTCTGAGGCCTTAGGAAGGAGGGAAAAGATTAAAACGAAACTAACACAGGCTAGCCATGTGGATAGCTTGGCTTACACATCATGCACAAAGCCCTGGGTTCTGTCCCCAGCACCACATAAACCAGGTACTTACCTGTAATTCCAGCAGTGGGAGGCAGAGGCAGGAGGAACAGAAGTTGAAGTCCATTCTCCACCACTCCATAGCAAGTTCAAGGCCAGCCTGGGATACATGAAACCCTGTCTGGGAGAAAATATATACATAAAGACTTGACCCTTGTCTAGTAAATTCTGTGAGCCTTCTGTTGGTTCCCACAAGCCTTCTGTGGAAACTGTGATAAGTGGGGATGCTCAAGGAGGAGAATGTGAGTGTTATGAAATGCCACATCTTCCTGCCTGAGGGAGATTTATTTATTGGAAATTATATTGCAAGGAAAAAAGTCTAAATAAATGAAATGTCCAGTCATGATGTCACATGTCCATGCACTGTAGAATAGAGCCACGATTCTGCACTTAATATAAACGAAGCTGTCCAAAGCTTGTTATTCTAAAGCTGGAAGCAGGCAGCTCCCCTGTGGGCCTCGTGGTCCCTGCTCCCAGCCTGATTCATGGCCAGCACTGAGACACAGGAAGTTCACGTCTGCAGAAATCTAAACACCGTGAAAATGGAGCCGAAGGAGTGCATGGAAAGGTAAAAATGGGCTAAGCCCCATAACCCAGACAAGAGCCACGCAGCTCAGCAGGAGGGAGAGCAGGGAAAAACTAAACTCTGGCTCATGGACAATTACCCAGTTTTTGCAAAATGAAAATGGAATTCCCTTGTTCAAAATTCCTTAAGAACTTCAAGACAAGGGAAATAGAGAGCTAAACCAAGTGTGGAGGTCTTTCTAAGTGTGGGGCTGCACATGCCTACCCGGGCTCCACAGTCCAGACACTGGCTCTTCCAAACAACCCAGGCTCTAGCTATGTAGCTCAGTGGGCGGAGGGCTGGGAAGTCCTTGGTTGCATCCTCAGCACCATGAAAGCTGGATGTGGTAGATGAATATAATCCAGCAATAGGAAGGTGGGGCCAGGAGAATCAGGAGTTCAGGGTCATCCTCAGCTACATAATTTGAAGTGATCCTATGTGTTTGAAACAGGATGAGGAGTTGTGCAGCAGTGAACCTCGGTGACCTCAGCTAGAAACCACTCATTCATCTTGGTTATTTGAGAACAGAATTACATATTAAATGGTAGTATATGCAGGCATTTGCTATTTACATCTGAGGTTGTTTGTATGTGACTGCAGAATAAGGTTGGGGTCAGGGGAAAACCTTTTAGTCCAGTTTAGGCAGTGTCAGCTGGGTAGCCTTGAACCCTAGGCCCTTTGTACAGCTGAGCATCATCAGTACCCACACCTCCAGGACAGCCACTGGGGAAGTGTTTAAAACACACCACCACAAATCTGTCCTGTTGCTGTGTCTTTCCTTGCCCTAAAGAAAGATAAGCAAGCGTTGATTTCCCACAGTGTAAATTTATCTGTCCCCCTTTCTCACTTAAGACTTGCAACAACAAAAGAAACATGAAAACTGTCTTCATTACAGAGCAAATTTAGAGTAACGAGCAAGTGACTCCTCAAGACAGTGCACTTGAGTAGTGTGGGTAAGAAGTTTTAGGGTCCAGAAGCCTTGGCCACAGGAGCCTCTGTTCAGCCCCTCTTGGAGGGTATCATGACCCTCGAGAATCCTCTAGGAGTCTTCCTGTATTTGCCCAGTCAGAGACTAGATGAGGAGAGCCATTTGGTTTAAATGGGTAGTAATGAAATCTCGCTGCTCTCATTAAAACAAAAATACAATAAAAAATACCACTGCCTGCTGCTGGTAGGTGGAGTTAGAATGAGCAGAGGTAAACTTCAGTTTCAAGGGGCAAGTGTTAAATGATTGCTCTCTAAGCTGGCTGCCAATGCTGTGCGAGACCTCGCTCCATTTTAATAATTCGTCTTTTGTTTGCAGCAGAAACAGAAACGGCGCGTTATGATTTGGAAGGGGGTTTTATGTGCAATTAGAGTGCCAAGAACCACGACGTAACACATTTCAGGTTCCCTAATTGGGCCAAGAGGAAACCATCATTTCTGAAGTGACTTGGGTGCCTTACCCTGGTTCAACTTCTCTGAAATACTTGGAATTATTTTGGTAATGCCTGCTTATTTTCAGCATTTCCATTTAACGTTAAGGCCGTGTGTTTTCTAGCTGTGCGTCTCTGTTATGGGAAACAGTGTTAATGACCAGTTTCTTACATTCTGAACCTGTCAAGAAAATTGTCATTTGTAAATGATTCCATGTGACGGGTTTTTTTTAACCTTAACACAACCCCACTCTCCTCCACCAAGACTCAGAGCCAAATTAATATCAATAGTGAAATGATTTCTGTCCATGCAACCAGTAAAATGCTGAGTATTTAGGAAAAATCATCTCTTGAAACAATAATAAAAGTCTCATAGGTTCTTATACACAGCTATCAAATGAGTCTCTGATAATTAGTCTCAAATATTCTCATAATTTTTGCATAACTCCAACTAGTAAAGTCAAATGTTAAATAAAACAGCTCTAAATGAAGAAAGCAGAGAAAATCGCTTTAGTTTGTTTTAATCAATATTTTATTTCTTGCAAAGCACTATGGCTGCTTCTGGAAATCAATGATGCAGTGCGGCCTTTGTAGTTCAATTGACTTTCTGCTCCAGACCATCCACATGGCTATTAACGCAAAGTGAAATTAAGATGGAGAGCTGCGCAGTCAGACCTGAATAATCCATACGAGTTTACCCCATACCCCAGGGTCTCTGAAAACACTGTGCTGGGTAGGAATGGGCCTGACATCCTCCATATGCTATTGACTTGTTGAATCCCAGATTCTTTAATCTGAATAAAAATAGCATTTTTCAATCTGACTGGCATTGGGAGAGGTCCAGCCACAACCAAATCAATAACTCCTTGGAGACAGAAGAGTGCACATTAGCTACACAGAATGACAGTGCGCTGGCTGAGCCAAAGGAAGCAAAGAAAACATCATTTATATAAATCTGTGCATTTACACATGGATGTATATTCACCTGTGATAAAAATCCAGATAACTAGGATTAAAATTATGGGAACTCTGCCAGAGAAAGAAGAAAATACAGTAAGACTTGGGAGACAAGGAACGGCAAATGCGGAGGTCTGCAGCCTCTAACGTGTGCGAGGGGAGAGTGTGCAGCAGACAGGCATGTGCCCAGCAATGAAAACGTTTGTCCAGCTGTGCTTTGAAACTACTAACAAAAACTTCAGTTGCTCACATATATCATTGGAACATTTTGTTGACTAGAAATTTTCCTCTTAAACATTTTTATTATCCTTTTGGTTTGGCTTATCGTGGTATCACTGGCAAATTAAAAATTCCATATATTTCCAGCATACAAAGGGGTGCAACATGTGTATGTATGTGGACTCTGTGAATGGGGTCCACAATCAAGCTGTCTCACACGCCCATATTGTCCTATGGTTAAGTTCTTTGCATGCATGAGGACACATGAGAGCCTCTTACCACATTTCAGCTGTGTGAGACAGTCTTTTTAACTCATAACTCACCTGCACACTGAATCTTAAGAACTTGTCCCTTAGATGTGACTTACCCCCTTGGATGATTTGACCTACAGCTCTCCCCATACCTCAGGTCCTGGTGAATGCTGATTCTAACTCTGCAGTTAAGACTCTGTTTTTATTTATTTATTTTTTTAATATTTCACATGAAACTATGTTCATAGAGCATTTGTCTTTCTGTGACGGGCTTATTTCACTCAGCCTAGACATGTTTTTCCAAATAGACAATTTTCTCTCTTTTCAGAGTTGGGGAAAAAAAGTTCCATTCTGTCGTGTTTTCTTTTCCTTTAAAAACACGTGCATGTGTGTGCATACGTGGACATGTTCACATGTATGCAGGTGCGGGTGTAGGTGTTGGTGCATATAGGGATTAGAGCTCAATCTTGGGTGCCATTCCTCAGGAGCCATCTACTTTCTTTTTTTTTTTTCTTTCATATTGATAGCATTTGTTCTTTGATAGTTTCATGCCTGTATATAGGACATCGTGTTTAATCTCATTCCCCTGCCAACTCTGATCTTCCCCTCACTGCCGTCCCCCCTTACCCCCCCCCCACCGCCGCTCATTCATACTGGTCCCTTTCTCACATTCTTGCCTTTTTGTCTTGTTTGTGACCCACTGACTTTAGTCAGGAATATCTGTGTGACCACAGGTTTGGAACTATCCCCTGGAGCCTGCTCACTGTTGGGTGCACAGCTAAAGGCGATGACTGACTATCCTCCTCCAGAATCCATTAGTGGCTCATAGTTCAGTGGGGGGAGGAGGGCCTCATGAGTGCCTGTCAGCCCATGATAGCCTGTTGACCAGCCCAGTCTTGGGCAGGACCATCAGAACAGATCAGTCCATGATAGCCTGTTGACCAGCCCAGTCTTGGGCAGGACCATCAGAACAGATCTTACAGCTGCTGTAAGATCATGTTGCTGTGGCTGTGTGACATTCGGAGTCTAGCATTTTCTCCTTATCTTTGGGTTCTTGCATTCTTTTCTCTCTGCTCTCCCCACCTTAGATGGAGTAGTTTAAATGTCCCTAAACCTTAGCACTATGAGCACCAGACTATCATTTATTCTAAGCACTATGAATAGCCTCAAGTCTGCATCCACTGCCTTTCACTGAAGAGACCCTTCTCTAATTAAGAATGAGAGTAACATTTGTCCATAGGCACAAGCATAAATACTGAAATTACAGTTTGGTGTCATGTCAATTTAGATAAATAACAGTAGTGAGTTCCTTCCTGGGGTCTATGACCTCCCCCAGATGTGACTTTTTGAACAGGTTTACAGTCCCACATCTTGTTTCTTGAAACGGCGATCATTACTGGCCTAGCACTTATGATTTAGGCCATTCTGTAAGGCTAGTGAGTCCAGGGGAACCTCTGGCTTCTGCCTTTCCAATGCTGAGATTAGAAACACATGCCACCATGGTCAGTTTTTTACATGGCTTCCGGAGATGAAACTCGGGTCCTCATATTGTGCAGAAGGCTCTTTTCTGACTGAACCACTTCCCCAGCCCCATGCCGCGCTTTCTTGACTCTATCACATCGTTGATGGACGTTAAGGTGTTCCCTTGAATTGACTAGTATGAATAACGCATTAAGGAACTGAACATGGATGAAAATGTCTCTTCAAGACATCAATTTTATATTCTCAGGCTGTACAGCTGAGTGAGATGCAAGTAGTATAGAACGGGGAAAAATTTTGGTCTACCATATATGGGAAAGGGGTGTGTCCTAATTTGCTGCTTTGTTGTTGTAATAAAACACTGACCACACCTGGCTTGGGAGGAAAGGGTCTATTTGACTTGTAGGTTACATTCCATCATCAAGGAAAGTCAGGGTAGGAACTCAAGGCAGAAACCTTAAGGCAGGAATAGAAACAAAGACAGTGGAGAAATGTATATAACCCAGGACCACCCATCCTGGCATGGTGCCAGCCACAATGATCTGGGTCTTCCTACATTAATCAGCAGTTAAGAAGATGCCCCACAGACATTCCCACAAGCCAGTCCAATGGAGGCAATTCCTCAGTTAAAGTTTTCTCTTGCAAGACAATTCAAGTTGACAACTGAAGCTAAACTATGAAAGGGGATAATATCTAAAATTCCCAAGAAACCCAAAACCCTAGGAGTCAAAAGTCAA
The DNA here is from genome assembly GCF_004664715.2 of Peromyscus leucopus. Classification (NCBI taxonomy): domain Eukaryota; kingdom Metazoa; phylum Chordata; class Mammalia; order Rodentia; family Cricetidae; genus Peromyscus; species Peromyscus leucopus. Next base: position 132,724,735 of record NC_051067.1, on the reverse strand, counting down.
ATTTTTAAAAAATTTGTTAAGAGGCTGGAGAGATGGCTATGAGCTTTATAGTACTTGCTGCTCTTCTAGGGGACCCAAGTTGTGTTTCAAGAGCCTTTGTTGGGTGGCTCACAACCACCTGTAACTTCAACTCCAGGGACTCAGACACCTTCTTCTGCCCCCACCCATGCACTGTACTCATATGCACATACCCACAACACAGACACACACACACACACACACACACGTAAATAAAATTAAAATTTTAATTTAATTAAAAATTAAACATTGTAAAAACTATTATTAGGTCTGAAACAGATATTCAATAAAACCTTCAGATGGTCCACAGCTATATGTAAAGATACCCAACACCACCATCACTAACATTCACATCAGAACCACAATGAAATGCCGCATATAATCTGATCACACTTGACAACGGATGTCATCGATGTATTTTGCAAATATCACCCATTCCATCTACATAAGATCGTTCTCCATTATTGTATGGTATTTATCAGTTCACTTTGAACACCAACATTATTTTAAAAAAACTGTATATTACTGTTATTTAGCAAAATGTATATTACCATTTTGCATTACTAAGGAAAAAAAGCCTGTGAACTAAATATTGAAATGCTTTCCTGTCCTTTTATGCTATTTTTTTTTCACGGTAGCAACATTTAATGGTGGGAGGCATCCGTCCTTCTTGGCCACCGCCTTCCTCATGGCGGCCAGCACGTTACTCAGCTCCTCCTGCTTCCTCTTGGTGCAGATGTGTGTGCCCACCCTCTTCTTGATGAATTTGAGCACGGGCTTGTTCTTGGACACCTTCAGCAGCTCCATGGTGGGCAGCTCATGGGGTACGAAGCCACACACATCCCGGATCATGTCCCACTTGGTGTGCTTGGTGAGGTGCCTGTGGCACTGGCTATGTGCCAGCTTGCTGACATTCTTCGTCACCTTGTGGCCCTTGTTAAGGCCCGCGGCCATGGGGTAGCGCAGGGCCATGGTTGCTGCGCTTCAATGGCAGCCACAACAGGAAGCTTTGATGCTAATTTTTATCTACTAAAATTCCTTTCAGTATGAGTTGACATAGTCTTTGAATGCACACATATATGTGAAAACATAAACAGGACTAATTGGTTACAGTAGTTCTACATGGTGTCACCTCCTAATCTGATTAGGAGTTGATGATAGCCAGGGGGTGTGGTGTAGATGGTCCTGACTCCTTGGGAGACTGGCCAGAAGACTGAAGTCAGTCATAGCAGCATAGTGAGATCCCACTTAAAAAAAAAAACTGTCTGTGATTCTACACATGATGCCAAACCCTGCCCGTGAAATGCATTTGTGATTTGTGACACAGGCCATTGCCACCATCGACAGATTTTCCTTCAAATTGCTGGCATCTGTTTTTCAAGTTGGTATCATGTAATTGTGTGTATTCTGCATGCATTGTATAAGCTTCTTAATGTTGAAGATTATTGAGTCTGTGGAAAAGTGAAAAGAATTATGAGCTGAGTGTCTGTGAGCTCTGGTGGGTTACAGACGCTCTACAGTCACTTCCCTCTTCTCTTGACATGCCCATTTGAAAAGACATCAGAACCCATCACCCTAAACATTTTAGTGTGTATCTCATGTGATGAGAATACTACTCAACATAATAAACAACAATATTATTCTAGCCAAAACCACCTACATTGACTGTGTCCTATATTGTGTCTATGCTTAAGATCCTCCAGTTTTCCTCCAAGAGTTTTTGTGCTTTCTTTTCCTGTGATCCAAGTCCTAATCAAGCTGCTTATTCTAGCTCTGGTATTGACCTTGTTTGGAAGCCCAAGTTTACTCTCTCTCTCTCTCTCTCTCTCTCTCTCTCTCTCTCTCTCTCTCTCTCTCTCTTTCCTCTTCCTTTTAAATTTTTGTTTTAATTTTGCATGTTGCTGTATTTGTGTGAGTGTGTGTGTGTGTGTGTGTTTGTGTGTGTACTGTGTGTGCCTATTTTGGTGCACATTACAGAGGGGCATATGGAGGACAGAGTGATATTTTCATCTGGTGTCTCCACTTCATCATTTGTTGGAGACAAGGTCTTTCACTGAACCTGAGCTCACCATAATTTCCGCTATCACAGACGGTCAGCCAAACTGAGAGGGTTCTTCTGTCTCCATTTCCCACTACCGGGATTGCAGGTACATGACAGCAGCAAGTCTGACTTTAACTACATACAGTGCTGGAGATCTGTGTTCAGGTCCTCGTGTCTGCACAGCACGTGCTGTACCCACTGAGGCGCCTCTCCAGTCCCTCCAGCCCTACTTCTTGTACCATATCCCACATTACAGAGTTTTCTGAAGATTTCCTTGTGATTATATCCAACTTTATTACCTTCGGCAAAAAAAAAAAAAAAAAATGCTGCACAGTTGCTGTTGTATACATCACACCAGGAGACAAACAGCATTGGTTTCCTCCACAGTGTTCAAGCTTAACTGCCTGGCTCACCCGATGCCTACTACATCTCATTTATACAGGTATGTTTACCTTAAAATTAATAACCACATAATAAATAACACTTAAGACCTTGCCAGTGTCTTCTTTCCCCAAAACTGCTGCTCAATGGTTTCAGTTTTCATTTGTGCCCTCTGTTCAAGCATATTGTTAAATTAGAAATTAGAAATTATTTTTTAATTGTTGATTCTGATGCTTTCTTGGTCTTATTTAAAAATGATCACAAAGATATATAATGTACAGACAAAGAGGGTGTAGATTCTATGTTGTAAATGATGGGTGTTGGCAGTAATGTAGTGCCAGCTGTGTGCACTGGAGAGTGCTTTAAAATTCGCTGCTCTGTGAACTAGACCACATTTGGTGCTCAGTTAGCAGAAGAAGAGCTGCTAACAGGAAGAGTCTAGCTGATTCACAGGCTCCTGAGATGCAAAACCGAACAAATGTGTGAACTCACCTAAGGACAAGAATATCAACAGCCTTTACAAAAAAGGTAATCTTTTAAAACATAAAATATTATGTGCTAACAAGAGCAGATTTCACACGACATGAATGGTACTAGTTTTCAAGGTCTTTTGACAGCATTTAAATTTGAGCCAGATTCCTTTTCCATCATTCCATCTTCAGCCATGTTTCAGTACGTCATGGATAGCTTCCTTTCTCTTCAATCTTTCCTCCTTTGTTTGGTATATTTAATAGATTATGGACTATTAGAGTCATAAGTAAGTTTCCTGACCACACTTCATCCCATAGGTATTGTCTACTGAAGTGAGGCGCATTATCCTGAGCCGAGAAATTTTATCAGGACAGGTGTGTAGTGTCATACTTGCTTTATGTGAGTCGTGAACTTGGAAGCAAGTTGCTAAGTGTCCTGGCTCAGGTTCTCATAAATTGTCATCCCCTGGTGGCCAGGGCTGCTGTCAGCAGAGGGCATAACCTGAACTGGAGTTCTCATCTCATGTCTTACTCCCGTGGCTGTTGGCACTAGACCTCTGCTCTCTGCCACGGGAGCCTTCTCTCCTCCTTCTCCCTCTGTCCTCTCTTACTTTCCTTTCTCCTCCCTCCCTCTCTCCCCCACTCATTTTCTCCCTCTTTCTGTGAGTTTGTATATCTATATATGTGAGGGGTGCGTGCATGTGTCCGTGCGTCCGTGCATGTGTGCGTGTGCGTGTGCGTGTGCGTGCGTGCGTGCGTGCGTGCGTGTGTGTGTGTGTGTGTGTGTGTTCAGATAGGTGTGCATGCATGTGTATGCTGGTGCATGTGCCTGTGGAGGCCAGAGGTCAATGCTGAGTGTCTTCCTCCTTGGCTCTCTACCTTGGTTTTTCAGCCAAAATTTCTCACTGAAGCTCGCTAATTTAATAGGGCTGGCTAGCAAGCCCTGGGATCCACCTGTCTGCCTCTCCAGCACTGGGATGACAATGATGCATCCATCACATGTTTGTTTGCCATTTGTTTGTTGTTTGTTTGTTTGTTTTGTTGTTGTGGTTGTGGTTGTTTTAATGTGAGCTCTGAGGATAGAACTCAGGTCTTTGTGCTTGCAAGGTAAGCACTTTATTAACTGAGACATCTCACCAGCCCCGCACAACTTTTTAAAATGCCAGCCATCCGTCTTACTTTTCCGGAGAACTGAAAAGAGTCTAATAATTCTGTGGAAACCAAGCTGCCAAAGCTGAGCCAGGATTTCGATGTTACCATTAATAAAAGATGTCTGCCTGCGAGAGGCATGGGTCTGTGATCTCAGGACCCTGACTTCAGGGCCGGGGAAAACCGCCTCACATCTGTCTGCATGGTGATTAGACAAATGTTTCTAGAAAGCAGCCCTGAATATCCACACATCTAACAAGACCTGTTTGGACCTGAGGCTGGCCCCTGCAGGGCAATTCAGACAACTTCATCAGTGTCTGTCACTGGTTCTGTGGGTCCTGGCCCTCTTCACTTGTCAATATGCCATGTAGCTTCAGAACAGAAGAGGAACCGGGCTCTTGGGACCACTCGAGTAAGCCTTTGCTTCCCTAGACCAAAATGCAAAGTCAGAAAAAAAAAGTAGCTCATGACAGCCAAGCATAAATAGAGGAACCGAGACTCTGGGAGCAGAGGAGAATGGAAGACGTCTTAGAGAATGGCGGGTGCAGACACTTACGAACAAGCAACGATCCTCCACCACAGAGGAGGCACCGCAAAAATATAGTTCCAAGTACTCACAAAGACCCCGGCCCTTAGCTGGGGAAGGTCTTCTTTGCCCTGGCACACAACTCCTCTGTTCATGCAAGTCTGGTGTTTCAATCCACAGTTGTGCTGGAGGGTGGCTCAGCAGTTAAGAGCGTTTGCTTTTGTGGCTCCCAGAACCCACAGCAGGCAGCTCACATTCACTCGTAACTTCAACTCTAAGGGACTATACGCCCTCTCCTAGCCTCCGAGGGCACCTGAAAGAAGTGCATATACCATCTCAGTCCCCCCAAGATACACACAATTAAAAAATAAGTCTTTAAAACATATGTTAGTAAATCTCTCTGTCAATGTTTTTCTACTGTCTTCTTTTATGTGTGAGGTGCTATGGTAGGTGGTAAAGCAAAGAAATAAGAATCCAATGGATATTGAGTTGTCTTAGGTTTCTGTTGCAGTGATAAAATATCATGACCAAAAGCAACTTGGGGAGAAAGAGTTGACTTCAGCTTACAACTCTCAAGTCAAACTCCATCACTAGTAGAAGTCAGGCAGGAACCTAGAGACAGGAACAGAGGCAGAAGCCATGGAGGAATGCTGCTTACCAGCTTGCTCTTATAGCTTGCTTTCTCACACAATTCAGGACCAGCTGCCCAAGAGTGACACTACTCCTGTGTGCTGGGTCTGCCCACAGAAATCATTAATCAAGAAAATGCCCTACAGAGGCATTTTCTCAGCTGAGGTTCCTCTTCCCAGCAAGTTGACAACAAAACCAAACAAAATCCAAAAGACAATTGACCCCTTGTCAATTTGACACACAAACACATAACCATTAAGCCATAGCCTTTCCCCAAAATGTCATGTTAGTATGCATATGGCATTATAAAACACTCCAATTTTTAAAACTCGTAGCCATTAAAAAAATTAAACACTTTTTAAATGTTTGGGCTCTTTAAAACATCAGGTCTTCTTCAAAGTTCAAAGCTTCTCTAAAATACCCAATGTCTATTAACTATGGGCTTCTGTAAAATAAAAAATAATAAAGTTTTCTTGCTCTAAGAGGGAAGAAATAGGGTCATCCTGAGATGAGCGCAAAACTAAAATCCCAGTGTCAGACTTCAGCTACTCACCATCTTCAAGGCCCCAGGGAGCTTGCCACAGCACACATAGACTCAGGCAAGCTTCATTCCAAAGCTGCTACTGTCTTTGGCAGTTGGTCATTCCCCATGGTACTGACATCTCCAAAATGGTCTCCACCAAAACTATGGTTGTTTTACACTGTGCTTACTGGCTGGGGTATGAAAGCTCCTAATGTTGGGTATCATCAATGCATAAAGAGTCATTTATTTCTACTTTCAGTTCAAATGATTTTGTGAATAGGTGTGCTATTATATTGAAAAGGCAATAAAAAATGCCAACTCCACAGCTAAGTGAAGGCACCTGCTTCCTTTCATTCTCTGTTGTCCTTGTGAGAATGTTCAGGCCACTGTCCATCAGCAAAGGTGATCATGGTTCTTTGTTTTGTTCTTATCATTATTAGAAAGTCTCTGTGATTGGTATCTCTTTCAGGTTCTGATAAAACATCACACAAGTGTACCTAGTTTACTGTAGACTTTATTTGTCTGTCTGTCTGCCTATCTCTATCTATCTATCTATCTATCTATCTATCTATCTATCTATCTATCTATCTATCCATCCATCCATCCATCCATCCATCCATCCATCCATCTATCTATCTATCTATCTATCTATCTATTACAAGTTCTTGTTGCTTAATACAGGCTGGCCTTGAACTCCTAATCCTCCTGCTTGCCTCTCACCTACCAAAGACGAGGATTATGAGTGGTGATAGCATGTGTACTGCTCTTTCTTCCTTTCACAGTTGTAGATGAGGAACTTTCGCTCCCACGTGTCACTGTATCCATGCCCAGACATGGCTTTTCCATCTCACTGACATCAGGCATCCTGTTAGTGTGTTTCCCAGTGTTTATTGAGTCTCACATTCTTGGAAAGGAAACTCTGTGATGTAGAATCTTTCTCCACTTTTCTCTACAAACTTCAGTTAAGATAATGTTTGAGGTAGGCAACAAGTTTCATGTGCAAGTTACCAAAAAGAACTCTTGACAAATGTCCCCCAAGGGCTGTAGAGATGGATCAGTGGTTCAGAACAATTTCCTCTCTTGCAGAGGACCAGAGTTGGGTTCCTAACATCTACTTCCAGGGAATACAATAACTAACTCCTACAAGAATTTGCATTCAGATGCACCCCCCAACACTCAATTAAAATTGAAAGTAAATCTTTAAAAGCAAATGTTCCCCAGTCTGCAAGCAGCCTTCCCAGGACCCTGTCCCACTCCACCATGGAGAGGCTGCATTCGATATCTTGTCTCCTCCTACTGTGAGTCCTGCAGTCAGCCTCCCACGGATCCTTCCACTCTATTAGTTCTTAAGCAAGTTATCTGGTGTGTTCCATAGCCATGTTTCATCTCACTCATATGCAGTGAGAGTGTGTGGTTTGCCTTTCAGTACTATCTTGTTAGGTTCACAAGTGTCAAACCTTTTGAAGCCTTCAAACTTATTATTATTCTCTTATTATCATAGGAATTAAATGTTTCTTGGGGCCTGGTAAAATTTGTTTTTTTAAAATCAAGTATTTGAGGGATTCCTCCCATGCATCTTATGCTTTTCAGATTGTTCTGTTTTATTTTGCTTTTCCTTATGTGTGTGTGTGTGTGTGTGTGTGTGTGTGTGTGTGTGTGTGTGTATACATGTACATGTTTGCACATGTGTGTGCACGTATGTGCATCCGAGTGTGGAGGTCAGAGGATAACCTCAGGTGTAGCCATCCACTCTGTCTTTTGAGACCAGGTATCTCAGTGGCCTACAACTCTAGGAATTAGGCTGGCTGATCGGGAACAGGAAGGAGATGGATACCTGCCTCCCCCTTCCCTCTTACTGCAGGACTATTGGCATTGCAGATGGGCACTGCCACATTTGGCCTTACATGGGTCTGGGGATCTGAACTTGCACAGCAAGTGTCTCACCCACTGAAACGTCTCTGCAGATCCTTTCTTACGTCTTTGTACAATCATTACTTAGGTCATCTGAAGTGTTTAAAAATAACCCATGTGCTCGGTGCCTTGTGTCCTACCCAGGTGAGTTGTCCGTCCGTCCGTTTCCCCCCCCCCCCGGATTTATATACTGGAGAAGCAGCTAGTACGGTTACTTGAGACTTCCTATGGGATATGTACCAATCAGAGCAGTGCATGATGAACATATTACAGCTATTAAGTCAAAAGGGAGAAGAAAACTGATTCACAGAAGGCCATCGAATGCAGCCTATCCATGGTAGAGTGAGACAGGGTCCTGGGAAGGCTGCTTGCAGAGCCTCTGATGGACAGTTTCTGCTCTCTGGATTCCCACCACTGACTAGCCCATGCTTAAATCTCCCTGAACATATATTTAACAGTGTGACCATAAAAACAAAATCTATATTTCTCCTATTATGATTTAGATCACTATTTTTTTCCTCTGGAGGATGTCTCTCAGCCAGACATCTGACACAGGAAATACTTATAATATTGTATGGACACATAGGCTTTTACACGCTTGCTTTCTGAAACACCCATCCTGATCTTGGCAGCCTCTCTCGGGCTGTTCAGTCCATGCTTGGTTTTAATGTCCTATTGATCTTTCATATGATAAGTGTGCTGTGTACCATTTTGTTATACTCCCAATTGCCACTTGAATCTCAACATTTCTACCGTACATTGCAGAATAACTATAATTCTGCTTCATTTGGAATGGTCCCATTCTTTAAAATTACAATATAAAACTATAACAGCTAAACCCAAAGACACTCTGCCTTTGCCTACCACCCCTCAAGTCAGCTGTGGTGGGGAAATCAGCCAGATCTACTTTTATCAATGGCGCTCAGTAATATTTGAGAATCTGTCTATTAGTCTTCATTAATGCTATTACAGCATAACATTGCATGGTATTTACAAGCTTCGAGAAGGAAGTAAAGATTCAAGCCAGTCTTGTGGGAAGTTGAAGATGGCCATACTTTTAGTTTTTCTAAACAAAAACACATTGAGGGGAGAAACAAAATGAAGTAGGATCAAAACACTGCCAAAATTCCCTTATCCCTGGTCCCCCAAACAGCTGCAACTGTGGGAGAATAAAACCAGAACCATTTGACAACAGCAGTCAACCAGAGTCAACAGTTGAGTTGTCGACAACCAGTAACATGTATCATAAATCACAATGTGCAACTAAGATGAAAAACATGTGAAGGTGAATTATGTCCATTCTAGAACGACTTCAGGAAAAAGTATTTAAAAATAAAAAAAGCAACTCACAGTTCAGGACATTTGGTTAAAGCCATCTCTCAGCTGTAACATGAAGCCGCAGTAGTGACCTCAGAAGTTAGAAACTCAGCATTGCACAGATCTAGGATGCAATGTCAACTGAGCTGTGCCCTGCAGCTGAGGATGAGCTCAGCTGGCTAGCTGCTCCGTGTGTCGATGCAGTGACGTCTTCTGCCAAGGGCCATGCAATGACTGCCTCAGGCTTTGGCATCTGGGAGTCTCTATAGCGACTCTCCTGCCATGGGTGCAGGAGAACAGCTGTGGACAACTGGCTGGAAAACGGGAGTGCTGTTGTTCAGTAAAACTTTATTTATAAAACTAAGCAGTGGGCCAGATTAGCCAAAAAAGCCAGTCCATGAAATGCTGGTTCTCCCTGACTGAGGAGGGGCTCTTCTCCCTGTTCTCCACCTCTACTGCTTGGAAAATGCAAAATTCAAAGCAGGAAGCAGGGCATCCGATGGCAGTGAGAAGACAATGGTATCAGTTTCGCTTGTATTTAAACTTACGTAGACTTTTTCAAGAATGGGAGATCTTGTGATTTCAAGCTGGGAGACTGTGATACACATACTGAGAAAAGAATTACGATTGGATGGTGACATGATGCAGACAAACCTTTTTTAGACCATTCCTGCTCACTAAAATGTTTGTGATTGCATGAAGACTGCCTTTTGTTTACAAAAACTGTGAACAAGAGCGTCAAATAACGACCACTGAAATACAGGCTGCTCTCTGACACATGCGATAATCCTATGATACATGGAACAAGAGGGCTGTGCAGATGTCAGACCGTAAAGCACTTGCCACACAGGCAGGGGGACATGACTTGGAGCCCACAGACAACATAAAAAACCAAGCTTGGCAGTACATAGTTGCATGCTGGACATCTTAACTGTAACTGATTAGAACCTAGCTATATATGGAGATAGCAGTAAGTCCTCTAATCATCTTTCCTCCCTTGATGGTCATAGTTCCCACTTGTGTCCACTTGGGACAGGGGCTATCATGTCACACCTTTGAAGTGTAGTTCTAACTGGGCTTTGTTGTTGTTGTTGTATTTTGAGATAGGGTCTCACAAAGTCCAGGCTGTCCTCCATCACAGCTGCAGATGACCTTAAACTTGGGATCCTCCTGCCTCTACCTCCAGAGTGCTGGAATTGTAGGTGAGTAGCATCATACCTGTTTCTGTACATTATTGAGTCCACGTCACTTGTGCAGGTTTTGACCTTGTGCAGTGGACTGTGTCCAAAGATGCTGGGTCTGCTATGAAGCAAGACAAAGCCATCTACTGACCAAAACTGAAATCAAGGATGGCCAGAGACCACCTGTGTGATCTATAGTTAGATCATTTTCCTCAAATCCACTGCAAGGGTATATAATTACAAATTGGTTTAAATGCCCACCGTGAGGAAATAATTCACTTTAGTATAAAAAAGAAAGACAAAGCAACAAGAAGTATGTCTTTAAGAACACTTCAGGAACTAGAGAAATGGCTCAGCAGAATAGAGCACTTGCTGCTCTTGCAGAGGACCTACGTTCAGTTCCCAGCACTCACATGGTGGTTCACCATCATTCAATTATTCTGTAACAAAACCACACCCACTAGGGGCCTGCATCAGAGTGCTGCTCCACAATCTCACTGTGTACCCATGTAACACTGGCCCCTTTAGCACTTACCTTTCTATGCTCACAGTATGTAACTATGACGTCATATCAGGTGACTAAGACAAGGCAGAACCAGCCTCGGCTCCCTGTGCATCCATCAGCTGCTTCATGCTCAGCTGGGCTGCGATTCTATCCTCCTCACATTTTCCAAAACCACAGTCAATTGCATTTGCCTGCACGCTTCTGTGGAGACAAAGCAGGTAAGAACACGCTTGTCTGCCAGCAGGACTGCTGTTAGGACTTGCTAGGCTTCCCACTGCTGACAGGACATAAAGCTGCTTTGTGGGCTTGGGGAGAATGTGCCAGGTGCTGCCTCAGCGAAGAAAGGAATTCAAGTATGTGCTCATCCTTTAGGGAGAAGAAGAGAAAAGAGGAGAAAGGGAAGGAGGAGTGAATGTGAGTAGAGAGAGGGAGAAAGGGAGACAATGATTTGATGGGGGAAGATCCGGCAGAGAGGGAGAGAGGGGGAGAAGGAGGAGGAAAGGACAATAGAAAGGGAATCTGCCGTCAGAAAGAGACATGCTTGAGTGTCACTTCTCCAAGAATAATCTGATATTCCTTAGATCCATATAGAAATGCAAATGTTTTCTTAAGAAGGTAATTAGTTTTTATTAGTTCACAAGGGCCCTCAGCCACTACAGACATTCCACCTGGAATATTCTAAACGGAATCCCTCCACAGGCCTGAGCGCTTTGTGAACAGCCTGAGTTGGAGTCACGTCCCTTTAACAGATGAGAAGAGTGAGGTGTGAGAGATGAAGCAGCGTATCTGGTGTCCAGGTCCACCAGGGGTTGGCTGCAGCTCTGAGACGAGAGGCTGCATTGGTGGGAAGGGCCTGCTCTCTGCGCAGGACGCCGAGCTTACATCTGGGGATGGTAGATGGATGAGACAGTTTCTCTAACAGGCATCTCTGCCACCTAGAGATTTGGATCCCTTGGTAGAGTGCTTGGCAAGCAGGCACAAAACCTTGGGTTTGGCCCCAGCCGTGCATAAAGCCTGCACGGTGGCTCACACTTGTGATCCCGACACTCAGGAGGTAGAGGCAAGAGGATCATAAGTTCAACACCAGCCTTGGCTATATAGGGATCTTGACACTAGTCTGGGCTAGAAACTGTGGAGGAGGGGGGAAGTGGGGGCATTCCTGTGCATAGAAGCAATGGTAATAGTCCATGCAGCAGACAATCCCTGTGTTAAAAACCACAGTTTTTAGCTTGGTGTGCACTGATCAGCTTGCTCTGGTTCTTAATTTATGCTTCTTTAGAAATCAAATAAGAGTTGGAAAGAGAAATGCTATTGAAGTCGTCTTTGTCGTTTGTGGATTTACCCTGTCAGCAAGATTACCTGCTGTCAAAATAACTGGTTAAGAGAATTTAGAATCTCAGCTTTCACAGAGGGGAGAGAATCCACACAAGACTGCTCACGCTTGCATTTCCTACTTTGAAACACCATAATTCTCAAGTCTAATGATGATCTTAAAAAAAAAAGTAACATTAAACTTTATACTGAGTTTAATATATTATTGTTTCTTTCTTATTCCTTGTGGTGCCGAGGAATAAGTCTAGGGCCTGGCACATGCTAGGCAAGTACTCTACTGCTGAGCTACCACGCCAGCCACCAGACTTTACATTTTTATGAGAAATAAGCCTAGCATAAATCCTTCAAATGACTGCAGAAGCAGGTATTGGCACACACACCAGACAAAAGACCAGATGGTAGAGACTTAGGTTGTTGACACACAGTCTGCCACACCACTTGTACTTCTGCAGCATAAAGTCTGTCATACGTACTATGTTTATGAATGAGCATTGCTGTGTCCCAATAAAACTTTATTTGCAAGTGATAGAGTATAATATTATCAGACAGGGAATACTATACATATTGGACTCTCACCCCATAAAGTGTGGTGTGGTCATATAATTTTGCCCACTTCTCATCCAAGAGAAAAAGAATCTATAAGTGAAACTATTTTTCAGTATCACAGCCTCTCAACAGGACTGTTTCTGCTAATTATTCCTGTGTTCCACCCCAAAAGTGTACAGATTCTTTAATTTCCACGTGCCTTCATTCAGTTCATAAATATCATGTAAAGACTCATGGGTCTTGCCCTCAGCTGTGAGCTGATAGGAACTTTTTGTTTGTTTGTTTTTTGGTTTTGGGGTTTTTTTTGTTTGTTTGTTTTGTTTTGGTTTTTTTTTTCTTTTTTTTCTTTTTTTTTTTGAGACAGGGTTTCTCTGTGTAGCTTTGGAGCCTGTCCTGGATCTCGATCTGTAGACTAGGCTAGCCTCGAACTCACAGAGATCTGCCTGGCTCTGCCTCCCAAGTGCTGGGATTAAAAGTGTTGCCACCACCACCCGGCTGATAAGACTTTTGGTGGTGGGGCCTGGTAGAGGGAAGATGGATATAGGGGAGGACCTTTGAAGGGGCTCTTCAGACCTACTTATCCTTTTGCTTCTCAACTGTCATATGGTGATAGTTCCACGCCACCACATGCTGATGAGCTGCCTGGTGATAGGCCCAAGATGAGAAAGCCAAAGCAACTATGACTAAACCCACAGCTGGATTAAACCATGAGACAGTCATGGCTAAACCCACAACTAGATCAAACCATCAGACAGCCATAGCTAAACCCACAGCTGGATTAAACCATGAGACAGTCATGGCTAAACCCACAGCTGGATTAAACCATCAGACAGCCATAGCTAAACTCACAGCTGGAATTAACCATGAGAAAGACATGGCTAAACCCACAGCTGGATCAAACCATGAGAAAGACATGGCTAAACGCACAGCTGGAATTAACCATGAGAAAGACATGGCTAAACCCACAACCAGAATAAACATTTCATCTTTCCGAGTCGAGTACGTCAAATATTTTGTCACAGGAATTGAAAGCCACAACACATCATCTAATTCCACGATAATCATCAGAAATTGTAAAATATTTCTCCTCTCTCTCTCTTCCCCCTCTCTCTGTCAGCCTAACTTCTAGAAATCTGAAGAATGCTTTGCTGCTGAATAATGATATCTGAACCATCTCTATGCTACATTTAACTTCTTAAGCTCTTTAAGTGGCTGGTGAACATCAGACATCAAGATCTATTTCGATTTTCCCAACCTATTCCTACAAAAACATGTCCAGTTGTTAAAACCAAAGCCAAGTCCTGTGGCAAATCAAAATAAGTGATATTGAAGTTAATACATCTTATCAAATCGCATCCACAGGAAGAGCAGATGGACTGATCAACTGGATCACCTGTCTCTAATCAGGGCTGAGCCATGATGCTGTCCTCCATAGATGGAAAAATTTAATGATTTCTCAATGACAGGTGGACACAGAGACTGAACGAATTTATCTATTTTATGTCTCAAAAACATCTTTTGTGTAGTAAAATTCTTCCAGACAACAGTTACATTTTACTTATGTTTGTTAAAAAATAAAAAACTCATCACATTAAAAATCTTTTTAGCCTTATTGACTGGAGAACTTTAGTGATCCAGCTAGGTGTTTCTGAATAGGATTATTATAAGTGCATAAATATTCCCTATGAATAAGGATGAATTAGCTCTAAAAGTATGTCATGTAGGTAGAAGGTCACTTTCCTGTGGGCAACTCAAAAGTGTTCCTACTTCTCAAACTATATCCCCACATTCTTGGAAGGAAATCAGGGATCTGTTGAAAATCAAAATCTGCTAAATCTCATGATCACTATTCTAAGAGCTTTCAAAATAAACTGTGTATTTTTGTGCGTGTGTGCATTTGCATGTGTGTGTGTGTGTGTGTGTGTGTGTGTGTGTGCAGCTGCCCACATGTGCTTGTTTGTGGAAGTCAGAGGAAAGCCCCAGGTGTCATTTCTCAGGGACTAGCCACACTGACCTGGTAGACACTTGTAATCTCAGCACTAGGAGACAGAGGCAGATCCATGGGGCTGACTGGCCAGATAGCCTAGCCTACTTTGTGAGTTTCTGATCAATGAGAGACTATTTCATAAAAACACACCCAAGGAACAACACTTAAAGTTGTCCTCTGACCTCCACCTGTACCTACATGTGCATACACATATACGCAAACAAGCATGACCACATACATCATACATGTTTCTAAAATATGTAGTATTTGTTCTTTAGGTGTTCTGCAGAGTACAAGCTTCCAGTCACAGCCTCTCTATGAACTGAGCTAATGCATGTTCAGACAAACAAGTTCAGTTTGGAATCCACACTGTATTCAATTTACTTCCCCAAGTCCCTATCTGTGAGCCAGTACATACCAGTTATGAATCCAGGATTAGGAAAATTTAGAAAGCAGATCAAGAAATTACTAAAAGTAAGACTGCAAAAACACAGGATGGAAACCAAGAAGGTGTCCTAAAGATGCCAAGCACTGCACACTGTAGAGGAGAACACGACTGCTGACCTCCCTTTCAAAGTGAGCCCACACAGGTTTAGTGGCACCCCACACAGTGTGAGCTCCCTCTACAACTTGTGGGAACACAAGGCTGGAGGCTTGCTTCTGTGCCTATGAATTAGACGGCAGTAGCAGTGAGGGACGCCTTCCCCAGGTCGGCTATAGGTCACTTCCGTGAGTGAGTTTATTTAGAAAATATTAGCTAGTTGCTGCCACTAACTGAACATAATTTTCTGGAGCGAGTTGATTGACTATTTCCTTGTATATCTTCCTGGATACTTCCTTCTCCTGAGACTCTTTCTGCCTGCTTCAGAATGACCTGGTTGTTCGTAGATACATGTAAACGTTTCAGGATTTTTGGAAGGGTTAACCTATAAGTCATTAAAAACACAGCCACAGGTAAGATGGGAGAACTTATTATAACTCATTATCTGTTCTTTCCTTAGAGAAACCTTTTAGAACCATTCTGAAAAGACCAATTAGATAAGGCTTTCCATGAAACAGTAGTGAGGAAATATGGTGTCATCAAAATACCACATGGCTCCATAAGGCCCATGGGCTGAGACTGGAAAGCATTTCAAGCTCTAACAGCAGGAAGTAAGCAGCAGCTATACCCTTTGTCTGAAAGCATCAGCTCCGTAGAACCTGGCGAGCTTGGTAACACTGTGTTGATGGCAGTTGGAGGAGGCAAATCAATGCTTATTAATGTCATTTTATCAGCTCAAATTTAGAAATACAAATAGCCAGCCACACTCCAGTTTGGCAGTCAGAAACCACACATCTCTTGCTCAATAGTTGGCAATGGGAGTGAGAAGTACAGAGGATGAGCTGATTCATCCTAACATCGTCAAGACCTTTAGCAGAAACCAAGGAAGGAGGAAGGAAGGAGGAATTCTAGCTAGAATGATCCCAGGTCACTCCCAAAGACTACATGTACTTTAATCTTCAAGTTCAGTGAGAGTCCTTGTTTTAAAAAGGTGGAGAAAGCCGGCAAGGTGGCTTAGGGTGTCAAGGCTCTGACTATATAAGTTTGATCCCCAGGACTCCAGGACTCACACAGTAGATTCCTGAAAGTTGTCCTCTGACCTCCACATGTACACCTACATATGCACACACACACATACACACTCACATACAAACACATACTCAGACACACACAGAGACAATTCAGAAATAAATGTTTCTAAATAATAAGATGGAAAGTAATTGTGGATTCCCGATGCTGAGTTCTGGCTATTACATGCATGGGTTCCTACTGTGGTGGTTTGATTAGGTACGGTCCCCACAGACTCATGTGTTTGAATGCTTGGCCCATAGGGAGTGGCACAAGTGGCCTTGTTGGATCAGCTGTGGCTTTGTTAGAGGAAGTGTGTCACTAGGGGCTGGACTTATAGGTCTCTTATGCTCAAGTTACACCCAGTGTGACACACAGTCTTTCTTTCTGCTGCCTATGGATCAAGATGTAGAGCTCTCAGCTCCTGTTCCAGCACCATGTCTGCCCACATACCGCCATGCTTCCTGCCAATGGTGACAATGGATTAAATCTCTGAACTGTAAGCCATCCCCAATTAAATATTTTCCTTTATTAGTGTTGCCATGGTCATGGTGTCTCTTCACAGCCATAGAAAGCCCAACTAAGACACCCACAGATGGTACACATGTACACACTCATTCACATATACAAATATTCATGTGCTCCCCACACACATCCTTCTGAATTTTCCAAAATTGTGAGATACATGAAGTTAAAAGATGTATCAGAAGTAAAGTTCAGCTATGAGATAATGGGTGATGGCTTTATGAGAAAAGCTTCTCAAAAATAAAAAAAAATATAACTGAATAAGCAAGTGATTAATATGTGCATTGGGGTGTTTTTCAGAAAAACAAAAGGTCAAATATTTAGTTAAATCAGCCTTTAACTTTAAAGAAAACTCTTTCTTTGTGTCAGTAGTCCTGGTGTTGATAAACACTGCTTGTGTAAGAGGCTCTCCAGAGTTCAACTACTACAAATTAAATCTCATGATCCTTGATTATTGAGACATTTTGTCATCCTCTCACTCCCAGACCATCACTGCCACCACTGTGGTTAATACTCCAGAAATACTGGAGCATATCTGAATATGGGTTTTTATTTTTTAGTCATTTTATAGAAAAGTTGTAATAACAAAATATATAAAAAGCTTTTATCATTTTCATATATGTGTATTCATATATGTATATATATGTCAGTGTGTTTGTGTATAGATAAAGGATGGATAAATGATTGACACCTTTCCAAAAGAGATGGGTGTCTTGTTATGTTGCCAAGCTAATGCTAAATTTCTGGATTCAAGTCATCTTTTGCCTTGGCTTCTTGGACAAGTAGCCTAGGGGGTACATCAGCTCACCACCATGCTGCCATGTCTTGTAACGAGCCCCAGTTCTAGCTCCGTTCTTCTCCCTTGCAGGTCAGGTTGCATTTGCTCACTCAGATGAGAAGCCCTCTTCTCTCCTCTCTCAAGCAGTGCGAAAGCAAGCATCCCACTCAAAAGCTGAATGTCTATGACCCTTTCCAGCAACGTCAAGCTCCTAGATGGCACAGTCAAGGCCTCGGGAATACTCCAGTGTGGACTGATATTTGTCACACCTTAAGCCACTGTGGGCCATCTGCAGCTGGGGGTACTAGAACTGGCAAGGGAGGAAGGGAAGACAGAAGGAGTCTACAAGAGGATAAGAAATTCTTGCTCAGAAACAAACAGGCTTCCTGGAGGGAAGGACCAGAATAACTGGGGGTTGAGAGATTTGGCTGCAGAGCCTTAAGAAAACCCAAGGAATCTCACAGCTGAGCCTCAGGCCGAAGCTGACCCCACCCTGTGCACCCTTCCTTGCAGCCCTTGAGTGTCCTTTGTCCTCTCCACCTTTGTCCGTGAAGAAAGGATATGTTTTCTTCCCTTTTGAACACGCATCTTACAGCGTGGTGCTGAGGATTACTAACTAGGACTGTAAATCTGGACAGTTACTGTGGAGTTAACATCACTGAGAAGTAGGACCACTTGGCTGCAAGAAATCTATAACCTACTTTGTGCAGAGCCTCTGGGCAGGCAGAGCCCACTGCTAGTTACAATGCTTGGAGGCCGACCTTCTTCTTTCAGAGCTCTGGGCAAAGAGATTTCAAAGCTCCCTGTTAGACTATCACCACCTCACTACTAGGAAAACATTCTCTTGAGCACCCCAAATCCTTCTGGTACAATTTAAACCAATTTCCCTTTGTCTGGAGGTCAAGTGCAGGCAGGTAAATTGCTTCTGAGGAGATATACTTCATAGACTTTCTGAGTATTCATGGGATCCTAGAAAGGTCCCAGGATCATTTCATTCATCTTAACTTTTTTTTTTTTTAGTGAAGAATTAAAATGCTGGACCACACAGTAACCAAATCTACAGTCAGTTAGTCTTAAGTGCCAAGAGCTTTGGTCATATATAATACAAACAATTCTAAGTACTAGAGTGGAGCTCAATGACAGAGCACTTGCCTAGTATGTCCAGGCCATGGTTTTAATCCTCAGACCTGCAAAAATTAGTAAGTGTATAAGTAATTTGTCAGAATCATTAAGACCTTCCTCATATTACAAGGCTTGCCCAGTAACATAGACAAACTTAAAGCACACAGGCAGTCTTGATTAGGAGTTTGGGTACCTTCACTTTATGTCCTATTTAGGGGCTCCCTGGATCTACTCACCAGTCTCCTCATCTGAAAGCTGCTGTCAATATCACCGCCAGCCTTAGAGAAGTGTTCTGAGATTAAGTACTAACACAAGAGCAAGCATGATCTTAGATACTCTGTACTCTTCTAAATTCTCAATAATAACTGAACTGTTAGCACTGCATCTTGGGGCAGGCACCTCAGCCCTCATTTGTATGGGACGTGTATACGTGTTTGTGTTTTCTATGGGTTTATAAATTTGTGTGTGCACATGTATCTGTGGGTATGCACGCACATGTGTGCACAAGTACGTGCTGAGGCCAGAGGTCAATGTTAGGTCTGTTCTTCAGCTGCCCCCCACCTGACTTTGGAGATAGTCTCTCCCTGAACCTGGAACTCATTGATCCATCTAGTTTGGCTGGAGAGTGGGTTTTAGGTATTCATGTGCCTGCCCTGTTGCCAGTACTGGGGTTGCATATGCATGCTACTGGAGCTGGCATTTGTATGACTGCTAGGGACTGGGAAGCAGGTCCCCATGCTTGCACTCAAGCCCTTTGCTGGCTGAGCCATCTCTACCCCCCTACCAACCAGCACCTGGCCAGAAATACATTTCCCATTTTTATTTCTATTTATTTATTTTACTTTAAAAATACTTTAATTTATAAAAGACTGGTTTTTTGAGAATCTCATACAATGTATTTTCATCAAATTTACTCCCTTCCCCATCTTGAATCCCCCCAGATCCATCCCATTCCCTACCCACCCAACTTCATGTTTTCTATCTGTCTGTCTAGCTTTCTGTCTGTCTGTCTGTCTACCTATCTTCTATATCTATCTATCTCTACCTCTATCTCTATCTATGTCCCTTATTTTTTTAATCCATCAAGTCCAATTTGTACGGCCAGCATGTTCTTGGATATGTGGCCTTCCAATGAAGCATCATCAATGTACCAGGGGCTATACTCTTGAAGAAAACTGACTCTCCTTCTCCTGGAAGCTATAAATTGCCAAAAGCTCCTTGGCCTACCCCACCTCCCTTTGCTTGGATTTGATCTGACATGAGCTTGCATAGGTCTTATGTATTGTGACGTAACTGTTGTGAGGTCATATTGTAGCTTCTTTGTTGTTGAAGATATGTGTTCCTTATAATCGTCTACCACATCTGGCTCTTACATTCTCACCACCCCCTCCTTTGTAATGCTCCCTGAACCTTGGAAGGAGAAGTATGATATAGATATCCCATTTAGGACTGAGTGCTCCATTGAGAGGAGGGGGTATGATATAGATATCCCATTTAGGACTGAGTGCTCCATTGGGAGGAGGGGTATGATATGGATGTCCCATTTAGGACTGAGTGCCACTTAATCACTTCTTCTCTGCACCTTGGCCAGTTGTGGGTCTCCATGTTAATTACCCTCCTGGAAATAGAAATTTCTCTGATGAGGGTCAACAGATGCATTGATATATGGGATAACAACACACCATTAAAAGTCTATTTAATACTACGTCCGTCCATTTAACAGAATAATAGTAGCAGATGCTTTTAGGGCCCATAACTTGTCTAGTAGTGGGTTCTTGGTCAAATAATAGTACCAGGTATGGGTTTATCTTATAGAGGAGGACTCATATCCAATCAGAAGATGGTTACTTCTGTGACATTAATGCCATTGATGCACGAGTGGGCGTGTCTTTCCAGGCTAGAGATGATTATAGCTTGCAGGGTTTTTCTGTTGGGTAAGACTGGTGATTACCTTATTCCTTGGATTTTGTGTAAAACATCTGCCTGCACTAAGAAAGCTAGTCAGTAGCGATGAAGCTTCTAGATCAGCACCAGCTTGATTTGTCCATGTTCTGTGACACAAATATGTGGTGTCTTCAGCCACAGAGTCTTACCATCAAGTTCTGAAGGGTGAACAAGAACATTGGCACTAGCCTGCAATGTTTGGGAGTTTATGGGACTTCCTTTGCAAATTACACCAAAAGAAATAACCCATCCAGGATTTTTATATATTAGCTATGGTATCCAATAGGGGCATTCTTGCCCCATTATAGGTTTTTACAAAAATGACTAAATCCAGAGAGATGTGGTTTTCAACCTAAAGTCAGATTGCTTAGCAGGCATGTCCTGAAGGCTGAACGCCCTAAGTCAAGATTAACCTACATATGCTTCAGCTGCCCACTAGACTAATGAAGGAAGCCAAGGGAAGGACCAAATATGATCTTGGATATCAGGAATATTGGGGACTCTTGATCCAAGTTTCTCTGGGGAAAATTCTGTGAATGAAAAGAAGGCTATTTTCCAGATTCAATACGAGAACGTGGTCAGAATATCAGAGCCCCTTGCAGGGAAAACAGACATTTGGCTGCTGTTACAAAGGGACCTGAAACAGAGACACTTCCCGACTTCCTCAGCAGTGGCTTTAAAACACTCAAAGGCACAGAACTCACATGGCCCACAAGAAAAAGTCAATAAATGAGGGACAATAAACAAAAAATTTCAACCTTATTAGCCATTAGAGAAATGCAGATTGAAACCATCCCACTACACTTAAGAAAATAGTAAGTGGCCTGAACTGTGGGAGGCAGCTGCCACCAACCCTGACAACATGAGTTCCATCCCATGGACCCACATGGTGGGAAGAATTATATATAACTGACTCTTGCAAGTTATCCTTTGACCTTCAAATGCATGCTATGGTTAGTGGACAGGCATATCTCTCTCTCTCTCTCTCTCTCTCTCTCTCTCTCTCTCTCTCTCTCTCTCTCTCTGTCTCACACACACACACACACACACACACACACACTAAATGGATAAATGTAATTAAATTAGAAATAAACAATAAATTCTGGCAAGGATATGGACAAAGGGGAACCCTTATACACTATGCACTTCTGGCATGAATGTAAACTATCCTATCCTCTATGGTAACCAGGATGGTAGTTTCTCTAAAAGCTAACCCTAGATCTTCTGTATGACCCTTTATACTACTCTGGGGTAATTACCTAAGGACCCCATGTCCACAAAGCACAGAACACTGTTCATAATGGCTAGTTATAGAACCAGCCTAGGTGCCCAGCAATGAAGGAATGGATAAAGAAAATGTGTTTTGTATACTCGATGGGGTTTGTTTTAGCCATAAAACAGAATGACATCATGCTATTCTCAGGATGGCAAGTACAACTGGAGATGATTGTATTAAGTTAATGAAGTCAGTCTCAGAAGGACAAATACCATACATGTGTGCTCCTCTTTGTGGTTCATGGACATTAAATAGATACATAAAATCACATATGTACATAAGACATGAAAGCAGAAGAGAAACTGGGGGGCAAAGGGGATGAATGAGAAAGGGTGAATAAAGGGAGGGTAGGGTGATATGATGAGGCATAGGCCCCACCTATAATATACTGACCTATGAAAAATTTAAATAATTAATTTAGTAATTAGTGAGACTGAGGAGGAAGAATGAAAGGCTGCCTAAAGAAATTCACCTTTGTTTTAGAGAGAGTGATGGAAAGAGAATAAGTAGAGAGCTGAATTTTGTAGTGCTGGCCAGTATGTGCATGCCTA
The DNA here is from genome assembly GCF_004664715.2 of Peromyscus leucopus. Taxonomy (NCBI): domain Eukaryota; kingdom Metazoa; phylum Chordata; class Mammalia; order Rodentia; family Cricetidae; genus Peromyscus; species Peromyscus leucopus. The sequence goes on along the minus strand of NC_051067.1, from coordinate 132,702,413 downwards.
GTATCATGGCTATCCTTTAGTCCTTGCTATGACTGAGCTTTGAGACCAAGAGACACATATGTCATTTATTTATAGTGGGTGCTATGGTTGTTTGGATGAGAATGGGCCCTATAGGGGCATATGTTTGAATGTCTGGTCCCCAGCTGGTGGAACTATTTAGGAAAGATTAGAAGGTGTGGTCTTGATGGAGGAGGTGCGTCACTGGGTGGGGGCTTTGAGGTTTCAAAATCACACACTATTCCCAGGTAACTCTCTCTTTCTCTGCCTCATGTTCGTGGATCAGATGTAAATTCTCAGCTACTGCTCCAGTCTCTTACCTGCCAACCTGCCTGCTGCCATGCTCCCTACCATAATGGTCATGGGCACTAACACTCGGGAACCATAACCCCAAATTAAATGCTTTATTTTTATAAGTTATCATGTCTTAGCATAACAGTAGAAAAGTAACTAAGACTTTATGACGTAAAAATGGTTCTCAAAGCATATGAAACCAACATGGGATGAGTCTGGGCTAATTTGGAAATCATTTTGAATGCTGAAGTATGATTTTCTTGCACTGAAAAAGAAATGTGTACTGAAATGTGATATCTATTTAAAAAGCCAGGCAGGAGTGACAGCACACACCTTTTATTCTAACACCTAGAGCGCTAAGGCAAGAGAATTACAAGTTTAGTGCTAATGTGGCTGTATAGTGAAACCTTGTCTTTAAAAATCATTAACATCAGCCATGTGGCAGCGGTGCACGCCTTTAATTCCAGCACTCAGGAGGCAGAGGCAGGTGAATCTCTGTGAATTCAAGGCCAGCCTGGTCTATGGAGTGAGTTCCAGAACAGCCAGGGCTGTTACACAGAGAAACCTTGTCTCAAAATAAATAAATAAATAAATAAATAAATAAATAAATAAATAAATAAATAAAATATAATATATAATTAACATCATTCTCATCATCAAATAAAATAAAAAATACAATTTAAATAAATATCATTCTAATCAACCACCACTCATCTATTATCCAATGAGAGTTTATATTTATTTTATCTTTCTGAAGGTAAATAATTTGAAATGTTTGAAATGGGCCTCTAGCCTAAACTACCCTCTAAGTCCTTGTGCAGTAGAGGGTGACTTTCAACTCTGCATACTAGACAGACACTGAACTCATGGGGTCCACTCTGAGCTCTGACATCCACTATTTTTGCAGACTCTTAGACATTAAAGAAAAAATAATTATCTGTAACTACTTCGGGAAAGCAACACACTCTAGTTACCCAATATAGACAAAACATGAAATTCTAAAAATTATGAGCTAATTTTACGCAGGAACAAAGATACAGACATCCAGGTTAACAATAACCAGCACATTGTGAACACAGTGAGTTTACTCTAAGAACATGTGGGCTTACCTTAAGGAACTCTATGCACTAAATCTCAATCCTAATTCCTCACAACAGAACAGACAGGATTACCTCAGTGGGCACAGAACATCTCTGAAGACAACACCTATTTATAATAAGACAAAGCATTGAAAAAGACGAGAGAGGTTTCTTATTTGAAAATACTCCTTTCAAAATAAAGAACAAGACTGCCGTCATTCCTATCCTGTTAGAAGGGGGCATAGTAGTTACTCTTCTGATGCTGTAATCAAACACCATGAACAAAAGCATCTGATAGAAGAGTTTATTTTGTCTTAGGATTCCAGAGCAGGAGTCCATAGTGGCAGAAGAGGCACGGTAACAGGACTGGGAAGTTGAGTAATCACATCTCAATTGGAAACAGAAAGCAGAGAGAGTAAATTGGGAGAGGGCTGTGGCTATGAACTCTCAAAGCCTGCCCCCACTGACTTGTTACCTCCAGCTCTAATTCTTGAAGGTTCAGCAACCTCCTCAGATGATACCAATGACCAGGGACCAAGATTTCAAATACACGAGCCTAAAGTGACATTTCTCATTCAACCGCCACAGGAAGTCTTAGCTCCTGCTAGGAGACAAAACACCAATGATACAAACCACCTTAATAGATAAGGACTGGAAAGGAAGAAACAAAACATTCCACATCTGCAGGTGATCAGATTAGCTATATGAAGAACATCTGTAAATTATGTAAATAATAAGAAAACCAGCTATTAGTTACATAGTTAATATGTCAAGGCTAATATGTCAGCAGAAAGCAGAGGGGATTTAAAAATACCACTTGCTGAGGCAATAAAAACGACAGTAAGTTACCTGTGCATCACTTTTACAACATGACTCCAGAATGCTTTTCTCCCACTAGAGGGTGGGGTCAGCATCCTTCCCTTGTATCTAAGCAGCTTGTGACGGCTTCCACCAATAGAGCACAGATGAGCTGTCCTCACATGACTTCCACAGCTGAGAAACAAAAAACCCAGAATCTAATTCCCATGGCACACACTCTGTTCTCCTGGATACCTGCTTTCACTGTCCTAGCTTGTGGGCCATTTTCCCTCAGAATCTGAGCACTGTGTTATCAGGAGCTCAAATTTTATAGTAGCAAGTAAGGCCTCTGGGAGATGCTCTGGTTCCTATCTAGCCATGCACATATCCCACCCCAACACACGGTCATATGACTAATCCAACTTATAAATTCTCCTCAGTTGGGTCTTCTGGGAACTCCAGCCCCAGGCACTGTTCACATCTGATTTACCTTGTGTGAAAGAAATCAAGAATCAGCTCTTGTGCTGGGGAGATGGCCAGTGGTAAAGCGTTTGCTGCGTGGGCATCAGGTCCTGAAGGTGGATCCTCAGAGCCAGACTTGCCAGCACTCTCCTGTAATCCTGGTGCTGGACGAGGGACAGACAGAAGGACCCTAAGGCTTGTTGGCCAATCAGTCCAGCCAGCTGGTGAGCTCCAGGTTCAGTGGGAGAGAGGCGGAAGGGCTGGAGAGAAGGCTTGGCAGAAGCCCCAGAGTTTTGTTCCCAGCACCCACTACGGTTCACAACAGCCCGTTATTTCAGAGCCAAAGGACACCCTTTTCTGACCCCCACAAGCACCTGTGTCAAGAAACATGCACACTTTATGATTTTGAATCTTAAAAAAGTAAGATGAGAAGAATTGAGAAAAATGCTAACGTCAGTTTTTGTCTCCACTAGCGCCCACACCTCGGCAGACATGCGCACACATAATCAACAAATAAATAAACAAATTTAAAAGGAAGTAACCCCTATCTGAGCTAACCCCACCTGTAAGACACTAATGAATGATAACTATTACCTAAAGTATTAATTTTGCAAGTGTATTATAAAATACCTACAAGATAAGGTGATATAGTGTAAGATGCCCATGTGGTAAGACTTATAGAGAAATTGCAAACCTTCATTAAAAAAAAAATGTAGGTTTTGAGGAGATGATATAGTGGGTAAGGTCTTGCTAAGAAAGCAGAAGAACCTGATGTCCAGTCTGTAGCACCCAAAGGAAAAGGGGGGCATACTGCATGTATGTCTGTCACCCCAGAGCTGTGGAAGATGGAGACAGGAACACTGCCGGGGCTTGCTGACTGACTGTCAGGGAGAAGCTAGGCTGTCTCCAGGAAACAAGGCGGAGAATGATAGAATGGGCCTCTGGGTACATATAGCACAACACACACACACACACACACACACACACACACACACACACACACACACACTTGTGCACACATGCATACATTTGTGCACACCATGCACACACGTGCACTCATGTATGTGCACATGCATGTGCATACACATGCACACTTAAATAATCACACATGCGTGTGCATACACATGTACATACATGCACACACACAAGTAATTAGGTAAATAACCTTAGAGAAGAGCTAAATAAAAGGAAATATACAACGATTTTTGGAGCTGGAACAAAGCTTCCTGGAGCAAAGACCAGCAAGTGTTTGAATAAGCACCTTGGCAATGAATTAAATCTTCTCCTGGAAATCAGCCTGTCAAGTCTGCTCTGGAAACCAGCTGTGAGGTCAGCTCAGGACTGCTTTCCATTGGGTAAAGAAGAATCTTTTGAACATGGTAGACCTCAAATCAATGTTACTTTGTCAGAGAAAGTAATGAAAATAAGAAAAGAAGATACAAACTATGTCATTTTCTTTTTAACTTAAAAATCATTTTGACTTAGATGGTGTTTACCATATATATGAATAAACAGTTACCTAGTTTACTTTACAGAAATAAAAATTTGGCAGGATTGTCCAATAGAGTTCCTTCCCTGATTCCATTGTGCCTAGAAGCTGTGAGCCTCTAGCTACATGCAGTCTACTCCAGGCTGCCACATAGCACCACTGGCTTCATAACAGCGGCACTTGCTGCAGATGTCAGAGGATGAGAAGAAGCTAACTGGAGTCTCCCCAGACCTCACGTGCACCTTCTGGGACAGCACCTTGGACGGTTACTGTGGTCAGCCTCCACTTTCCTTGGGGAAAGCATAGTTTTACAGAGTAGCAAGACGGTATTTCACTTCAGGGGTGCTGTGGGACCTGAGGGCTAACCCCGCATTCCCAGGTTCTGAACACAGGGAAGCGAGGGCCAGACTGCATTCCCATCAGGGCGATGACCTCACTGACGATAGAAATGCAACCAGCGTGTGGACCTGTGGGGTAAAGAAGTGTGCAGGATCAAAAGTACTCAAGGCTGATTTAAACACCATGTTTCAGACAACAGTCAAGAAGGCATGCAGGCAAGAAAGAGGCTAGGGAGATTGCTCAGTGGGTCAGTACTCACCGTGCACCTGGCAAACAGGAGGACCTGAGCTGGATCCCAGAACCCATGTTAAAAACAAAACAGAAACAGAAACAAACAAAACCAAACCTGCAGGTGTGGTAGCCTGCATTTGTAATCGCAGAGCTGGGGAAATGGAGGCAACTGGATCCCTGGATATAGTTGGAAAGTTCCAGGCCAATGAGAGGCCCTTCTCAAAACACAAGGTGGATGGTACCTGAAGAACACCACAAGAGGTTGTCCTCCGGCTTCCGCACACATCCACACACAAGACCCATGCAGTCAAATAAAGACTCATATCACGTCAACACGCCAATTGAAAAACCCCAAACTATAAACACTGAGTGCAGGAAAGAATGTGTTTGTAAGAACAAACCTAGAGTGATGGCCACGAGAAGCAAAGGTAAGAATAATCTATGCCTTCCCGTTCTTTCTCCTGCCCATTGCTCTTGACCTTAAACTGTAAAAAGTAACTGTGGTGAGCCCCACCACAGACGAACTCCACACACCGAGCAAATCATCCACAACTTTGGCCAGGACTCCTGGTAATTCTGAAGTGGAGAAATGGGTGTGAATGGCAGCTTCAGCGTCAGTGTGATGCACACACAGACAGACAGATGTCTCTTCTAGAGCAGTGCTCAGAAAAAGCAGGTCACATGCAGGCTTCCCAGATGCTGGTGGCTACTGATGCCTTAGAAACATTTCTCTTTCATGAGAAAACAAAGCCTAAGTGTATTTGTGTTCTTGTGGCCTTTCTCCACAGACAACCCTGGCGTTCAGTTACACGAGACAAAAGGACTCCGGCTTTTTATCTGACAGAGTCTTCCATTTTCGTAACAGGGAATAACTGAACACGGTGCCATGCAGCTTCACCACAGAGGCTCAGCGGTCACAGCTCCACAGATTATCCACCAGCAGCTGTGAGGAGCACAGGCTTTCCCTAGAAGGAGGCAGCGAGTGCTACTCAGAAACCACAGGCAGCCTTCCCCAGTTCTCCTGTGATTTTTTTTTTTTTTTTTTTTTTTTTTTTAAGAACCACTTGGTCTGTAAAATGTTGAATTTGTTTGCAGGAAAGGTAAACACTGCCAAAACCAACAAGTTCCTTCCTTGGGAGGCAGGGGGCTATAAGGCAAATTGGTCTTCAGACTGAGACAGTGGGGACAATTTACCCTGGGGCAGCACTAAGCACCCCCTTGGCCCTGCCCCTTCCCCAGAACTGCATTAGACAGATGATAAATCTTGGCTGGAGGGATTCTGAATTGTGTACTCAAGGGGTAGGGGAAATTAAAATTGATCCCTTCTATAAATACTTTAGGCAAAGTAGTGTGTGTGTGTGTGTGTGTGTGTGTGTGTGTGTGTGTGTGGTGTGAATAAGTAGGCAGAAAGGCTTGGTGACTGGGTTAAATGGCCCAACAACACTAGGTGACATGCTTTTTGTGACTTGCTGTGACTCTTAGGCCTGAGAAGATACGTCCCTGGGTAAAGGGCCAGACACCCAGCCCCCAGCAACATGTTCTGGAAGAACATATGCTAAAGAGTCTCCAAGGAGCCTAAAGGCCCAGGCTGACTAACGAAAACAGGAGAAACCAGCTAAGTTTGAATTGCATACAAACAACAAGTGATTGTTTAGTGTAAGCATGTCCTAATTATTACATGTGCCCTGGCTATACAAAAAAGCCATTCACTGTTTATCTGGAATTCAAATGTAACTTTACCTTCTCTATTTTTACTAGCTAAATCTGGCAAGCTTGCCTGTCATTCATATTAACTAGATGGATGTTTTTTATGCCGCTAAATGCTAAGTCACCCCAAACACATATTGAATAAATACAAGCAATGTCTCTGTATAGAGTCGAAAAGATTAAGCACTATTTCTGAGATGAAATGCCAGCAGCATACTCTAAGAAGGTAACTGTATAGCTTACTTCAGGGAGTTGGACTTCCTGGAGGTCACATCCACATCCAGGAGAGTTTTGCAAATCACCACACCTAGGACACAATCAGGCCAGCAAAACTTGGGGTGTGCACTCTTTGCAGTCACCCCATTCAATCACTGCTATATTCCGATGAGTAGCAACATGCCAGCAACCTGTCAGTGTGGTGGCTAATGCTTACATTGCTAGCCTAGCTTAGCAGAAAAGATTGGCTGCTTGGCCTCTTCTTTCTTTGGAATTCAATAGGACATTTATAGCTACTAAAGGTAGCTAAATGGTCAGGGGGAGAATTGGGACTTCTTAAAGTTCAAGAAGGTCGGGCTAGCTTTTTTGGACCTGACTATTAAGTTGAACACCCAGAAGTCTGTGCTTTAATCAAGGGAATGAAACCATATGAAGACAGGAATGCCGTACTGATAACACACAGGGGAAGGCACGCATGTCTATTTCTTTTGTTGGGGGCCGGGTTGATGTGTTTGCCGAAGCGTGTGTGTGCCAGAGGTCAGACTTGGGAGTCATTCCTCAGCAACCATCCATCCTGTTTGTAGGGAAAGGACTTTCACTGGCCTGGACCATACTAAATCAGCCTGGCTGGTTGTCCAGTGAGCCCACTCACTGACCCTGCCTTCCCAGGGCTGGGATTACAAGTGTATGGAACCATGCCTGGCTTTCCACATGGGTGCTGATAACAGAACTCAGGTTCCATGCAAGCACGACTGCCTGAGCCATTTCTCCAACCACAAAGTATGGGTATCAAGTACGTATTCCCTCACTTTCTATTCTATTCCTATCCCAGGCCTTCCCCAGTAAAAAAAAAAAAAAAAAAAAAAAAAAGAAAGAAAGAAAGAAAACCATTTTCTACTAGTATCAGCCTTAGAATCCCGAAAAGCTGCTAAAAGAGCCAACCAAACTTATGATTTTTTTTATTCTAATAATGGGTCCCTTTCAAGTGTGATGTGCCCTTAAAACTGTCAAACGTTGCAAAGATCAGAGGTCACGTTTTCTTAGCAAATGAAGCTGGCCCATGAGGCGGACGTCTTGCTTGCTGCTTCAGGGAGAATCCTGGCTGTCTTTGTCCTGAGCAGACTGGTAAGTCCATGGCTCCAGTGCTGCTTGCCCCAAGCCTGCCTCGTTAGGAAGCCTGAAGAGCTGATCTGTGCTTAAGGCCCCGAGCCCAGCACTCAGGGAACATTCCAAAGTGGGGCCCCATAGCTTATCACAACCATGGCTCAGAGTAAATTAACTTTCAACACTGGTGTATTCCCCCTGCTCCTCATGCACCCCAACAATCTGAGTCGCTGGATTACAACACACTTTTCTTTTTTTGTAAATGTTTTTATCATTCTTTTCATAACTTCTATTGTTTTCTTCTTTAACAGTTTCACACACACATTGTGACTACTCTCCTATCTCTCTTCTTCTTTGAGTTGTTCCTGCCATTTCAACCCTTGAAAGAGCAGAGCTCTAAGAGGAGTCGGGGTTAACGGAGTCCTTCATTATTGGTGGAGCATGGCCCGTGTGGTCTCCATAGACTATTCAGATGGAATCTTTAGAGTGTCCGATAAGATCAGCTAAAAGTGCATTGTCAGATTATTCCTTGATTTCCTTCTTCTCCTTTCCTTATGAAACTCCATGGACACTTCTGCGCAGAGCACTTTGTAAAATAGAATTCTGCCCCGCAGACTGGCAAGCACAGGTCCATTAGGAGGATATGTCCAAAGCAGATGTGATCTCTCAGGGATGTGGTCCTGTGGCCTCCTCCTCTTCCTCATATGTTTTCAGCGGCGTGTCCCTCCCCTCTCACGTCTTCAACTCTACTCTCAAATGTGTATTTCGTCACTAAAACTCTTCTAAACTAACCTCAGCTTTCCTGTTGCCTACAAACAATATCTCAGCTTGATTGGCTCAGAATCTTGAGGCAATTCTGATGTAATCACCCAGCACACTCACCCATACATTTAGAAGGGTGCCCCCGTATGTCTCCTTATAGGTATCCCTGCTGCCAACCTTGCATTTTACCTCAGCAGCTCAGGTCAGACTCTGGCTTTTGCCTCCCGGGACTCCCCGAATCTCCATATACAGTCCTGATTGTAACACTCCTGGGGGAAAAGAATAAAAACCCTTAGAGGATAATCATTTTTCATTGACTCAACTCTCTATACTGAAGAGAAAGGAGTTATACTCTGAGGAGATTTGTGGAGAAGGATCCAAGCAAGCATCCCCAGATCTCCATAGGAATCCCGGAAGTCTTTCCCCTAGGAGTCTGGTACAACCAGAGGGAGACTTAATTGGACAAACGTTGCCACTTCACATTGGACTGAACTCCCTAATACATGATCTTTATCCTATTTGACTGTATTTCTAGTATCAGCTCGGGTTAACCCTTTTAGATAAAGCATGATGTCATACAGAGCCTGCACAATGTCTATCACTGGACACCAAGTTCCCAAGCACACAAAACACACCAAGATAAAGCAGTAGAAACAACTCATTTAACCAAATGAGTGAATTTATGATAGATGAACTTCAAATAGTGTAGTCATTATTTTTCCAAAATTTGCATGACAAAAATGGAGCACAATTAGAGGAATTTGTATTGTCTAAAATAAAATCAAAATTCTAGAGTTGAAAATGTGATAGGCCAAAATTTAGACTTAACTGTTCTTAACAGTGGGTTGACAGAGGAGAAGAAAAAATCAGCGAGCTGATCAGAGAAATAAGACAAATCACTGACATCAACAGACAGGAAAAAATGAAAACAGCAAAGATGTGCTAGGGAGATAGCCCAGTTGACAAAGTACTTCTTTCACAAGTGGAGGGGTCTGGGTTCAATCCCCAAAACGTACATTTTTTTTTAAAAAAAAAAAAAATCAGGCACAGTGTCGTGCACTTCTAGACCCAGTGCTGGGGTACTAGAGATAGACAGATTCCTGGGGCTCACTGGCCACCCAGCCAGGACCACTTGGCAAGCTCCAAGCAAAAGAGAAACCCTGTCTCAGAAAACAAGGTGAATGGCTCCTGAGAAACAATATCCAAGGTCATCCTGTGACCTCCACATGCACATACACATGTCTACCCATACATAGGAACATGAACATCTACACATACACACAAAATAAATACATAAATGAAAAGAAATGCATTGTGTGTTCACATACCATTTGTCTACGCATCTAATTACATGTGTGTTGGGCCCTCGCTCCATGCTATATATGAGTGTTGAATGTGTGCCATATAAATAAACAGCTACATTTCTGTAGTGCCAGAAGGGAGGGAATAAAGCAGAGAAAATGAAAGTGATCATTGTTTTTTCCAAAACTAACAACAACAACAAAAAAAATGCCATCAGGATACAGACCTGAGGAAAACTGAGGCTCACACAGATGAGGGTAAAGCAGGGTCACAACTGGTCAGAACCATACAATCTGCTGAGGACAAGAGACAAAAAAAAAAAAAGCAAAGACACTCAAAGAAAAAACACAGTCTGTGTCTCGCATCTCCATAGGAACAACGCGTTGGAAGATAATGATGGCGTCCGAGGATCACGAAAGGAAAACAGAAGCCAAACTAGAATCCTACATCCCGAGAAAATGTCTTCAAAGTAGACATGAACACAGCTATCCTTGCATGTGCACACGCTGGGAAATTCTGTTGTTCACTCACAAGAGAAAGAGCTTAGGATTGTTCTTCAAGCAGAAAGAAAAATGAGGCCAAGCAACAAGACAAAACTACAGGATGAGATATAATTCAATAGAAACGTGTCTGAGTGGCCGGAATACAGTGGACTGATGGGAATTTCCTTCATATTTTAGTATGCATTACATGTGCAAAAAATGGGTTTCACTGTCACATTCTCCTCTGTGCACACGCTGTACACTGATGTGGTAAGCAGATGCCTTTAAGGTTTTTTGGGGGGGGGGGCACTCTGGGCACAGCCTCTTTGGTTACTGATGTTTGCAAATGGCAGGAGTCAATGGTCTGGGGCTTCCTGTCTATACCATGGTGCCCAGCCCTGTAGTGCCAGCGGGTACATACTCAATAGCGTTTGTCAACTGCATGACAGAAAGGAAAGAAAAAGAGAATGAAAACACACAAACTCACATAGTATTAACAAGATGGGGCCAACACTGAGCTGGGCCAGGCGGGAATTCTTTCCTCAGCACCTCCCGGGACTACCATTTTGGAAGGAACACTGTAGCAGTTTAAGGGAATATCTAGCCTTTTATCACTCCTGTCTCAGTCCTGTTCCAACAGTCTTAGCAACGGTTTTAGAAGCAGCACGGTGAGGCTAAATGTGCCCGCTCTGAGAGCTATCACAAGAGCCAGGGGAGGAAGGCTGGCGCCTGGGGTAGCGGGTCTGTAATCCAGAGGCTCACCGCTGTCATCAGCTGTCCCTTGAGCTGGCAAGGAAGGGCTGCCCCCATGACCACATAAAGGGGGCTCTGGGCTGCTGTCACCTCAGAGTGCCAACAGCAGAGGCTTGCTGTTATTACAGTCATGGGTTCCGTGCTGTTTTTTCTACAAGTTCTGGAGAAGGTGCGTCGCTCGCATGATTGGATCATGGTGGATGAGCGTCACCGCCATTTACAGACAGAGCCATAGGAAATAAACTGTAGTCGTGAAACAGCAGCTACACACATTTGCTCCAAGAGCGAAAGCAGAGTTTGGAGGAAGTGTGTGCGCTGCGAACTGGGTAGGGAAGGTTTGGAGATGGAGCGATTGAGGCCAGAACAGAATCTGCTCTCCATGGTTTATTTTAATTAAAATGTTGAAGCTGAATAAAACTTATAGATTAGTATTTCCTAATTTTGAAAAGCCTTTTAAAAGTAAACACGTTTCATAATTGTATATTAACTATCTATTTTTAAAATAGTCCATTTTTATTATTTTTAATGACATATACGTATGTGTGTCTATATGTGGGTACTATGCACATAAAAACAGGTCCTCATGGAGGTCAGAGGTGTTGGAGCTATAGTTACAGGTGCCTATGAGTCCCCCAACATGGATGCTGGGAGCTGAACTTGGATCACCTGAGAGAGCATTGAGTGTTCTTAACTGCCAAGCCATAGCTCCAGTTCCCCTACCATCTATTTTTATCTTAAAACTTTATTAGCAATACATTGATCGATGCTTCCATACAGCTTTATCTGCATTTTTCAGTTACAGAAATTGTTTAGAGCAGAGAGTCTAAGATTCCATTTATTACAAGAAAACCTTAAACCTCTGCTAATTAGCAGTAAATTATTTTGGTGGATTAAGCCAGGCTGTGTTCGGTTAGAGTTGGTATAAGGCCGTGAGAGACGCCACCCTGGGAGCTCCTGCATGGGCTTTAGTTCTTTTTGTTCTTTGTCCGCCAGGAATGATGATGTGGAAACAGTTTCTGAAGGCAGTTTAAGGGATGAAGGCACGGCTCAAGGCCTGCTGATTCTCTTTAGGTGCCTTCCAGATAACTTTGGTGTTACACCTCGGCACTGTGCCAGGCAAACAGGAGATCAGCTCTCTGTCTCAGCTCTGCCTGAGCTCGGAATGTGGGATGGGATTGAAGAACTTCACTGCCATGTTGATGGCATTTGTAGCCTCGGTGTGAAGTTTCCAAAATTAGTGCCTGCTGATTAGGAGCCTGGAATGCTTAGGTCTCTCACTTAATTGGGCCTTGCATACTTGCCTGGGTGATTGAATGACTAAAAGAATATACAAGTTACGTGATGCAAAATTAGCATAAGCCCCTAATAAGTGTTATTCCTTTTACCCCACTGAAGTTTCACAGTCTGTGCTTTTCGTGGAAGGACAGCAATTATACATTATGAAAAGCGACTCTGTGCTTTTGCTAACAGCCAGAGTTCAAGCATGGGTTGTTTGAGTATTTCACATTAGTGTAGCATTAACTGAGCTCAAACAGCGGTAGATTCTTTCCTTGCAACGCTGTGATTGGTCCTACAGTTCTGGAAATGTAGTTTGAAAGCATGCACACACATCTCTGCTCCAAAAGAGCAGGAAATGCCGAAGCACAGAAGGGACATCTTTAAAATTCCGGTCATTTTTACATAGGTTCTTCCTCATTAGTGATGGGCACTCTTTCACAGTTCTTCTCTCAACCAGTGAGCTTGGGAGATTAGTCATTTCAGACTGGCCTCTGTCCTTGTTTGTCACGTCTACGTCACAAGGGTGTTGGAAGGATTAATTAGTCAACATGTAAGGTTCTTTGAAGATGAAAGCTCTCTAAATTGCTAAGCAGTGCTAGCATTCCTTCAGAGTACATATTTTTCCTTTTATATTTATAAAAATCCACCCACCTCCTGTTAACCCTTTTGGCTAACATTATTTACCCAGCTTGCCTTTAGTAAAAATTAACCAGCTTTGTTTTCTTCACAACAAGTTCCATAACATTAATTTACCCTTGTCCTCATTTCTCTGCCCCATTTTCCCTGGGAGTTTTTCTCTTACTCAGAGAGAGATGCTCAAGTCTTATGGCCTGGCTCATCATGGTTTTCTTCATCGGGACTGTGGCCTGATACATCTGACAGTCACAGAGGAGACAGGAATCAGTATCACCGCCTTTTGGAGAAGCACTCATTTGGATGAACTGTTGTTCATCAGAGCAGAGGACATTCATATCCCCTAATGCAGTTGAGTGGGGAGATGTTTTCACAGTGAGGAGAGGAGTCTCTTTCCTGCAAGATCTGAACTTCCACATGGAGTTACTCCAGAGTCCTTTATGGCACTTAGAGATGCACCCAGGAAGACTGACAAGGCAGGGGCTGAGGAACTCTTGTCTTCACTCCTGTGGAAAGGCCCAGCTCTGACAATCACCGAGATTTTTCTGTCTCTCCTCGCATCCCTGTCTGATTTCATCTCACATATTCTGACGTTTTCTTGTCTGGAGCTAGGTAGCAATTTCTCCATGCAGGTTAGCCTCTGATACAATCCCACCATTGCAGTCAGTAGTAAATAGTTTCCCCTGACGAGATGCCCCGTTAAGAACAAAATCGGTACATACACAGTCAGGATGGCTATTTCTTCCTGGAAATCCGACCCTTCTGTCATTGTATAACTGTTGTCACTTAATCCCAATCATTTTACTTCCTCTGATGACTATGGTCTCTGAAATCAGTAAGGCCTTTGTGGCTTTCTTTAATTAATATTAGCATTGCCAGCTTTTCCCTCTGTCTCTTTATTTGTAATATACATACATTGTGATACTTAAATGTATTCGTTCTAGACAACACACATCTGGTTTTTTTTTAAATACATTCTGGCCATCTATATCATTTATTTTATTATGTTTTTGTGGTGCTAGGGACTAAACCCAAAGCCTCTCATGCACTAGGCAAACACTCTGCCTCTGAGCTTTATCCCCAGATACTTACTCATTTGTTTGTTTATAGACAGGGTCTCATTATGTAGAGCATGCTGACCTTGAACTCATGATCCTCCTCCTCCTGCCTGGTATGTGCCGGGACCATGAACCTCAAGGTGGCGACTGATGGACCTTGGGCACAGTGTTCTGTATCAGTTCCTGTTCTTTGCTCCCAGGTCCCTCTCCTTTCCTGCCTCTGATACTTTAATGGAGTGTTTGGTATAATTGTGTTCTCTCTTTTTTCTTGTCTCGTCAATGATGCTTCTTTGAAACTTTTTATTGATTGTCTTAGAGTTGACAATATATTCAGCCTATGGCTACTTTCAAACAATGCTATACTACTTTGTAGGCAGGGAGAGCAGCTATAATAAGCTGGTTTTTTAAATTATGTTATATTGCTCGTCATAGCAATGCTACCATTCATTTCATTGCATATAATATATTAAAATACACTTTTATCTACATGTGCACACAAACAATTATACACACAGTTGTTACTATTACTTTGGAAACACTGTTAGTTATGAACTTAATATGGAAATGAAGGGTTTGGGGTGCTGGAGAGACAGCTCAGCCATTAAGAGCACCAGCTGCTCTTCCACAGGACCTGGTTTCAGTCCCAACCCCCTCATGGTGGCTCACAACCACTTGTACCTCTAGTTCCAGATGATCTGACCCCCTCTTCTGACCTCTGCAGGCACCATGACCATGTGTGCTACACACACGTATATACAGGCAAAACCCTCACACACATAATATTTTTAAATTGACATTCTCCAATGTCCTTCAGGATGTGTGTGTGTGTGTGTGTGTGTGTGTGTGTGTGTGTGTCCGTCCATCCGACTTTCAGATCTACATTATTTCTCTTTTCACTGAAGAACTTATTTTTGACACTGCTTGCAAAGCTGGTCCACTAACAAGAATTTTCCTTTATTTTATTTTATTTTCCTAGAAGAGCCTAGAGCTAGATGTCCAGGCAAGACTCTGATAAAATATTTTCTCTTGAGCAAGCCTCATTAACAACAGAACTGGAAGTTAGTACAGAGGTTTCTTAGGGAACTAAAAATAGAGCTAAGAACCACCATGTTAGCCAGCTGTGCTACTAATCTAAGGCCACACGCCACAGATGCATCTTCAAACTCAAGTCTATTTCAATGTTATTCATAACAGCCAAGACATGGACCCAGCCTAGGTGCCTAGCAACAGGTGAATGGATGAAGAAAAGATGGCTTACACACAGTTGTTTTAATTTCTTTTTTTTTTTTTTTTGGTTTTTCGAGACAGGGTTTCTCTGTGTAGCTTTGCGCCTTTCCTGGAACTCACTTGGTAGCCCAGGCTGGCCTCGAACTCACAGAGATCCTCCTGGCTCTGCCTCCCGAGTGCTGGGATTAAAGGCGTGCGCCACCACCGCCCGGCTGTTTTAATTTCTTGTCTGTATGGTGGGTAAAATATCCTGGCAAAAGGAGCTTAAGGAAGAAATAGTTTATTTTAGCTCGCAGGTTAAGGCTACCATCTGCCACCATATAGAAGCCATGGCAACAGCAGCTTGATGCCATTGGTCACATTCTTACTCAAGTCAAGAAGCAAAGAGCAACTGGATGCTTGTGCTCAGCTCACTTTCTCCTTTTGATGCAGTCTAGGATGCTAGCCCAGAGACTGGTATCCCCCACGGTGGGCAGATCTTCCCACATTAATTGCCCTCATCAGGATAACCCCCCAGAGGAATGGCCACAAACCCATCTCTCGGGTGATTCTAGATCCCATCCAGTTGATAATTGAGACACATCATCACAGCAGTAGTTTCATTCAGCCACAAACAGTTTTGAAATGATGTCATGGACAGGGGAAACGGCCGGAAATTGGAAACCATCATACTAAGCAAAGGAAGTCAGACTCCAAACGCAAACACCGTATGATTTTTTTTCTCATATTTGGAATATGAACATCAAACCTGCATGAAGAAAATGTAAAAGTGAGAGGAAAGCCGTGTGGAAAGAGGAGGAGGAGCCTAGAGGGACTGGAGAGAAGTGAAAAGGAGTCCGTAGTGGGGGAATGAGGTAAATGCATGTTTTCTCCCACGTGTAGAATCTGGATCATATATTTACTATAAATAGTGTGCCATATCAAAGCAGAAGTGGGATTGTTTTGCAGAAGAAAGGTGGCCATGGGAAGAGGTGACAGGAGAGGGTAATGGTGGATGAATATGAGCCAAGTACAATGACACACACATAAGAAATTGTCATTCACAATGAGGTGTATCATTTTGTATACTAATTCAAAAATAATTTCAAAGGATTTCTTTTTGGGGGCGGGGCAGGGAGAGAACAGAACATGGTTTATATCTAACTCATTTCCCGTCTCCCTTTCAGACGCTGAGGTTTTTTCCAGTCTTCATTGAGAGGTCATGGTAGGTACTCCAAAAGTATGTGAGGGCCGCTCCTGTGGCTAAGTGACTCTCAGCTTGATTCATACAGAGCTGAAACAGATCCTCCGTTATGGTTCAGGTCACCCTTCCTAGGGCATGACTTGTCCTGGCGAGACATAAACAAACATGTCTTCACTCCAACAGAGAGGGCACTGACCCACCAGGCCCAGGTCTGAGCCTTTGAGAGGATGCTATCTACCTACAGCAGGGATGGGGACTCGTGAAAAGCTGCACCACTGAAGAGTCCCAGCCCTGCGTGGGTGACCACCACCAGGGAACCTCCCAGCAGAAGTGGGTTTGTTTTGCAGAAGAAAAGTCACCACGGGAGGAGGTGACAAGAGACACACTTAACCATGACCAAGGTCACATGGCGCTGCAGCAGGAGGGATCTAGGAAACCTCACTTTCAGGTTACCAGCGCCTTTGCTATGGATCTAGCCATTAACGGCGATATCCTGCTTATTCTGTTCCCATGACTTTTGGCCTCTGCCAAGGCCTCTCTTGGGGACCACAGAAGCTGTGCTTTGTGATGGGGACATCCATGTTGGGCCTGGAGGACACAGTTTCTCTACAGCAACCAGGTACTCGTGGGAGTTGTGATCCGGCAAGAGGTACTTCTCTGGGTTTGGAGTGTCATTTCTCCCATTTGGGGCAGTGGTCTACTCTGTGACCTCATTCCTATGACCTTACTTCTGTGACCTCACTTCTCTGACACATTTAAGAAAGGCTTTTTAAATTGTTTCAGTTTGGCTTGTGCTTTGCCTTTATGAGGGAAAGAAGGCTTCTAAACTCTTATCACACTGGAACTGAAACTGGGGGCCATTGTGAGGTCTTTGTTGTGTGTTTGTTGTTGCTGCTGTTGCTGGTTTTTAATTAACTCTTTAGATTTTACTTGTAATTGCAGCCTTGATTCTGAAGACACATGAATAATTCTGAGACCAGATCTCTGTGACACAGAACCCTAAAAACTCCCAGAACTGCTATACGTAGCTGGATTGGCATTCAACCAATTTTGTATTTAAAATTCCTTCATTTAGGAGCTGGGAGTTGGAGATGACTCAGTCTGGAAAGTGTATGAAGCATGAGGTCTGAGTTTGATCCCCAGAAACCACATAAAAGCCAGGCACAGTGATGCACTGGTAATCCAGCATGGGGAGTCAGGTGGTTCCCTAGGGCATGGTGATGAACTGGTAATCCTGACATGGGGAGTCAGATGGTTCTCTAGGGCACAGTGATGCACTGGTAATCCAGCATGGGGAGTCAGGTGGTTCCCTAGGGCATGGTGATACACTGGTAATCAGGCATGGGGAGTCAGGTGGTTCTCTGGAGCTTGGTGACCAGTCATCTTGGCCTACTTGGCAAGTTACAAGGCAATAAGAGACCTTGTCTCAACAAAAGGTAGACAGAATCTGAGAAATAACACCCAGTGTCACATTCTTGGCTCCATACTCACAGGCAGAAGTGCACACACATGTGCACACACACATGTGCATAAGTATAAGCCCCTTCAAACACATGTGAGCACACATAGATAGACATGTGCCCCCTCAAACACATGTACACATAGATACACATGTGTCGCCTCAAAACGTACATAGCCACACAGATCATACTTTTGCCATATAGTGTAAATACTAAGATTATAAAGAGAAAGTGAATTTTATTGTTAAAATCATGCCATTATATAATCATAGTTCAATAAGAAAAGGTAAAATAATAAAACATCTGTGTAATGGTCAATTTATATAATTATTTCCTTAATCATTATGTTTCAACTGTGTATATGCAAGGTATTTGTTCCAGTTTTCAAAAGGAAACAAAGACAAGAAGGAGACAAAGTCAAATAAAAATAAAAATATTTTAATATGCATAATAATTCTCAGTGTTATTAAAATTTATCAAGTATATTAAGATTCAATAACTTGTATGAAAACAGTGAGTGAATATATTTCTACTTCATCTAATTTATTGTGATGAAATATACTTCAAAATACTGAAGCAATATTTTCTTTTTAATTTCAAACTTGTTTTTATATCTCCTTGACTTGTTATCATTAGAATTTTGAAATGAGAAAATGCCAACTTGATTATGGTTTTTTATTATTATTACATATCTTCCTATCTGTGCTGGTTAGTTTTTATCAACTTGATCTGGGAAGAGGGTACCTCAGTTGAGGAATTGCCTCCATCGGATTGTCCTGTGGGCGTATCTTTGGGGTGTTTTCATGATTGATAACAGATACAAGAAGGCCCAGCTCACTGTGGCCGGTGCCACTCTCCGTCACGTGGTCCTAAATGGTATAAGGAAACAGCCTGCACAAGCTGCGGGGACAAACTGTAAGCAGCGTTCCTCCACAGTGCCTGCTGTGTCCCTCCCTCCAGGTTCCCGCCCTGGTTTCTTGCTGACTTCCTTCAGCCATGGACTATCACTGGCAAGCGTAAGATGAAATAAACCCTTCCCTCTCTCTCCAAGCTGCTTTTGGTCCGTGTTTTATCACAGCAACAGAAAGCAAAGCAGGACACTGTCCCATTGTCGCCCTTAGTGTGCACAGAGTTGGTCCAGGTAGGCCCTTCAGACGCTTCTGTACAGGATGTTTCATCACATGGCTCAGTGTAGACACATGGCTCAGTGTAGATATTGCTGTGACGCCGGGAGGAGTGAACGTAGCTGATCAACCCACCCCAAATGTCATTAAATGATGGAAGAGAGGAAAGGACAAAATTATAGGACAAATGTGACAATAGAGACCAACCATTGATGGAAGGTAGCACTATGAGAGAAGTAGACAGAAACTCACCTGTCTTCACTGAAAAACTCAACAAACAGTGTGAGCCCCAGTGCACACTGCAAGTGTGAAAATTGGAAGTGCCACGTAACTATAACAAAAATACACCCCAAGTGGTAGCTTAAAAAGTTATTGTTGTTGTAGAGATGGGCCCAGAAACTTATAATTGGTGTGGAGAAAGCTACTCAAATATCTTGGCTTCCTCCTGATCACTCTCCAGTGAAATACACATCAAAGTTTACACTTGGTCTCCAAGTCTCTACACTAAGTCTAAGCAGATAAACAGAGGTCATCAGATTTCAGAGAAAGAAACATTCCAAAGTGGGTAAATGCTTGTCATGGAAGCCAAAGGACCTGAGTTTGAATCCCCAGCACCTACCATAAAAATTGGATGCATAGCGTGAGCACATGCAATCCTAGTGTTCCTATAGTGAGATGTGAGGCAGAGACACAGGGATCCCCAAGAAGCTCATGAGCCACCAAGTTTGGGGTACACAGCAAAAACCCAGCAGAGTCCCTTCCTCAAACTAGGAGGAACCAACGCCTGAGACTGTCCTCTGACAATATTGTGGCACAAATGCAGTCACACACAAGGGAGAGGGAGAATTCCCAGGACTCGCTGGCCAGCCAGTCCACCCGTGGTGATTTCAAAGCTGATGAGAGACCCTGTGTCAAACAAGGTGATGGCTCCTGAGGATAGGACCTGAGGTTGAACTCTCATCTCCATACTTGTGTGCATGTAGACCTGAACACACACACACACACACACACACACACACACACACACACACACACACACACAAAGGCACAAAGAATAGTGGAGGGGAAGCAAAAACCCTGGTGGATTGCTTGCATCAGATATCCAAGTTTCTGGGTTCCATCATTTCCAGGAATTAAAAAAAAAAAAAGGAAAGAAATTATTAGAAAAAATCATGAAGAAAATATTCAGATCAAAAATGGCTTTTCAGTATAATTAATTTTAAAAGCACACAGTGTGCTGTATCATAATAGAGTTTCAATATTGCAGAGCAAATCCCCCAAATCAAGAGAAACCTCAAATAAGAAATTCACATTAACTTTTCCAAAATCAAAATGACATTGCACCTGTAAGTCATAACAATGGATGCTACAACATGCTAGAGCAATGTAAAAACATTTGGGGTAGAAATTTTCCACTTAAATCTTGATGCACAGAGAAATCACGAATGGCCAAATGAAGAATTTTCCAGTGACAGAGGCTGCAGCTCCGCTGGAAGCTTGTCTAGCATGCATGAAGCCCTGGGTTCATCCCCAGAGCTGCATAAACCACTTGCAGCACACACCTACAAAGACAGCGAGCGCTCTGGAGGTAAAGGAAGGAGGGTCAAGAGTTCAAGGTCATCCTCAGCTATTTCCTAAGTTTGAGGTCAGTCTGGACTGAATGAAACCCTGTATCAAAACAAAATCAAACGAAAACAAATAGAAGCAACAACAAAGGAGAGGCAAGCGATTGAAGACAGATGTGTGGACACTCCACTGGGCAGCGATCAGAAAGAGCACTCGGGAGACCACATCCAAGGAGAGAGGTGGCAGCTTTGCCACTGGCTGCTTGGAGGTCACATTGTTTGAGGATGGACCAGGGACCACTTGACAAGGACAGTGTGGTGGCCAAGTGGGACTTCAAGCAGCAAACAGAAAGGAAGTGGTTGCACACAGCTGTCACCCCAGCAGCGAAGGTAGAGACCGGAGTTTAAGATCATCCCAGCTACAGAGTGAATCCCAGGCCTGTCGGAGTAACATGACACTCTGTTTCCAAACAAATAAACAAACACTTAGAAAAAAACAGATGATAAACTGAAGTGTTTTAAGTATGAGATTTCACTGTCTGAATATTAAGAAGACATCACAAAGCAAATTGAAGGGTAAATTACAAGAGGGTGAACCACATTTAGATCTGTAAAAGGGAGAAATAGTTAGACTCCAAGTATATACAGAATTTCTTGAAATTAATAAGTACAGACAAACAAGATTTATAAGTAGGTTTGGGAAACTGCAGTGGCCAGGAACCTCAAAGAGAAGTTCTCAGAAATATTTGGAGAAAAACAAAATCAAACAATGAATAATATTTTATACTAATGAAAGTGAAATCAAAAGCTTATATTTGTATCAAAGATAAGGGAAGAAACTTGAAAGAGAGAAAGGAAGGGTGTAGGGGAGAGGAGGGTTGGAGGAAGAACTAGCAGAACTTTCCAAGCAGGGTGTCTACTACCTAAAAATATTACATAAACCTACATTTCTCTGTAAGAACGCTGTCTGGAGTAATTAGGATATCACGGTACAAGATTGCTTTGAACTGTTTGGATGAGCCCACCTATGCAGTCTTCTCTGATTTATTTCCTCTGGTTTATACTGTTGTTAAAAGCATACTGCATTACAGGGCTATAAAGATATTTTAAATATAAAATTGCTTTGTTTCAAAAAGCATTATATAAGGCAAGAACTGGAAATTTGCTTCATCACTAACAGGCTGATAGGGATTTGTCATTGTCTGTTCAAATGGCAGAAGTGAGCCTGCCTGCCATTGTTGATTCAATTTCTAGTAAAGAGAATTCCACAGAGCCCCTCATATCTTCTCAGCAACGAGGCAGGTAGAAGAACACTAACGTCCTTGTGTATTTTTGTAGATGAATTCTAAGTATGAATTCAACGTCCATCAATAGATGAGAACAAATCCATGGTGTCTGTAGAAAAGTAATGGGATATTTATAACAACAAAATTAATTAGAGCTGCATGCATGAAAACCTCAAAAAAAAAAAAAAGCTACTGACATGTAAAAGTATGGTTTACAAGCAGACAAGCAACGGGATTCAATTACGTAAGGTTGAAAGCCTGCAGTTCACTCCCTGGGGAGCTAAACAAACAGAGGGAAACTATGGACACTCCATGACATGGACAATAACAAAAATGGTCTGCTTTCTGTCTCTACTGGGCAGCTAGGAAACTGTGATCTTAAACATTGTCAGTAGTTTAAATGGTATTTATAATTTTTTATTTCTCGAATGAGTTGATGGATAGCTGGAAATCTGTTATACTGTTTTTTTGTTTTGTTTTCACTTTTGACTCTTATGCAGTCCTGGCTGGCCTCAGACCTGTTATATAGCCTGAGGATAAACCTGAACTTCTGATCTTTGTCCTGCCTCCACCTTGAAAATGTTGCGATTAAAGCTGTGCATGGCTGCACCTGCCTTATGTTGTACGAGGTATCAAACCCAGGGCTTCCTTCGTGCTAGGGAAGTGCTCTACCCACTGAACCACATAGCCAAGCCCTAAAAATTTGTATAAAAGAATTTTTAACAGAAGATGTGTTTACACCATTTTAAAAAGATAAGCACTTCCAAGAGGAAATGATAAATTCGTGTGGGAAAGTTACAGCTCATTAGTGTGAACACATGTCAGCCTTGAATGGCATCTGATCATAAGTGTATTTGCTGAGTATTAGTATTTCTCTTTTATATTATACTATATAGTAAGGAAAAATTTTAATTAAAAACAGAGTTAACTAAATTAAAATATGTATCATTCAGAGCTATAGCCCAAATTGGAACAACCATTAATACTGGCATTAATAGAATATCCTCCAGGGGAGGTGTGCACCACTGCACTTTCTGGCAGACTCTAATAATGTCACCCTTGAAGTCCACAGATATCACATCTAGCAAACAAACTTGACCTTGAAATCAACCCCCTTGTCCTGGTTAGCTTTTTGTCAACGTGACACATTTTGGAAGGGGGAATCTCAACTTTGAAAATGCCTCCATCTGAATGGCCTGTAAGCAAGTCCATAGGGCGCTTTCTTGATCAATAATTGATGTCCTAGGGCACAGACCACTGTGGGCAGTGCCAGCCCTGGGAAGATGGTTTTTATAAGAAACAAGTTGTGTGAGCCATGAATAGCAGCAAGCCAGTAAGCAATGTTCTTCCACGTTCTCTGTTTCAGTTCCTGCCCTGTTTTTTCTTCATAATGGACTGCAGTTATAAGCTGGAATAAATCTTTTCCTCCTCAAGATGCTTTTGGTTTTTGATCTTCATGGTCTTTATCACAGCAATAGAAAGCAAACTAATATACCCCCCGAATTATAATGATAATGATGATAAATTTAAAAGCCACCTACTCCCTCTAAATAAATCAGTCACACAAAATTCTGTCACGTACCAGGAGTACACACACACACACACACACACACACACACACACACACACACACAATGGTACTTAAGTGTTAACACAACTATTACAGATGACACAGTTCAGTCCAGGTATGTTGTTGTTTGTTTTTTACTCTTTAGCCTGCTACCCATATCCCAAACAAACCACACATGGAGGCTTGTTATTACTTATAAATGCCTGGCCTTAGCTTGGCTTGTTTCTTGCTAGCTTTCCTTAACTTTAAATTAGCCTGTCTACCTTTGGCCTTTGGGCTTTTACCTTTCTCTATTTCTGTATACCTTTCATTATTTCTTACTCTGTGGCTTGCTGTGTAGCTGGGTGACTGGCCCCTGGGTCCTGATCCTTCTCTAGCTACTTCTTCTCTCCTCCCAGAGTTCTCCTTCTATTTATATTCTCTCTGCCTGCCAGCCCCACCTATCCTCTCTCCTGCCTTGCTATTGACTGTTCAGTTCTTTATCAGACCATCAGGTGTTTTAGACAGGCAAAGCAACACAGCTTCACAGCGTTAAATAAATGCTACATAAACAAAAGCAACATAACTTAAAATAATATTCCACAACACCAGTCCTTTAAACATCACTGAATGTCCATGATATCCAGAGAACTGAATCCAGCCCTGATCTTCTTCACATTGAAATGCCCAGTTGTTCAATTTCACCTTCATATGGGTGTCTGACAGGAAGGTTAAAATTAGCTTCACCAGTAAGATTCTGTGCCCAGCCACCCTAAGAAGCAAGAAACCCAACTTTCCAAACAGCAGAGCTAGCAAATGACAAGCCACAGATCCATAGTGACTGGACCTGGACCTGGCCATCTGTGTGACTGAGAAAATTATTCTCTTAATGCCCTAACTTCTTCATCTGTAAGACTGGAGATGGTTGTATACATTTACATGTACAG
Organism: Peromyscus leucopus; assembly: GCF_004664715.2. Lineage (NCBI taxonomy): Eukaryota > Metazoa > Chordata > Mammalia > Rodentia > Cricetidae > Peromyscus > Peromyscus leucopus. The sequence goes on along the minus strand of NC_051067.1, from coordinate 132,678,088 downwards.
GTATGTGTACGAATGTGCAAGCCAGAGGCCAACCTCAGACATCCTTGCTCAGTTGCATTCTATCTTGGCTTTTGAGACAAGGTCTCTCACTTTTACCTGGAGTTTACCAATTCAGCTAGGCTGCCTAGCCAAGGAGCCCAGGGATCTTCCCGTCTCCACCTGACTGTTGCAGGGATTTCAACATTTTATGACTTCTGATATAGAACTCAGGTCCCTGCACATCAAACATTTTACTGACTGAGACATCTCCCCAGCCCTGGAGAGGATTTTAACAGCACTTACTTCCTAGACTTTTGGTGAGGACCCCAGGACCAGCTGCAGACATTAGTGCGACTCTCCCAGTTAACTCAAGGAGTGCTGTGTGGTACCCTCACCTCTGCTGCTGACATCCTGTCTCGTAAGGTGGACGCTTAGGACTTCCTGTTGATTCTCGCCTTTATTCCTCCGAGCTTCTGCACCAAGGAAGCTGCTGGGAGCCCCTGGACTTCTTCCTAGGACTCTCAGATGCATCTGCCAATGCGAAGGGCTACATTGGTTACTGGTTTGTCAACTGACATTATGTTTCTAAAAAGCCTGCCCACTGCAGGGGTTAAGTGAGAGCCATTCGACACCCTTTGATTAGGTGTTTTATAAAACGTACTTATTTCCAATTAGGTTCACAGAATATCATCACAAGTATTACAGGTTTGGAGCGTATTCAGTACAGACCCCTGCCAGGCTCCTGGCCACAGACATCACAGTTTCCTTCTGATTTAAGAAATCTACAACAACCAGCTATCACACAGCTTGCCTCTGAGCTGAAAGTCAGTACTGACCAGGATGGCTGATTAACGTGAACCAAAAGCTAGGCCAAGCCCAGGGTGAGCGAACAGCCCTGTTCCTGTGGCTCGGGAACACCTGTGAATGTTCTCAAATGCCCTAGACCTCATTAGCAGCCGTTGTTTTTTCCTCTTTCTGAATTAAGAATTCCTGTGACCTGGTTAAGCAAATACTCAGTGGAAGGGTAGCCTGTGTTTCCTGATGAAGCACAGGGGAAGAATACGAGCCTTGTCTCCCTATGACTAATGCAGAGTCTAATCATTCATCCTGCCCCACGGCCCGCACCGGCCTGAGACAGCCAGGGCCTGTCTGCCAGGTAGAAAGGCTTAATGTCCCTCTTGAGGAGAAATTAACTGCTAAACCAGACTGAGGTGAAGCACAGTTCTGTCTTCTGGCCTCAATGCAGCCATTTTTCTCTTTTAATCTCGCTCTTCCGTTCAAGCAGAAGGAGAAGTTGGATCTTTGCCTTGAGCAAATTTCACCTCCAAGGCTCAAGTTCCGGGATCCCGCAGAGTTGAGATGCTTCTGGAAGGGCTCTGAGATCGGTGGAGAACAGAGAGGAGCCAAAGGGTCGCCCTCTCTGGAAGGCACATCATCTCCCCATCTGGGGGCGCGGTAGTCACTCCTTCAGCAAAACCTTGCTGCATTAGTTACCTCTGAAAATTAACAGCACCCAGACAACTCAATGACAGCAAGCCAAAACAGACTCAGGGATCCCAGGCTGGCACGGCTCTGCATCCTGGGATACAAGGTAGAGCAAGCTGGAGAGAAAGTGCCCTATTAGAGGTATGGCCAGCTGGCTTGAAAAGTCAGTCTTCTTCTGCTCTGCGGACATGTGTCTTCAACAAAGTAGAAATGCATGTTCATTGAACACGAACCTACGAGGAAACAAGATGTACTAGTAAAGTGGTTCTCAACCTTCCTAAGACTATGACCCTTTAATACAGTTCCTCATGTTGTGGTGACCCCAAATTATTTTGTTGCAACTTTGCTACTGTTACGAATCATAATGTAAATATCTGGGTTTTCTGATGGCCTTAGGCAATCAATCCCTGTGAAAGGGTCATTTGACCCCACAGGAGTCATAACCCACAAGTTGACAACCGCTGTACTGGATAGTGCTCTAGAGAAAACCAATTGGATAGGGCTGGGGATGTGTCTCAGTTGGTGGAGTGCTCGCCTAGCATGTCAAAGTCCCGAGTTCCAGCCTCAGCACCACACACCTCATGTATAATGGCACATTCCTGTAATCCCAGCCCTGAGAAGGATGGAGGTAGGAGGACTGAAAGTTTAATGTTATCTTCAGCTAATTTGTGAGTTCAGAACAGTCTGAGAAACGACACTACATCTCAAGAGGCAATTGAGTAAGCAAAACAACAACAACAAAACCTAAACCAAAAAAAATCCATGCTCTCTTAGAACTACCAAATGGTTTGTGGGACTGGAGGCTGCCAAAATTACAAAGTAAGGGTAAACTGGCAAGCTGGAGGCCCAGAAGGGCCAAGGGTTCGAATCTGATCTAAGGTGGATGAAGACCTAAGACCAGGAACTCACTCTGTAGCTCAGAGGGGCCCTGAACTTGTAATCCTCCTCTCTCAGCTTCCCAAGGAGCTGAGACTCCAGGCCTGTGCCACCAGACTGAACACTCTTAAGGAACCATTTTTTTAGTTATTTCAAACAAAGATTTAGAAATCACACATATGCCTGACTTCCAAGGTTACCCCACCTCCAAAAAATGAAGAGGTTGCTTCAGATTCACCATAGGAATTAACTTTATCATTGTAACTCACAGCTTATTTTCTGCATCCTCATGCTTTTCCATGTCATATTTAACACATTTAAATGTCCAGTGATGCAAAACAAAAGAAAACAGATAACTGAAGAATAAGGAAATCTCACTTTTGTTGAGACACTAGCTAAGACTTTGCTGTTTTCCCTCCTATGTGATAATCCTGTCACACAGTTCTTTCTTATAGCTGACTTAAGTTTGTCATACTGCTGCCTAACTCCACTTCTTCTTTATTCACTTATTATGTTTTGTCATATGCATGTGTGTGTGCTTGTATGTGTGCATGTGTGCAGGTGCAAATGGATGCACACGAATGTGCAAGACCGAGGACAAAGTCAGGTGCTGTTCTTCAGTAGCTCTCCACCCTTTAAGTTTATTTGTTTGTTTCTTTGAAACAGGGTCTCTCATTGAGACCTGGAGCTCCTCTATTCAGCTATGCTGGCTGGCTGGCCAGAGAGCCTCACAGATCTTCCTGTCTCTACCTGCTTTTTACGTGGGTGCCAGGGATGCAAGGCTGGTCCTCCTGCTTGCAAGCAAGCACTTCCTCAGCTGAGCCATCTCCTCAGTGTACAGCCCCTTGCTCTCTACCTTGTCAGTGGAGGACAGCAGCGCAGACCCTAACCCTCGTGGAGCAAACACGTGAACACAGATCCCCATTCACTGGCTCTCCACTGGGTAGAAGGAACAGAGCCCTTTTCATCTTCTAAGGTCAAGGCCAACCCTTCTGTCCTCTCCTGGGTCATTATCTGAACATTTTCCTAATTGTCACCGTGGTGTTGTCTTTAGTCCAGCACCGAAGAATGAAACCCGACATTCAGCACAACATCTTTGAAAATTCCCTTGTGATCTTAGAGGAACAATAGCGTATGAAAAGGACCAGGATCAGTCGCCTAATTTTATCCCCGAGAATGACTTTTAACAGGAGGCATCTGCAATTAGAATGTCCACCTTCCTCTTAAGCCATGGTGCACGAGAGGGGATATGCAATCCGGCAGAACATGGCTCTGGAGAACATGCATTCCAGGCCATCGTGAAAACACAGGCTCTTGGTGGGACACCGGAGAAGATGGCTCCAGTGACATTGTTTACCCAACACGAAGTCACTGCAGGAAAAGGTATTTGTTCCTGTGCCAGCTGGGGCACTCTCGGTCCAGGCAGCGTGGCTCCTTGCACTGGGGGGAAGCTGTCTTGCTGCTGCGGTGTCTACAGCACAGCACTTTGGGAGCAAAATGTTCTGCTCCTGTCATGGGCCTGAGGAGACATCGATGTTTTTTCCTCTGGTCTCTATAGAAGACCTGCCTCCACGTGGCATGACACTGAGCCTAAGTGAATATGATCGACTCACGGCTTCCCATAGCTGCAACGATTCTGTGTGTGGCACACAATAAAATGCATGGGCCACACCCACGATAGGCTGGCAGCTGAGGTTTCAGAAAAAGATGAGCTGTTTTCGCTCGTTAAGTTGTAGAGTTTTCTACCATGGGAGAACTTCCTACCTATCCCTACCCTCTCGGCAGCACCATTTAATGTCTCCTTCTCCAGCACAGCCTTGACAACTGCATCCTTACAGATGACGCGCCATCATACTTTGGTGGTAGAGGATGTGATGGATTCACAGAGTTTCAGAAGACACAACTCTTGTCTCTCAGGGGGCATCTAGCTGAGTACAAGAGGAAGCTGAAACATAGCCTCCTCAGTGTGCATCCCACACACACCCTTGAAGTTCTCAGGAGAAACAGCAACCCTAGACCTGCTCACTTTTATCCATTCACAATTCCAGGATCACAAATGCTTTCCTTGATATTCAGATGAATTAGATATTTGTGAAATAAGGTGCATGGGCGTGTGTGTGTGTGTGTGTGTGTGTGTGTGTGTGTGTGTGTGTGTGCTTGCCCATGTGTGTGGGCCAGAGGTTGAGCTTAGGTGTATTCCTCTATTTCTCTCCATCTTTAATTTTTGAAAGGCATTCTCTCCCTGAACTTTGAGCTTACTGATTAGACTAGGCTGACTGGCCAATGAGCCCCAGGAATCTGTTCCTCTCCACCTCTGGAGTACTGGCATGCCACCATGCCAGGCTTTTTACTCCAGTGCTGGGGTTTGAACTCAGATCCTCATGCTTGCACAGTGAGCCTTCTCCCCGGCCCCTGGTGGCTCAACGTTCTATAAGGACTCACAGTAATTCCCTCACAGGAGATTTCCCCCTTTCAGAATAGTTTTGTGGCTGCATTTGTTTTCCTTGACCTCATTTCTCCACCTTCTGCCCCATGCTTGAAAATGCTCAAACCGAGATGCAGGAGCAGACACCTGTTACTAAGGAACACTTCTACTTTAAGGTTGAAAAGTACTTGACATGCAAGTAGGGCTGTCTTTGGATTTTGAGGCTATTTATATCTTAATAGGAAAGCTAGATCACCAGCCTTGGCTCATTTGCAAGATTCCAAACAAGGTGGTGCATAAGGGGAGTTATGAAGAGTGATGCAGTCACAGCACAGGAAACCCAAGCTTCGGGTCCAGGGCAAGATGGCAGCTTTATCAGGCTCCATGAGAAGCTCTGTCGGAAAAGATGGCGACCAGCTGTCCTCTCCATCAGAGCTGAGCCAGGACTCTGGAGGCACTATGGGATGCCATGTTAGGAACACAGCAACAGTAGATGAAATACAAACATCCAAGTCCCAAACCCGTGCGGTGAAGCTGCTCCCCAGAACCAGAGCTGAGGACACCCACAGAGTTTGCATTTTAGACCACGCTCCTGGGGCATCTGAACACCTGTCCTCGCGTTTTCCCAGTGCCCAGTGGAAGGTCATCTCACTAAAGAAAGAAAAACAGTTCCACCTTATAAATAGAGAGAACATAGCGAATGTATTTTGCCTAAAGAAAAATATTAATGAGATAAATAAACCCAAACTCGGGGAAAGTGTCACCTGAAATGTGTTCATCACTGTCACTCTGAGTCACTCTTGAAGAGTTCCCCAGTTCAGAACACCTGGGGGCTGGTGCTAAATTAGTATTAGAAAAGATACCTTCTTACTTGAAGCCTGTGTTTCCAAGGAAGAGGCAGGGTGAATTTTCCCTGCTCCCACTCCTTATGAAAGACAGACTGAAAATTACCTGGAGGTAAAGCCTCCTGTGTGTACTTCATTTGTGGTGCAAGGATCCTTTCCCTGCCGCCAGTGCTGGAGATGGATCCAACATTGTTGCGATGCAGACACACCCACTGAGTTGTAGCCTAATCCTTAGGGGTGCTTCTCTAGGGCTGAGACTATAGCTTCAGTGGTAAAGAGCTTGCCAAGGAAGCAGGTAGACCCGAGTTTGAGCCCCCAAACCCACATTTTAAAGTAGGCAGGCATGGTAAAGCATACTTAGAAGGCTGCGGTGGGGAGGTAGAGACAGGTAGATCCCTGGGACTCATTGGCCAGCCAGCCTAGCCTAATTGGTAAATTCCAGGTTCTAGTGAGAGACTGATATACCTGAAGCCCAGGGTTCCATCCTTGACACTATGCATAGAACACACACACACACACACACACACACACACACACACACACACACACCATGGCAGGCAACCCTCCATGTATGCATGCAGCTTCTCTACTCCATCTAGCATAGCTATTTACACATTTCTGCAGCCTAGCTTTGGGACCGAATGTTGGTTCTTACATATAGTTCTGCAAAACTTAGTTGCTTAATTTCTCAGTTCCTCCCTATCATTATCTGTACAATGGATATAACAAAGACCTGTGGGGGATTTTTAAGGGTCTAAATGAATAATTAAGTCCCTGGATGCACACCCAACATACAGATCAACAAATGTTACCAAGCATATGTGAGTGTGTGTATAACTGAGGACACATGCACCCAGTGCTGGGCATGAAATCTAGGGCTATGCACACCTTTACCATTGAGCTACATCCTTATCCCTGACAATTAGCAATACACATGACTAAACCATCATCTTTGAATCTCCACTATTTAGCAATACTGCCCTTCAGCTGCACATTTCTTACTACCTCACACACTCGTGAGCTTGTATCCTAAACTGCCCCTATCCTCATTCACTGCCCACACTGCCTTAGACAGAGGGTTCTCTTTGTGAAACGAATGATATTATGTCCTGCAGTGGAGAGCTCACAGAGCAAGATGTTTCAATAATCTCTGGAAACATTTTCCTTTTGCACAATGAGGACAATGTTCTTCCTACTTGGTTAGTGACCACCTATCCCTCTACATTGAAATGACCAGTATTTGATTTTTAAATGCTTGCAATTGAAGTTACAGAACAATGCATAGCATGTCTGTCTGAAAGTAACCAAAAGTGGGACTGTGGTTTCCACCTCATCCAGGTCAGTGGCGTGAGAGTGGAGAGCCTGGGGTGGAAGAGTTGCAGGAGCTGCCATCCAAGGAAGCAAGGCCAAGGATGGAGGTGACTCTCAGTCAGCTGCATCTCAATCAGAAGATCGTCATGGGGTTAGAAGGCTGCTGTGGGGAGGGAGGTAGAGACAGGTAGATCCCTGGGACTCATTGGCCAGCCAGCTTAGCCTAATTGGTAAATTCCAGGTTCTAGTGAGAGACTCTGATATACCTGAATCCCAGGGTTCTATCCTTGACACTATGCATGGAACACACACACACACACACACACACACACACACACACACACACACACACACACCATGGCAGGCAACATGCCTTCATGCCAAGGCAGTGTCTCCAACCATGGCAGATACCCACGGAGTACCACAGCTCTCTGCAGAATCCACATCTGCTTATGTAATCAGAGTTTGTAACTACATGCACTGGCCTTTAAACTTAAAAGTGATAACATGGTGAAATTATGAAGGTGAGAACACTAGTCAACACAGCTGTATTTAGGAATATTTTAGGAGTCACACTTTCTTGTGAGTGTGTGTGCTGGGCGTGTGTGTGTGTGTGTGTGTGTGTGTGTGTGTGTGTGTGTGTGTGTGTGTGTTATGCATAACCCCCCACATACACAGAGGTTGAAATCTGGCATCTTCCTCAATCACTTTCCCTGTTGTTTCTGTTGAGGCAGGGTCTTGCACGGAGCTCACCCATTTTGGTGGGATGCCCGGGCACACTCCTGCCTCTGCTTCCTCAGCACTGGGATTGCAGGAGTTTTTACCCAGGTTCTGGGGATCTGAGCACAGGCCCTCGCACGGGCAGGCAGCAAGCACTTGGCCAACCCAGCTGTGTCTGCAGCTCCTAGCTCCACACTGTCTCGCTCTCGGGAACCCACCAGGGTAGCTGGGGAACCTCTGCCATTTCTTCCTGCTGTCTGAACAAGTGTCTTCCCTGGGGAGGGAGGCCGGGACCAGGAAATGGTTCCTCCCTTAGTGCTCTGTGAATCTTTCCCCAGACGGCTTCAAAACCGTGCAAGTGAAATCTCACACAGCTCGGGAAGAGAACAATCTCTACCTGCACTATAAATAATTTTCTCTTTGGGGAATAGGATTTTGTTTTCCACATGAGTGAGCAGAGCTGTACTCACAGACAAGCCTGCCCGGGAGGGGAAGTTTCTGTGGCAATTGTCAATTAATTTGATTTTCTAGAATCACCGTATTCTTAGTTTACACCAGCGCTGCAGGAGTAATTGTGACTATTCCCAGAAGTTTATTCTCAAGCTCCACGAAGGCCTGTGAACTCCTAAGTCTCCTTTTTTAACTTAGTTAAATTCACATGGATGATGGGGAAAATGGCAGTTCCCTCCAAATCCTCCCCACCATCTCTCTTGCTTACATATTCTTGGGGTTCTCTGTGTCTGTCTGAAAGCTTGATAACCACTATTTACAGTAAAACTTTACTGTTTTTCAGCCCTCAAGAAAAAATGGGAGAACACACACACACACACACACACACACACACACACACACACACACATTCACTGATGAAAGGGTAGTGCTGGCTGGGACCTGTGCTAATGATAAACTGCCGCTGACTGACCTAGTCAGCCAGCCTTCCACAGGCACCTCTAGATTCTTATCACCTTGCCTGGCAGCCCCCAAAAAGACGCAGCAATGATAAAGAAACCAGTAACAGCAAGGGAAAAAAATAAAGACTTTCTATTAACCAGACGTAGTGGTACATACTTGCAATCTCAGGCAGAGGCCGAAATATCAGAAGATCAAAATCATCCCTGGCTACACAATGAGCTCAAGGCTAGCCTGGGCTACATGAAACCCTGTCTCTAGTCACCTGACCATTGCAAGTTAGAGCACTTCTTTTTTTTTTTTTTTTTTTTTTTTTTTTGGTTTTTCGAGACAGGGTTTCTCTGTGTAGCTTTGCGCCTTTTCCTGGAACTCACTTGGTAGCCCAGGCTGGCCTTGAACTCACAGAGATCCGCTTGTCTCTGCCTCCCAAGTGCTGGGATTAAAGGAGTGCGCCACCACTGCCCGGCGTTAGAGCACTTCTTAATTTGGCGTTTAATCCTCTCTGTAGTTACCCATGCTAGCTGGGATAGTTTCTCTAGGTGTCTAAGCTATTAAATATCCATCTAAACCTTAATGAAGTTAACCAGCTGGCGCATTCTGCCACATCTCAAGTTCGGTAAGGTGGGACGTCCAGAGAAGCTTGGCTCAGAGACATTCAGGAGGATGTAGCCAGTAACAACTGGAGTTAGGGACACATCTAGGCTTTTCTCTTTGCCATGGTGCCAAGGTAGATGTACTGAGTAATGGAATTGATTAGCTAGAGTTCCCAGGTGTCTCCTTGTCTGTCTCTACATCTTTGTGAGATCTGTCTCTATCCAGCTATGCTCAGGGCAGTAGATCCTCTGACTTGAGGAACATTCTCCCAAAGCATGCATCCTGAGGTCTCAAGGACCAAGGTAGAAGTTGGGTCACCATCTCTTTCTTAACCTAGAGATCACCTCGAGCCACCACAACCATTTCCCATTATAAGAAGTGAAACACTAAGTTCAATCCTGCAGGACAGAAAAAAAAAATGACTCCAGAGTTTGAGTAAAGATATACAAAGAACCTACAGATATAATTTAAAGTCACCACAAATGGTTACGTCTGGTGACTCCCTCATTGTCACAAGTACCATGTAGGTTTTATCTAGTACGATGGCAGGTATACCTATGTCTTCCTTTAAACAAATTCTTATGATTTGAGACAAAAGAGGTATGATGGTAGAGGGCCTGTCCTCCCCAAGAATAAGGCCCTGTTCTCTACCCCCAGCACGCCCCCCCCCCCGCGGGCGTGCGGATAAAAAAGTATTTCAGCTTATAAAACATCCAGCACAATTTATCATCCTTTATTATGTGATCAAACTATTCCAGTGTGAATTCCTAGTGAAGCAAGAAATTCAGATAATAATTAAACATGTACCTGTGGCAAGAAGAAGTTCACATCGATGTCTGAGGTTAGCTTGGAACTGTTTGCTGGATCTGCTTGCTACTGAAAATATTCCTCTGCATACCACATCTTGGAAAAAGACAAAGGTGTGCTTGAAGCAATTAACATTCACAGTTTTAAATATTAGTAGAAATAACATGAGTTGAAATTAAACATCTTCCCAGAGCCTCTCAGAAAACCGCTGCCCCCAAACCACTGAAAATCTCCTCTGGATAGTTCGACTTTGAAAATAAATCTCATTTGAAGTTGATGGAAATGAGAATAACTATTAATTCAAACCCAATAAGTAATAATTAATTTTTGCTTTCTTGTTTATGTCTCAAGAAATATTTCTGCAATCAGCCAAGGCACCACTGCCTGGGTTAATATTAAGATGTTTGTTTGGTATTCGACAGGTGTTAACGGTGGGTAGAAAATACAGCTCTGTAATTAGAAAAATTCATTTTGTTGAGTATTAGGCTTTTATCAATTTAAAAACATCCTTCTGTTGGAATAATAATGCAAATTTTGCCTAGCACTGAGCATATCCCCAAAGAGGGAAAGAAATCACTAATTCCCCAAAATAATAAAAGGTTGGTGCTTGAACCTTCCCATGCCTCCCCAGAGGCCAAGTTAGCAGATCACCTGTGGGGAGTTACAACTGAGAACTTTAATGAAGTAACAAAACCAGACAGAAAGTGTGGCAAGTTAAGACCAGCCTAAAAACAAAGGGAATTTAGAAGACATCAAATACATCTAGCCCATCCTAAGGATTTATGGTTACTGGACGAGGGAAGACATTTTCATTAATGGTATAGTGATGGGTAAGTTGACCATGCTACTGTAAATACTATCTCATCCATATTCTAGAAAGAAATACCAGTTAAACTCATTGGCACACACACGCACAAACACACGTGTGCACGTACACATACACACACACACACACACACACACACACACACACACACACACACACATACACACATACCATGAAAGCAAAAGAGGAACTTTCTGGGAAGAGGAAATGTATTGGTAGGAAGAGGAGGAGGACAAGAGAGGTGTTGAAGGTTAATATGATCAAGCTACATTCTGCACATGTGTAAAAATGTCACACTGAAACCGTAGTGTATAGAATTAATATATGCTAATGAAACAGGAAGACAGTCAAGGGCACACATGCAGAGGGTTCTTTTAATGTGTTGCTGTAGCATCAAGTGCTTAAACCATGCTGACAGCAGCCTTAAAATCTGATGGACAGAATAAGGAGGGAGGAATCCTCACCTCTACACTTGCTTTCTATTTGTCCCAATAAAATGAACTCAACCAAAATCATTTCAAAATCAAAGTAAGACACATTTTACAGAACAGGCATTCTATGCTACCCACTTACTTCTACCCACATCCCTCACCTCCCCATCCCCGTGTGTGTGTGTGTGTGTGTGTGTGTGTGTTTGCACATGGGTGTGTACAGGCATGCAGAGGCTGGAAGTCAATAAGACTTCTTCTATCACTCTCCACCTTATCTTATTAAACATGATTTTTCTTCCTGGCCCAGGCTGGAATTTGCCATTATGGCAAAACTAGCTGGCCAGGGATCCTCTTTTCTCCAGCACTGGGGAAAATAGGAGTTTTCTATGGGTGGTGGTGGTGGCTGGTTGGCTGTTCAATTGAGAAGGCTAAGGCTGAGGGCAGAAGCTTAGGGCGAGAGCTCTCTGGTTAGGTTACAAGGGTTAGGTTACAAGGAACTACAAAAGAGGTATCTCCTAGTTACAGTGCCAAGTACACTGAAAAAGGAACATTTATCCTGCTATGGATAATAAAGTGACTCGGTTTGAAAACGCCGGCATTTCCCTACAGACTCACTTCCTCTCCGTGTTCCTGGCAGTCTAGAGGCAGAGCACCCCAGAGGCTCTTTGCTTAGCGTATCAGAGTGAAGGATAGCCTGTGCTCTGAATTCACACACCAGTAATAATCGTCTCTATGACTCTGGGGACATTTTTTGTATCTTGGAATTTAATTAATACACTGTTAAAATGTAATCCACGCTGAAATGACATTGCTATCTCCTGTGAACTGTGAATTCCATAACCATGGATTGGATTAAAATTCAAAGATCCACAGGCTAAAAACAGCACCAAATCGAAGGCACCAAGACTTGGATTTTCACCGAAAGCTTGGAGGCTAGAAGCCCAGCTCATTTTCTCAGGCTCCATGTGAGATTACTCAAAACCCATCAGTCACAGGCCGTGGGGTCAGGCCAGAAACACAGCTCTGTGATACAGCCTCCTTTGGCTTAGTGCTCTCTTCAGAGACCTCCAAGAATCTCGACTCCACCACAGCAAAGCATTTCAGGATGAGCCAGTATGAAGCACAGCTGGGAAGAGATTGAGACATAGAGTTAAGCATGGGGTTAATAGGAAGAGAGTTACTTGGGAAAAAGAAAATGAATACCCAAGAGCTAAGGTGTGGGCTTCTCAGGAGAGCTGTGCTGAAGTGGCCTTGTTGTGCACACACCTAGGAGCTGGGTGGCTTCTGATAGCACCACTCAGACATTGCTGAGGAACTTTGCTCTCTCTGTTTCCATAAGTTGGATCCTGGAGTGGTCCCTTAGGCGAACAGGACTACAAAGGAGAAGGTAAAACCGTAGTTTACACAGGCGGTTTGAACATGTTTTCACTGCTAATCAAGTTCATAATCTTAGTTGTGGGAGTCCTAGAAAAGTGTACATTTATGCCTTGGAAACGAAAAAGGCTGTTTTTGAAGGTCATGCCTGTTCAGTCCTTAAGCGTTACTGTTTTAACATCCTTCTGTGGACTCTACATATACAAGATCTGCAGGGACCACCGTCACAGTAAATGCTAATTTTTCAGGAAATCTAAAATGTCAGCTGGAGGCTTTACCCAGACCCTGGATGAGAAAGCTGCTGCCTACTGTTCTGGTAGGAATTGTTAAGATCACTTGAGACTCATCCCACAACTGGGGATAAAGCCACAGCCTAAAACTCGATGTCCAAAAGGAGGAGATGAAGAAACATGTTACTATAGAAATTCTGTCTGGAGCCATCTTTGCAACCAAGGTGCCTGACAGCGCACGGAGGCTTCCTGTGAGGGCTGATCTTCATGTGCACTGACTGATGGAGTAGTGCTTGTGGGAGAATGAGTCACAACTGTGGGTATGTCTGTGAGGAAGTTTCCAGTGGACCAGTAACTGTGGTCCCAGAGGAGATAAAGGATACAAGGGAGCTATGCTCTTTGTTCTCCTTCTCTGCCTCCTGGCCATCCACCTTTGCTCCGCCCCTGGTCCCACTATTATGAGCCAAGTCCTCTGAAAGTATGAGTGGAAGATAACCTTCCTCCTTACAAGTTACTGTGTCTAGCATTTTGTTACAGTGAAACAAAAGTAACTCATACCCTTGCCATTGGCTGCTGTTGAGTAAACACATAGACAATCTAACCTATTTCATTCATAAAGAGTTGTTGAGATTTTGCTAGAGAGAAAACAAAGGCCAGCCTGGTCTACATAGCTAGTTCCAGGTCAGCAACAGCTACTTAGTGAACCGTGGTGTCCATGAAAGAGGGTGGAGTAGACGGAGACTTAGGAAACCAGGTCATGAATTTTCTAGTGACACTCTGCACACAGGAACCCAGTCAACAGGCGCTGTCTCGCCAAGGCTCCTTTCTGCTTCCACACAGAAACTGTTCCAACAGTAAACAGGTCCTGAAGGACTTGCTGAGTAGGCTTAGATTCCATTAAATGGGTGAGTTCCATTATGAGTCCGCCGGTGAGTTCCGGTGAGTCAGAGGAAGTAGATGCATGCTAACATCTGGCTTTACTGAGTGCAGCCCACCAGCTCATCCTTCTATCCAAGGATTAAGTTCCTGCTGCCATTCTCCAGGAGATTTGGATGGAGGGCCCCACTGTGTGAGAGAAGGCTACTGAGGTAGAAACAAGCCTTGTAAGGCTGCCGAGGGCAGGAGACTCCCTCCTTTGAGCAGGTGGATGCCATCGAGACATCCAATACAGAAGTTAGAGTGAGGGAAGCATTATTAGAGTTTCTGTATTATCTTACTCATTTGAAAATGGAGGCTGCACCAGTGGAAAGCCCAGAGTGAGGACTGGATGGGTCTTCAGTGTTGGGCTTTGGAGAAGAGAGGGGTGAGTTGGGGGGATATAGAGGCACTAACTAAAATCATCCTTGGACAAGACAAGAGACTGACACTGACAATCCGCAGTGTGGCTGGGATCTAGGGAGAGTGTCAAGCCTGACAGGAAAAGCTAAATGCCTACTCTGGAAGGTTCTAAGGGCAGGGAAGTTCTTACACTGCAAGGAGCAGAACATCATGACCCAGGGGTCACTTCCTCTGTGGTTCTGCAGTGGGACAGAGATCACGAAAAACCCGTGCAGCCCAACAGTGGTCAGGCTGCCTCCAGCCTGGGCAGCGGCAGGAGTCTGGGTCTACTCCTGCTCTGCTCACAGCCCTCTCTGCTTGGGAAGGCCTGAGTTCTCCAACACTCAGGACATTGCTTTGGCATTTTGGGGGAGGCAGGTGGTGGCTTGAACTTCACAGCAAAGAGGAACAGGAGTATTCCAACTGTGGGACCAGAATCCACCTGACTTGGAAACAGTCTGCTTTTGTGGGCATGAGGAAGAAGGAGGAGTCAAGGGCAGCTGGGTGTTGGTAAACTGTTCCTATGTCTCCCGCAGGTTCCAAAGGCTCTCTGTTGACTCTCAATGTACCCCTCTCTCTATGCCAGAAGGTAGCAACAGTGGACACTGCCCACCTCCAACTTCCCCTGTGAAATGCCCTTGAGTAGTGATTACAGTCTAAATACCAGTGCAAATCCAGTATAGGATGGACTCCACCTCCCGTAAGAAAACATTTTGTATAAGATCGCAGCCATCGGCCCTTTGTTTCCAGGAACTTCTATGCCTCTGTTTCACAGGTACGGTTTCAAAACATGCCAAGGAATAAGGTTTGATCTTGTTTGGGGACCTATGGAAGGAGAAGTAATAAGGCAGCCACGGTGACAGGCTAGATCTCTAAAAAGTAGTAAATAAAAAGACTTGGTGTTCTGAATACTGCCACGAATAGAGCCACATTCATCGCTCTTGCCTACAAGATCACGAACTTGTGAGGCTTTCCTGGGTCTTGTTGGTGACGTTTTTTTCCTTTGCTTTTGCTTCTTGCTGGTATGTGTCTTGTGGCGTGCGTGTGTGCCGTTCACACATACATGTGGGTGCTTGTGTGCTTGGATGTATACTCATGTGAAGAAAGTCAGGGGATGGACTCCAGTGTTGGTCCTTGATTGCCTTCTACTACTTGTTTGAGGCAGGATCTCTCACGGGCCTGTAATTTTGCCCCGCGAGCTAGACCAGCACGCATCCAGAGGTCTGCCTTGCCTACACTCACCTCACCACTGCTGAGACTGCAGGCACGAGGCACCGTGCCAGCTTTCTATGTGGTATCTGGGGGCTCAGGTCACATGCTTTTGAGGCAGGTGCTTTGCCCACCGAGCCATCTCTCTAGCCAGAATGTGTTTTGTATGTCTAATCAGTCCTCTTCTAGAGCTTCAAGTATGTTCTTCACCGTGCCCAGCTGCAGTTAAATAGCCTGGATTTTGATGATTACCCAAATGTTTGTATGGACAGTTTTAAGAAAGAATGCGTCATTACCAGGGTTCCATGGCAATTGTTCTTTTCCCATTGAAGCTTTGCATTCAAAGATTAAACACTTTCATTAAAAAATGTAAACCACTGCCATTAACTTTAAGTACTTTGATGAGGAATGTTTGGTGGAGCCATGCAGCTAAATTTTCCAGGAATCAGTCACTCACATTGAATAAAGTGCAACAAAAGGATGTGTTCAAAGCATCCAAGAAAACGTCCTCTGTGGCATTATTAACATGGTGCAAATGGCAATAAAAGACTTTTCACAGAGTCAGCTTGCAAATCCAAACCAGGTCCTCTGCAAGGGCAGAGGGGCACTTGTCAAAGTTCCGGGTCAACCCGAGGCCCTGAAACAAATGTACTACATAATTTCATGCCACGTACAAAATGGTGGAAAGAGAAATTTTTTTCCAGTAAAATATTTCAGGAGGTTGTGCTCCCCAGTTTCTTCTCAGGAAAAAGCCTTGGAAGAAGAGGTTTACAGCAAGTGTGCACCCACACTCGAAGGATGAAGGTACACCGAGGCAGTGTGGCGAGACTGACAGTCCACGTGACGCGAGTGTGAGAAGACTCTCCTGGATGTGGGAGATGCTCCTCCTGGGTGAGGGGTGTCGCATGGCTGTGAGGAGATGCTCCTGGCTGGTGGCAGATGCTCTTTTCAGGTGCATGGCTTAATTATCAGTCTCCTTTCAGTGTGACTATCACAGTTTTAAAGCCATGACTTTGAAATGGATACCCTCTAATTTCGGAGGGAGAAAAAACACACAATTGAGGTTTTAATTGTATTTCTCACAATGAGCTATAGACAACAATTTTTTTAAGCTCATTTGTGAGATGGCGGAAAAAATGTCTGAATAAAAAGAAAATAATTGGTGCTGGGGAGATGGTTCAGAGATTAAGACCTCACGTTGCTCTTGTGGAGTACCCAAGTTCAGTTCTGAGCACCCACATCATCAGGTAGCTCACAGCCACCTACAAATCCCAGTACGAGGGATATGGCACATTGTTCTGGACTCCTAGGCCTGGGCACACATGTGCACAGACCCACACATATACACAGAGTGTAAGAAAAATAAATATTTTTAAAAATAAAGCAATTTGCCTAATTGTTTTAACTACCTCACATGACTTACCACCTTTGAAAAAAAAATTATTATTTTTGGTAAATTTGTAATTGTGTTGCTTCATTTAAGTAAATACAGAGCACAGAAAAACTAACTTTCAGCTGCCAGATGGCTTGGTAAGCAACAGTGTTTGCTGCCAAGCCTGAGGACCTGAGTTTGACCCTCAAGACCCACATGGTTCAAGGACAGAACAGGCTCCTAACAGTTGGCCTCTGATGTCCAAGTGTGAGCTGTCCAAATGTGGCGTGTGCACATGCCAATAAATGTAAATTTCAAAATCGAACAAAAATCCCAACCTCCCTTCAAAAATCTCAACCTCCCTTCGACAAAAGTGTAGGTTGAAATAGCCAGCCCTGTCACTCTCAGGTAAGAGGTAATCCAGGATGCTAACCCAGCCTTGCACACAGAGTTCAACTGTAAGACTTACCACAGGTGGCTTTGATGTCCAAATGTAGAGAAGCATGCAGGACACATGACAGAGTCACTCACATTTCTACAGTGCTGGATGAATGTGAAGATTCCCACAGAGGGATAACCAGAAACCAAGCATTTTCCTAATTTGCCTGAAGACTGGGGCAGACACAGTAGGTGATGATTAACTTTCCATCATGGCCCTCTGGGAAGAGGCAGCTCTCTATACTCAAATGAGAACACGGTTTATGCTGAAGCTGTGGAAACTTAATAGTTTGCAGATCACCATCAAAAGCCACGGATGTCCACAAATGGCAAGAAAGCTTTGCAGGAACGCCACAGTGTTTGTTGAATTTGCTTATGCTGTGTTAGGAAGTGCTTCGGTGGCCCATGGTGACCAAAGTGATCTAACCTATTTCTCAGCCTCCACGGGGCAATTTATATTTCTCTCTTGGAACCACCAGGCCCTTTGTCTCTCTGAGCCCTGCAGGGGCTAAGTCCCAGCTGTCTTATGCACCTCACCCCGGCTTCCAGGTCCGGACAGCTGATTCTCTGCAGATGATCACATACAGGATTCTCTGTCGCCATGCCTGGCATGAGCCTGGCAAGCCCTGACTCCACCACAGAAAAGTCCCTGGTCTGTGTAGTTTGCTCAGAGATGAGTTTTTCACAGTTATGCATCATTCAGTGAAGAACCAGCCTGGGTCCATCATAGGCTTAAAGGCCATCTTATAGTAAGGACAAACTGTGTTCATTCCTCTGATTTCCAAGGACTGGGCTATGTCCCATCTGTAACCTAACTACAAAGGGTTCTGTATTACCTGTTCCAGGAGTGGTGATCATGTCTTTGTTTCAGAAAGTTGTTTATAATCATCTTCAAACCCTACCTTTGTTTCAAGAGATTAGATGACTATCTATGATTATCTTGTTTTGCCCACATTGCAAACCTGTCTTTGTTTCAGGAGGGACTAACTTGTTATACTAATGTTCTGCTCCTATAACCCCGCCTATTTTGCCTGCCAAATTCGCCTTTTGGAAACCCTCTACCTCCAAGCTATAAAAGCCTTGTCTTCCTCACATCCGATGCTGACCTCTCAAACCCCACCTTAGTGGGTGGCAGCCCATGTACACCAATAAAAAAGCTTGCTTTAATTAATTTGTCGGTGATGATTTGGGCTGTGGTCTTTCTCCTCCCATCTCTGGGATGAGCAGTAGGTCCATAGAGAAGCTGTGTATTACACTTGTAAAACCTTGAAATGTGTCTAGTTGGAATAGTAGGCAAACAGTTAGAATTTGTTTTGAAATCCCTAAATGCACAAATATTGGAAAAACTAAATTAGTACTGTTACTCAGTTGAACAATTTTAAAACAAATACTTAGGAAGTCACACCTAGCAAATATTAGTGCAAAAATCAGTGCAAAATTAGCAGTACCACTAATAAAATGAAAATACTGAAAAGTTGTAGATGATATATACAGAGAAAGGGGCCAGATATCTGCATAATTTTCAAATTACCGATACTTATCATGGAGTCTTAGTACCAGCCAGTACTAGCCGGTACTAGCCGGTATTAGCAAGATGAGAAACAAAACAATGAAAATAGTTTGCTCTTTATGAATTTCTTTCCAGTAATAGTTAAAGTTTGATCAAATTCAATACAAGAACCTACAAAGAAATGAAATTTAAGGATTACCCCTCCCCCCAAAAAAAAGAACCAGGAAGATGGCATTTTCCACGGAAGATCAAGAATCATGTGGTGTAATTAAAAGACTTTAATAAGAGGAAGGCAAAGGTTCTGAGAACTCGCCCACAATCAGAATCAGAACTTCAGGCTTCAGTCACTCTGACACTTAACTGGTTCCATAACTGCTTTTGCTGGGGGCACAATGAAAAAAAAATCTTAATTTAATATTTTCTGCAGTTTCAGGGCTGGATCTCCTCAGCAGGCACGAAAGCATTTGCCCCGTGACCTGCACTTTGCAGAGGGCTGGGAATCTGCAGGGCTTTGCTTCTGACCCTCCACACTCCTCTAGGCTGTGCGTTTGAGTCCCAGCCAGAAGAAGACGGAGTGTGGGATCAGCATGAGGGAATTACTCCAGCCTAGAGGAAAAAGTTCAATTGGTTCTGATTAAGGCAAGATGGAATAAGGAAAAACTCTCTCTCTCTCTCTCTCTCTCTCTCTCTCTCTCTCTCTCTCTCTCTCTCTCTCTCTCTCTCTCATACACACACACACACACACACACACACACACACACACACACACACACTGGTGATGGGGTGAAAAGATCTCGGTTGTGGGCACTGTTAGTCTATTACACATAGTACACAGATATTTGGCACTAGCATCCACTGAGAGTTAAAGAGTGAACTATTTTTTTTTAACTTTCTAAATTTCCTATTTTTATTCTTTGTGTCTTTCACATCATGCATGTTGATCCCATTCATTTCCCTGTCCCTTCGTATCTGCCCTCTGACCTTGCAACCTCCCCTCCCCAAATGAAATAAAATTTAAGAGAAAAAAGGAAAAGGAAAAATTTTGTCATGGAAGCTGTAGTGTGACACAGTGAGTCACATAGTAAACCCTTGTGTTCCTACATCTTTCCTTGCAAGTGTTCATTGCAACGAGTCACGGGTCTGGTTGAGACCTTTGGTTTCTGTTCCACTATCAATGCTGGGCCCTCACTGGGACTCCTCTTGGATATCCTGTTGTTGCCCTGTGTTGTGGAGACCCTGCAGTTTTGGGTCTGTAGAACATACTCTGTCACATGCTCCAGCAGATCATAGATGGGGTGGATGTTGGGATGAGCCAACTCATAACCCTGGTTCTGGGCTTGGGTGGTTGCAGAGTTGGTCAGCCCGCCAGTTCTCCCTTTCCTCATGGCCAGGGTGAGATCTCTGACATTGCCTAGGCTAGTCTACTCTATGCAGCAATGAACAAGGTGCAAGACCTGTTCTCCTACTTTCAGGCCCTAGGGTGTGGGAGCCACACAGAGGGTTCCTGGTGAGATCTGAGCTTGCTCTACACAGCAGGGCTGCATAAGGGGATGACTTGATCACGTGCGTGCATGCGTGGTTACCAGGTGTTTGGAAGAGTCTGTACTTGGCTATGTGGTGTGTTTTGATCTAGCAAGGGGGAGGTCTTTTGCCTCGCCCCTTGGCATTATTATAAAAAGCCCTTTTGAAGAGACAGAAGGGACCATTGGATTTTGATCCAGGTCCTCCAGAAGCTATCCTGTGTTTCTGTCTGTCTCCTCTCCACTATCCTTCTATCTACAAATTCCCTATTCTTCTCTCCTCCTCATAGAAACCCTTTTAAAAGGTGGGAGCTGTCCTCCCAACTCAGAGTCAGCTCACCCACACCTGGACCATCAGGGCCAGCTCTACTGTGTTGTCCAGGTGAGGTACAGGGGCCATTTCCCCCAGTGCTGCAGCTGGTGAAGGGCAGGGACAGCTCTCCTGCCTTCTTCAGGCATCAAGGGGTGAGGAGAGGGGGAGAAGGCATCTCTTCCTTACCTATGTCTCCATATTGCAGATGAGGGGTGGGGCCAGATCTCTCATGCTCATGTTCTCAGGGCCAGCTCACCTGCACCCCTGCAAACAGGGTCAGCTCCATTGTGCTGCCCAGACAAGGTGCTGGGCCCCCTTTCCTGAGTGTAGCAGCTGGTAAAAGTGAGGGTAAGCTCCCTCACCAGCTAGAGGCAGGAGGGGCGATAGGGGAGGGCATCTTTCCCTTGCTCCCACCACCACACTGAAGATGAGGGAGATGGTACCACCTATGCCCCTCTCATACCCTCAGGGCTGGCTCACCCACTCTACTGTCTATAGGATCAACTCTACTGTGCTGCCCAAGCAAGGTGCAGAGCCTGTTCTCCCAAGTGCTGCAGCTGGTAAGGGGTTGGGTAAGGTCTCCCACCTGCTACAGGTGTCAAGGGGTGAGGGGTGGAGGGCATCTTTCCCTCATCCACACTACCACATGGTATATGAGAGGGGCACAGCCTGCTCTCCTCTTCTTAGTTGTGCTGCCCAGGTCAAGTTTAGGACCCTCCCTCCTGAGTGCTTGGTGAGGGGTGGGCTGTCCCTATCCTCTCTGCCTTTGGTGGCATCAGGAGCCACGGACATCAACAGAGACCTCAACTGCATCAGAGCCATGAACCCAGAGATGGGCCCCAGCAGCAGCCCAGGTCCTGGGTGGCAATCAAGCCACCCACCACCACCGGCTGCTTACTTACTTTGCTTCTTCAGATATGCCTCTGTCCACAGGACATGAACCATTCTGTCTCTGTCTCTCTTCCATACCACACATTTGCTCACCATGGTAGTGCCCATCTGCCTGGTGCTGAGAGGTGCCACGTGGGCCTGTGTTTTCTCCTTGAAGCCCAGACCTACATGATTGTCTCCTTGTCCCTCTCAGTCCATCAGGACATCACTGGACAGGACCGTTCTTCCTCATCACAAAGAGATCATAATTGTGCCCAACTACAGGGCACCTCTGGTTGGTGAGATGTTGCTGGAGTCCTCTGAACTATTTTATTTTTAGCTTTTAAAAATGAATATAGATGTTATTTATTATTTATTATTTTTTGTCTACTTGTTCAGTGAAGTGTTAATCTAATTAATCTTTAACAATAAGAAATCGGGAGTCAAATACCAAGCTAAGAACCTGAAAGATCAGAGAAGCAGGGAGCAGCCTCCAGTACTTCCCACCTCTCTGTTCCTTGGTCCAAAAAGGTTGAATTCTCTCTCAGCCCTGCCTTACTACTTCCTGTCTCCTCTGTCTACAGTCCTCCAAACCTCTGTGGTTAGCTAGTGGCTAGCTTCGCCCTCTGACTCCAGGCAAGCTTCTTTGGTCAGCGCACAATCAAAATATCTCTCAACAGTTCGGTTTTTGTTTGTTTGGATTTTTTGAAGACAGGTTGCAAATAGCCAGGTATGACCTTGAACTTTCTATGTATTGCAGAATGACCTTGAGTTTTCGAGCCTCCTGCCTCTACCTCCTCCCTAGTGCTGGGATTACAAGCCTGTTCCACCACCCCTGTTCTTGCGTCACTGAGGGGGGAACCTAGGGTTTCCAGCACTCTACCCACCCAGCTGCATCTGCAGCCGCAGATTGTCTTTAATTAGCAATGGAAAGGGGATCTTCAGGCAGCAGAGGCACCTGGTGACATGCACAGCTCTGCGCAGCACAGAGAGCTCAGAAGCAACTTCTCCAGGGCCATTCCCACATCCTCCAGCCACTTTGGAGGCAAAATAAAAAAAAAAAGCAGTTATAGGAGATGCCACAGTTACCTTTCAGGATTTGGTTCTCTTATACTTAAAATGAGGGAAGTATTGTAGACCTGTGCTAACCTAAACACAGAAAGCTTCTATGAGGGAGAAAAAAAGTCAGTTTATCATTCCCACAAAACTTACTTCTGGCCCGAGATGTAGCTCAGTTGGAAGAATGTTCATCTAACATGGCCAAAGCCTCAAGTTTGATCCCTAGCACCACATAAATAATATAAATAATCACAACTCTTGGTAGATGGTTGCAGGAGAATTAAAAGTTCAAGGTCACCCCCAATTGCATAGTGAATTTCAGGCCAGCCCAATATACACAAGATGCCTCCCCCGCCAAAAAACCAAAAAAAAAAAAAAACCAATTTACTTCTCAGGCCTTCATTAATCTTCATAATCATTAATGTATGGTCTCCTTGCCAATAAACTATCCAATTTGCATCTAAATAATCACACAGCTGTTATTATCACATTGCAATGGTTATCAAAAATGCTCACAGGGACAACCCCTACCTCTAAATGAGACAGAAACATGAACAGCCCTCGAAAACGCCCTCCTCCCTTCCTCTCTTCCTGGCTGGAATTTCTGGTGCTGCTGCCCAAAAAGCCATTCTGGGTAGGCAAAAGCTTTAGAGAAACCGCAGGTTCAGAAGTATAGAAAAGGAGAAGGCAGCCCGGAGCTGGCCAGGGACAGGGACACAGGATGAGGTGACCTCCACCAACCCAAAAATATCTGTCCCCTGCTGTGCCTGGAGTTTCACTTTGCTCTGGCTGCAGTCATCACCAGGACATGCTTTTCCCCCCAATAATAAGCAATCTTTAAAAAAAAAATTGCAACCAGCTCTGGGAGAGTTCAGCGATGGCCAGGTCCTCCATGTATCTGTGTGAGTTGCTTCAGTCCATTGCTTTCTTCCCACTGCCCAGCCAAGACCAACAATCCCGAGTCATCAGAGTTCTGCAAAGCTGGGAAAGAGGGGCCTGCATTTTAGGTGAGTGGTCATGGTAGGGAGTGGGCTATTTAGCATAGTGTCCATGCAGAAATCTAGAAGTCTGTGACATCAGGACACAGTGGTGGCAAGGGCAGTAACGGATGTCAACTCCATGTTCCCACATGCCTCCTAGAGTTATCCTTGTCCCCAAGAAAGAAAGTACTAGGCATGATGGAATGACAAGGTATTCTTATGAGTGACCCCAAAGTCTGGGGGTGGACAGAGCAATGCCAGACTCAAAAGCAAAGCTCACTCACACAGAGGCTTCATGCTTTGGGGACATGAGCAATGTCAGTTCTCTCACAGCTAAGAGAATAGCCCAGAGGCCCGAGAGCTTCCCAAAGACAGCCACACCAGCTCCTCTACCATCTCAGACCCCGCACTGGTTTTCTTGGCCTCCTCCACCTTCTTCCTTGTTACGAGGATTCAAAAGAACCCCTGTGCCAAAGCCAATGAGCAAACAGTTCCAGGGGGAAAAGTCACATGCTGGGTTTTTAAAAAGCTGAATCACAAAGAGCTACAGGGATGATCTCTTGTTATAAATCTTGATTTTTTTTTTCTGGCTATAAAAATAATGGCTGGGGATGTGCCTCAGTTGGTAGACTGCTTCCACCCCCTCCTCTGTCTCTGTCTCTGTCTCTGTCTCTGTCTCTCTCTCTCTCTCTCTCTCTCTCTCTCTCTCTCACACACACACACACACACACACACACGGGGGGGGGGCCCCCGCGGTGGGGGGGGTTCCACAAGAGTGATCAGTCTTCTCCCTGAACTTGAAATTCAAGACAGAAGTTTGTGGAGTTAAAGATTTAAACATTTGCTCTCCAGAAGTTCTCAGAGAGCATCATCTTATCATCTCAGCTACTTGACTGCAATGACTGATGTGTGACTGTATTTTTTTAATTCATCATCTGTGGTTCAGTTCATCTGTGAGAAGATGTTCCGCTCCGGAAATTCCCTGTGCCTCCCCCTTTTGCTCTAGCATTATCCCCCACTCCAAGCACTCCTTCCCATACCCGAGACTCTCACCTCCTGTCACAGGCCCTTGCCCTAACAGTCATTCTCTGGACTCAGACTGCCACAACCTTTCTATGCATCTCTCTCCCATCATCATTTCAGCCCTGAAAATTCCAGTCACAATTGCCTTCCGGGGATCTAAATCAGGCTATGGAAATGTGACAGCTCATTCAATAGCTTGTAACTCCCCAGCTTCTGGCCATCAGCTCCCATTCACAAATTCATATTTCATAGACAAACTTTAAATGAAACCTGAGATTAGGCAAAGATTGTAGTTTGGTTCCAATTCCTGCTGAAACTAACCCTCCACAGAGGAGCCTGACTAAATTGTAAACAACAATTAAGTAATCTTAGTGTTGCTTAAAAGTTCAAGGTCCTCAGAAAGGCAGCCAGAGTGAATGCAGGAGAGGATGGCCTTGACCTTCAATAAGGTGTTCACAGATTTGCAATTTCAAACTTGCCTTTCGGTACCACGGTAAGGCCACGGCTCTCTGGGTCTAGGAAGGAAATGTATCTGTCATTGTCATGTTGCTATAGATCATTTCTTTGAATAATCCAGAATGCAGTGCCTGGCCAGCCAACTGAGTGACTGGAAGTAGAGAGCCAATGCCCTTGTTACATAATGGCTGTGTGATCTTGAGTAACAAAGCTCAGTGGAGTTCCATGTTCTCAACTGTGAAATGAGGCCGAAGACAAGATGACGGACAGCCAAGTCTCATCCTAGGTGGAAAGCTTTCCTACGGGTATCCAGTCAAGTCAATTGCCAAACTGAATAAACACATCACCGGTCTTCCTCCAGTCTCCTTGGAAATCTTCCTGATAGGCAAGGGGTACATACTCTTACCACCATCTTTGTTCTCTTTGTGCGTGTGTGATGCATGTCTGTGGTATGTATGTCGACATGTTCGTGCATGCACGGGTGCGTGTGCATTCAAGGGAAGGCAGGGGTCCACATCTCATTTCCTCCTTTCTTTCCCCCTTAGTTTTTGAGATGGAGTCTCTAACTGCACCTGAAGTCCCTGGAATTAAATGAGATGTGTGTTGCCCTAGTGACTCAAACATTTCCACAGTTGGTCTGTGGTTCAAGCTACTGTCTGGGGAGACTGAGGAGGTGCAGCCTTGATGGAGGAAGTGTATCACTGTGGGCAGGTTTGGAGAGTCCACAGCCTCATCTCATTTCCAGTTTTCTCTGCTTCGTGTTTTCAGTTATAAATATGATCTCTTGGCTTCCTGCTTCTGCCACTGTGTCTGTTCACTGTCCGCCATGCCTCCCATCATGATGGACTCTTGCCCCTCTGGAGTGGTAGAACAAAAGAAACTCTCTTCCTTAGGTTCTCTGGTCACAGTATTTTATCACAGCGACAGAAAAGTGACTAATACACTAGCTGACCAACGAAGCCCCCAGGACCTTGTGTCTGTTCCCCTAACACTGGGGTACAAGCCCGCCATTGTGCCCGGCACTTACACAGGTTCTGGGGATCGGCACTGAGATCCTCAAAGCTTCCACGACAAGAGTTTACCAACTCAGCCATCTTCCCTGTTCTTGTCTTCGTCAAGTAAGAAGGGAGATGCTCAGTGTGTGGAAGCCTGCCCACAGACTCTTCTCTGATGTCAGCTTTTAATTGTATTTAGGATGCTCTTGTTGCCTGAAACTTGTTTTGCTTTTTAAAATTGTTTTACATAAAACCACTGTTTGACCACCCAAAAAAAAAAAAAAAAAAGCTAGGAAGCCGCTGGTATGCCTGGATGAGCAATAGAGTGAAAGCTAGAAAATCGAATCCAATCTGCATGTTAGAGGGGACCTGATGTCTTCTCTTCTCCACCTGTTGATGACTAAGAACTAAGCAAAAGGAACTGTGCGAACCAAGGCTGAGGCCATGGCGATCTGCTCTCATTCATAAGGGATGCGTTCCTCAAGTCTGGCATGAAGCTGCAGGGCTGGGGAGAGATGCTAAGGGCTGTGTGACCTGCTAAAGTCCTTTAGTCTCCTGCTCATAAAACCAGACACTTAAATCAGACATCTTTCCCAGCTCTACTGCTCTATACGGAATCAGAGCATTGATGATTTCTGCAGATTCTGATTTGTAGATAGAGTCTCCTGTAGCTCAGCCTGACCTTGATTGCTATGTAGCCAAGGATAGTCTTGAACTCTTGACCCTCCTGCCTCCACCTCCCGAGTGCTGGGACTATAGTCATGTACCACCATGGCCAGTTTATGAAGTTCGATGGGTGGAACCAAGGGCCTCATGCATGCTAGGCATTCGACCAGTGAAGCTACGTCCCCGGGCCTAACCCCTGGCTTGTTATTTCAATACAGTAAAGTTTAAATGTAACCCAAGCAAAACCACATCCCCAAGGCACAAAAAGAGCATGGAGAGCAAGCAGGCTTGATTTACATGGAATTTTGATGTAGTCTGACATTCCAGGATCAGTGTGGTTCCCCTGGACCATGCTACAGCAAATCTTCAGGATGTGAGCTCAGCACTTACTCTGGTAAATAAGTGATCAAATGAATCAAGACTGAGCTCATCACCCTCCCTTCCCGGCCAAATTCCTATGGAAACAAACAAACAAAAAGGTCAGAAGGAAGAAGGGAAAGTAGAAAATTCTTCGAACCCACTGTATAATTTTCTCCACCAAGACTGTCCCGATCCTACCAGCCCAGCATGTCCTCCACCTGCCCTCCTGCCCAGCACAGCTATTTTGGGCTCATCAGCCGGTGCTTATTTTTGCAGATGAACAGAGAACATCTCCTGGTAGGCAGTTTTTGTTGCGGAAGTTATTTTTTCAGCCCATCCAGCTGTTTTCTCAAGTAGACCTTTAGGGAATAAGGGGACAGGAAGCTAAGATTGAGCTAACTCTGCAGGACACTTCACTGTCTCAACCAAGGCAAACACCTCCAAGAGCTGCTCTCCAGCAGGCCTGCCTGCAGCACCTCCAAGTATGAGGAAGGCTCGTCCCTGCTGGCCACAGTAAGTCCTGGATAATTACTTTTCTCATTCTAATTGAATCTGTCTTAAACTCAAAGTGTTTCGTTTTTGAGAGCAAGTATTCAAATGTGGCAGACACTAGCCTGTGGTCAGGAATGTGAGGCTCCTGGGAAAACATCTGGCCTCTGCTGAACAAATGCCTGAATTCATTTTATTCTCATGTAAAACTACTCTGGATGTCCTTCCAAAGAAGGTGTATGTAGCACAGTCATTATTTTAAAACGAAAAGAGACACAAGTGACCTTTAAGGGAACCTTGACTAGAAGGCTTCATGGGGAACTGTGAATCACCAAATTGCTCCTAATAGCCTCCTATTGTAAAGTCCCCCAGTTCGGGGATTCTAACTGGAGAACCGTGGTTTGAAGACACAGCCCTGTTTGGCTCCTTCTCACACTGTAATCCTGTGACTTCACTGTGTACTGTCATGTTTACAGGGTGTAAAATACCAAATGACCTTTCGGTACATGACTCCTATCCTGTGGTTACTAAGGAGCCCAAGACAAAGATTATTACGATATTCTAGCTATAAATTCCCTGAGTAATTAGCAACTGTTGGCTTTTTGCTAACATGCAGACTGGGACACATATGTGCCAATGTATACGGGTTTACACACACACACACACATGCATATGTGTGTATGCGCTTACAAGTGTGAAGGGCAGAGGTCAACACTGATTGTCTTCCCTCTATCACTCTTCACCTTATCCTTTAGAGACAGAGTCCTCTTTCTGAAGTTGGAGCTTCAGCTAGAACAAGCGGCCAGAAAGCCCTGGGTCCTCCTGTCTCCATCTCCCCATAGTGAGATTATAGGCACATGCTGTCTGCGTGCTGGAGATGTGAACTCAGGTCTTCTTGCGTGTGCAAGAGGCCTTCTACTCATTGGCCCATCTTCCCATCCCACAACTTTCTAGGTTTCTTGCCTACGTTCAGTAGTACATAACTTGGGAGAATCGTGAAATCGACATGTCCTCCGGGTTCCACAGGAGGTCTGCAGTTATGTCCCATCCACGGAATCATTTCACACAGAACATCTGTGGCTGTGAAAAAGGACTAACAGTCCATCTAAAGGCAAATTCATTTTCAAAATACAAGTATCCTCGCACAATAGCATGGGGACTGAACAGACCTGAAGCTAGATCTTAACCCTCACTGTGCACGAGACTAAACCTCTGAATAGATGAAGGACCTCAACATAGGACATGTACCCTAAATTGTGTGCGAAGGTAGCCAATAGAATGGAGAGATAGTTGCCAGCTATACATCTGACAGATGATTAGTGTCTAGAACATATAAAGAACAACAAACAAACAAACATCAAAAAAACCCAAAACCAAACAACTCAGTTGAAATGTGCAAGGTGCATCTGAACAGAAATTTCTCACAAGAAAAAATAAAAATGACTAGTAGACACTTAAAAAGTGTTCAGCATCCTTAGCTCGCAGGGACCTACAGCTAAAACTACTTTAGGATTCCTCTCACACTGGTCAAAATAGCCATTATGAGGAATAAAACTGAGAGCAAATGCTGGAATGGATACAGTGAAAGTGACCCTCCCACACTGTGCTTAGGGTGGAAATTAGTACAGCTACTTTGGAAATCAGTCTGGATGTTTCTCAAGCACCTAGAAATAGAACTACCGTATGACCCAACTATACCACTCCTGGGCACATATCCAGGACTTCATATCTTATTAGACAGATGCTTGCATATCCCTGTTTATTGCCATTCTGATACATATATTTAATGGAATATTACCCAGCATGGAGAAAATGAAATCATAAAATTTGCAAGCAATTTGATGGAACTTGAAAAAAATTATTCTCAGTCAGTGGTGTCACTCAGGCACTAAGAGCCATAAATTGTGTGTTCTTTCTCACATGTGCGTGCTAGCTCCAAATCTTGTATTTGTGTGGTTAACCTGGAGCACATGTGAACGTCAGGAAACGAGTAACAGACCAGTGGGTTACGGCATGCATTTAGGGAAGTGGGACGGTAGATTATAGCTAGGATGCAAATAAGTAGAGAGAATATTGGGGATATGAAATAGTTGAATGATGGTGATGGGGAAATGAGGATCAGGTTAATAATTAATTAAAAGGAATTGTTCATAAAAAAGCTACATGGGAACCTATGATATTGCAACCCAAGAAAAGAATATACTGAAGGGCGATGGTAGAACCTGTGTTTTGTGATCAGGGGGGTTAAATACTGGAAGCTAAAGGTTCAAGCAGCATGCAGACAAAGGGTAGGAAAAATGAGGAGTAGGAGTGGATTAACCAAGACTAATGATACATAAAAGAAGCCTTTTGAAACACCATCCATTTCTAATATTATTGAAAGTATAAGAAAAAAGAGTTTGAAAAGAAGTACTGGCGTGGGTGAATAATGCTACTCTCAGCAGACACGGTTATTAAACAAAAATCTCAGTGCCAGGCACAAGTCATCCCCCTATGATTCATTGGTCAGGGAGAACCAAGAGGCACCCAAATAACATGGGTCATTGTCATTGTTCTTGGTTGACCACCATAAACACGTGGTAAACCCTGATGCTGAAGACACCACTCACTTTGGATGCAGCACATAGTGAAATCAACCTCGACTTTCAGAGTTGCCAGAAGGTGCTATGCATGCTGCTGGTGCTGAAAGGGCACTGGTGGTTTTACCCGGCAGTGGACCCTGCCTGGTGCTGCTGCTCTGGTTGGTGGCATTCATCTGGGAGAGTAAAACCTAAAAATGAGGCAGACTAAAGTCTCATGCAACAGCCATCTTTATTCCAGGCATCAGGCAATATATATTGAGGTTATTCTGAGGGTTAGGCAACGTCATATGAGCAAAGTCCACTTGAGTCCAAGCTGCATACAGTCACAAGGGCAAGGGCACATGGGTTTAGGCTGTATACACGAAAGAGGACAACTCGGGCATGGAAACTTCACTCTGAATAATAATGGGTAAGATGATGGTGGGTAATCTGGAGTAAACCCACTCCTGTTTACTACACCCGGGAGGGTCAAGAAAGCACATTCCAAGAACAACGCCTGTTATGGAGGAACAGAGGTTACAAGATTCTTGTCTTGTTTACTTGGAGTTTTCTCACGAGCTCTCAGAAATCTCCTCACACAGCTTCACTCATGGACCTGTTCTGACACATGGTGCAATAAGGAAAGATGTGGGAAACAGTGGTCAGACTGTTTATAGGATAACCTACTGTTCTATTGATTGGATTTGAGGCCTGCTCAAAGGAGGGAATTCATGCCTGGTGCTGTAAACACGCTCAGAAACCCATGGCTCGGGAAGTTATAGGCCCAGGGAAGAGCCTATTTATGTCATTTTGCTAAATGGTCATAGTGTCACATTGCCTTCTAAATATTTGTTGACAGCAGATTCGTGCTGTTCTCAACTTTGGTCAAAGAATCTTCTTATCGCACTGGGTAGTGATTGATGCAGAAGCTTATGACTATTCAAAATGTTGAGAATAAGCTAATGAGAGTAATTAGCTGTCGATGAAGTATCTGTATCACCCTCTCCCCACCCCAAGGATTGGGGAACATCATAGAAGAAGAGAAAGAATGTAAGAGCTTGAGACTATGGAGGAGTGTCATGAAATGCAGTTCTCTGGACATAACATATTTGATGCTCACAGGAACCCATGGCATTGAAACAGGAGGGCCTCGTGATGCCCCACCCCTAACTGGAGAGCAATGACAATTGACGGCTGATGAGTTAGGAGAGTCACTTGCCCACGCCCTAGTGGATGATCTCCACAGCCATGTGCATATAGGCAGCACTAATTGGGCTTAGTGGGTTATAAAAGAAAAGACGTGAAGTTGGGAGAGAGATGGGAAATACGCTGGGGAGGTTACAGAGAAGGCCGGGGCTGAGGGATGCAGATGACATCCTTGTATACATATATGGAATTTTCAAAAAGGTAATTCTGTAGTGGTGGTAATAGTAAACATACTCGTTTTAAATCCTGAAATAAATAAAATATAATTAGACTAGATGAAGCAAATAATAACTGCCTGTAAGAATATAAACAATACAGAACTGAATAAAATAGCCACATGGCTTTGGTAGGTGTGGCTGGGAGGTTGAGTTTTACCTGGGCTGGGATGCAGTTCAGTGGTAGAGAGCTCGCCTAATGTATCTGAAGCCAGGGTTCCGTCCCTGATACTGTGCACTGGGGGGAGGGACTTTAAAATGTGACTCTAATCTTTACTAAGGTCATTTTCATACAGTGATGTCAAAATGGCCTTGAAAGCAGCCCGTCAGAATCCATGGGGCTGAGAAATTGGCCCTCCATGTCACTGATGGATGTCCTGTGTATTTGATCTACCAGGAGCCGTTGTCGCCACCTCCCAAGAACACACGGCCTCTCCTTCGCTTCCAGCCATTAAATCGGGTTTTCAAACTGCAGTTCACCACATTAACTTCCACCGACCTTTCACGGGGCAACAAAGCAAGCCCACTGTCTTACCCCAGGCCTTGTTCTCCCTTGTCTCTGCCTTCTTTCTTTCCTTTCCAGAGACTCAAATCCCAACTTCCTGAAATTTAGCCTTCTCACCCAGTCCCACAGCATGCTCTGGTAGAATTTTTTTTTTTTACCTCTTTTTGCTCTCTGTTACAGATTTTTGTTTGTTTTTCAAAATAACTTGTTAAAATTTTTGCACTTATTAAGTAATAATATGCAGATATATGTGTAGTTATTCTGTAACTCTATTCAGTAATGATGGCATGGTTTTAAAGTTCTGTGATGGTGAAAATGAACCCCTGAGGCCAGAGATGTATCTCAATTGGTAGCATGTTTTTTCTAGAATGTAGGAGTGCCTGGGTTTGGTCCTCAGCACTTCATAAAGTGGCCGTGGTGGCCCATGCCTGTAATCCCAGCACTGGGTGGTAGAGGCAGGAGGACCAGACATGCAAAGTCATCTTCCAGTACATAAGCTAGGATACAGGTGACACTTTCTGAAAGAGAGACGTGGGGATGGGGGGAGGTGGAGAGGAAAGGAAAAGAGGAAGAAAGAAACCCTGATTAAAAAGTAATACTAAGTCAAAGAGAAAGGCCAATAGGCAAATACCTCAGTCCACAGTGTCTTTCTGTAGACAAAGGAAGGAGCTCGTTTTGATTTGGCCTGTAAACTCTGTGGGCAGTCTAGTTGCTTGCAAAGTAGACTTGACTACCCCCCACCACCACCATCTTGGACACGTGCGAAGACCTTCCAACTCTTAAGCGTGGTCTGGAGCTACAGAAAAGGTTGCCTTCATCTGTTTCTAACTTTACCATCACCAACTTAAAAATGTACAGGCTCTTTCCCTACTGCCCCAATCTTACATATAAGGCAAGTAAACTTGGTTCTGCTCCAGTGCATTACGATAGTGATGGTAATTTGTCAATATTATTGTGAAGACGGGGTCCCATGCAGGCCCCGATGTCCTCAGATTGATATGTAGCCAAAGATGACCTTGAACATCTAGCTCTCCTGTCTCTACCTCTTAACTGCTGGAATTATAGGTGTAGATCACTGTATAGAACACTTTCTGTGGCACTGGAGAGGAAAGCCAGGGTTTCATGAATGCTAAGCAAGGGCTCGACAAGCCCAGCCACATCCCTAGTCCTCAATAGCATTACCAACAATGACTGTAGAAGCACTGCTCTGATTAATATTTTGACCAGCAAACCAGTTTGTCTGCTATTTCAGAACTAACACAAGGGAAAGAATCAACATCTAAGAAAGAAGCTACAGAAGTAGAAGGAAATCCCTCACTGACGTCTTCTTGGAGGTAATGATGGTGTCACATATAACGTTGTGGGAAATACTAAGGTAACAGCAAAGGATGCTGGGACTGACTGATACCGAACAGTGAGAAACATCTACACCAGTAGGACTGTAAGAGGAGGGATGGCAAAAGTGCCATTACAGCTCTTCGAAAAAATTATCCCCGAGGGTAAAGCCACCCTGTCCCTACGGGACACGAATACTAGGTGAGCATGGGAGTAGGCAACTGTCTTGGATGTCTCTCTCTTTTCTCTGGCCAGTGTCTCCTATTGGCCCAACTAAAAAGGATGCTGCCAGCCAGAGAAAAAAGTTTCTTGTGATCAGCTCTCATGGCATAATAAAGAAGAGGCCAGGGGGGCTGGGGAGATGGCTCAGATTATAGAGTGTTCACCCTGTAAGCTTGAGGACTTGAGTTTAATCACCAGGATGCTCATAGAAATCCCAAGGTGCTTATAATCCCAATGCTTGGGAGGTGGAGTATAATGATATATTATGTCCCCCAATATATTTGTACCCTAATAAAACTTATCTGGGGTCAGAGAACAGAACTGCCACTAGATTAGACATAGAGGCCAGACAGTGGTGGCACACACCCTTAATCCTAGCATTCCAGAGGCAGAGATCCATCCAGACCTCTGTGAGTTCAAGACCATGCTGGAAACAGACCCAGGCATGGTGGCACACACCTTTAATCTCAGGACTTGAGATCCCATGTCTTGCTTGGGAAAGACACATGCCTTTAATCCCTGGAAGTGACGGCAGGAAGCAGAAAGGTATATAAGGCTTGAGGACCAGGAAGTAGAGGCTTTTAGGTTTTTAAGCTTTTAGGCTTTTAGCAGCAGTTCAGCTGAGATCCATTCCGATGAGGACTCAGAGGCTTCCACTTTGAGGAAACAGGATCAGCTGAAAAGTTGGCAAGATTAGGTTAGCTGTGGCTTGTTCAGTCTCTCTGACCTTTCAGAATTTACCCCAATAGTTGGCAACAGGTTTTTTTTTTTTTTAAGATCATTTAAAATTCGTCTACAGTGGAGACAGAGAGCTCAACAGCCAGCTAGCCTAGCTCTTTGGTGAGTTCCAGGCCGGTGAGAAACCTTGTATCAAAAACAGGGATTTCATATGCAAGTGCACACTTGTGCATGCACACCCCCACCCTCATGTAGATGCATAATACACATCCACAAGAGAGAAAGAGACCAACTGGGCATGCTGGATTTCTCTGTGGAAATAAACCTAAAGGAAGCCAAACAGGGTGCCTAGGAAGCAGAAGCAGGCATCTCAAGCAACATCTCTGGATCATCCTAGAGAAACTGATCCTCTTTGGAAGGTCTGGTTGCTGTGAACCAGTTGTAAGAAGAGAAAAGGTGACCAAGAGACAGCCTGACTTGACCCGAAGAGGATCTGCTGAACTCGGGAGCAGAAGCAGGGAGGGAGGCTCATACAGTGATGTGGAGATATGGAGCTGTGGTGGTTTGAATGGAATTGGCCTCCATCATCTCATAGGGAGTGGCACTATTAGGAGGTGTGGCTCTGTTGGGATGAGTATGGCCTTGTTGGAGGAAGTGTGTCAGTGAGGGGGCGGGCTTTCAGGTTTCCTATGCTGTCAGTCGACTTCCTGTTGCCTACAAGATGATAATGGACTAAACCTCTGAAACTGCAAGCGAGCCACCCCAATGAAGTGCTTTCTTTACAAGAGTTGCTATGGTCGTGGTGTCCCTTCACAGCAATAGAAACCCTAACTAAGACAGAAGCCGCAACTGCTCCGGTGTCTGGGCTGAAATAACCGCTTCTGGAATTCACATTTGATGTCCTAACAAAATAGAGGGCTACCTAGCCATTGCTTTACAACTATCACAGGGCAAAGGCTCTATTATTGAATAGTGCAGACCTTATAGAGAGATTTGGGTCTCTCTGGTGCCTTTACCCTCACAGGGAAGATAGGTCATCCTCACAATTCCAGTACAGTCAGGTGGGATCACAGGAAGGGAACCAGCCTAAGGACTCCATTGAAGAGTGTTTCGTGGTAAGACAATTTCAGAAGTGTGAGCGATGTCAAGGGCTCCTATGCCTCATGGGAAAGCTCTGGAATGTCTGCTCACTGGTGGAAGCTGCTACCACTGTGGAGGCAGCAGGGACCGCCGTGGGTGAATGGCCGTTTTAGTTCCTCTCCCCGTTGCTGTGACTGAATATCTGACAGGGAGGAACTTGAGTAGGGAAGGCATGGCAACAGGATCTTGAGTGAGCTGGCCACACTGAATCTGCACTCAGGAAGCCGACAGAGAAAATTAAACCCAGCAAGCTTTCTCTTTCATTCAGTCAGCAAACACGGCCCAAGGAATGGTGCCAACCACATGCAGAGGTGGTCTTTATCCTCAGCATAACTTAGAAAATCCTTCACAGACACACCCAGATTGGTCTCCTGTGTGATTCTAGATCCTGTCAAGTTGATGGTCAATAGTAACCATTACAATGTTTAACCACCGATAGAGAGAGCTGGAGCCCATAGGAGGACTAGCCTATAAACCACCGTAGTCACAAAAGACCCAAGGACTGCCAACACAAGATGTGAAAATGGGGAAGGAAAGGTATGTTCTGAGCCTCTCTCTTCCTGCCTCTCATCATTTGGTGATGCCTCCTATGGGTCATATGACATGACTGTTGGTGACCGTACTAATTAATGGGGGTTCTCTGATAGGAATCTATGTTCAAAGAGGACTTATTAGGCTGACTTTCATGATTTAGTTTGGGTACTCCAACAAAAGCTGCTTTCACACTAGGGAGCTGAGAACCTGACAGTTGTTCAGCCCAGGAGACTGAAAGTCTCAACAGCACCAACCGGGTGCTGAAGGCCTGGAGGATTCCTGGGGAATCGGTTGTTGGAAACAAAAGGCTATAAGGGCAGTTTGTGTTTAGACAGCATAGAGCTGATAGAGATATCTAGGAGTCAGCACAACATGGCTGACCCCATGTCAAGGGAATCCCCAAGAAAACTCCGAGGTGACCTGCTATAGAACTGTATTTGGAAGAGTGAGACTATGTGTGATTCTGTATAGGCCTTGAGGTTAGAGGCCTAATAATTTGCCTGAACCCTTTGTTAGTGTGTGCTAGTGTGTGAGTGTGTGTGTGTGTGTGTGTGTGTGTGTGTGTGTGTGTGTGTGTGTGTGTGTGTAGGCCTGTGTACCTACCTCTATGTAGCCCATGCACCAGACTGTGGAGGTGCCCATGCCATGCCTGCCTCTTGGCCCATGTGCTGGTGGGTAAAGCTTGTCTTCTCAGCCTGCTGCAACTCCACAACATCTTCAACATCCAGGCTTCCTCTGACTCTTCTCCTTCCCGAGACCAGAGCATGAACCTCATAACAGCAGTCTTTGGTCCACGTTGGAAGGCCAGTTAAGCTGGATATGAAGTCACTGAAGAGCAGCAGTGACAGCAAGTCTTACCGGCAAGAGGCAGGTAAGAGATAAGCAGGAAGAAAGCAAAGGCTCTCCTCTCACCTGGGCTTTTGCTAGAAGGTGCCACCACGTTTAGGATGGTCTTCTGCTTCAGTTAACTTAATCTAAACAATCCCTCCATGTGTTTCCAGAGCCTAACCCAGTCTAGATATTCCACACAAGGGTGCCCATAGGCTGGAATTTGTCCAGTTTGCTATCAGTATTGCCCATTGTAGTAATAAAGAGGGGTGACCACAGCTCAGTGAGTCTGACCTGCTCCAGGGCAGAGAAGGACCTACTGGAGGAGACAGGGAGGCGTAAGGTGGAAATAATCATTTGCCTCCATGGTAACTCACTAAAAATAATTTGTAATGGGTAGGACATTTGGAAGTCCACACATTTGAATGTATTTCAAGAGGACTTTACCACCAAATGCCAAAAGATCTTGCTGGTTGTTACAAATATCCAGTCAACCCCCTAAACAGCATCACCCTTTCCATTTTAAGGCTAATAATACAATACAATCTCAGAAATCCAAGGAGATGCTGTGTGTGAAATTCTCTTCATTAAATATTCAGGTCTATATGATGTAGCTCCTGTTTCATTGTGCCATTTATTCATTTCTCTAGGAGTAATTCAACTTCATTCCTGGAGCTAATATACAGGGTATTATTTTGAGAGTGGACTGCTTGTTTGGAGAATGACTTCAAACATAAATTGAGTCCCATGACGCTGTGAATCAGCCTGAAAGAGTGGTGAGGGCCTTGCTGGTGCAGTTCCCCTGTTTTCCTATGCACAGAGTTCGGTATTTGCCGTCCATTGCACCTCATATCACAGACACCAGCAATTGCAGCATAAACCCAAGGCCAAGGGCACTGTTTTAAATAGAGTATCTTAAGTGTTTTTCTACATTTAATAATAAGTAGCAAAATTGGCTACAGACCCTGTCCTCTCTCAACGTAAGTCATATTAGCAAACTATAATAAAAAAAATCTCATTACAAATAATTTCCCCAAGTAAGATTTGACAAAGTGAGGGTCTCCATGTATGGGGACACTGAGGCAGGTTTAGCATTCACACACAGTGGCTGCTGGGCCTTCTCTCACTGCTGGGCCCAAGTCTTATCACATTAACTATTCCTTTAACGGTATTTTGAAGCAAGCTATTTACACAGCTGTAACTGGAAGGACTCTGGAGACTTTACCTTCTTGATATTTTCTGAAAATTGTAACATCGAGGACTGAAAGTAAAACATCACTTCCATGTTAAATATTTACTTGGACCTTTTGACTGTTAATTGCATAAACTTCTGTGTCTCCCGAGAAATAAATCTTAAAGTAGTAATTTAATATACATCTTATAGCCCAGGTGTGTGTGTGTGTTTTTTTTTTTTCCTGTTATCCCAGCACTTGGGAGACAGAGGCAGAGAGATTTGTAGTTCAAGGTCACCCTGTGTAACACAGCAAGTTGAAGGTCAGCATGGGCTACATGAGAGGGTGTCTAAAAGAAAGTGGTCCAAATCCAAAACCAAAACAAAACAAAGACACATCTCTTCACCTCTTGCCTTGGAACACAATGGATCATGTCAAAGAGAAGTCCAGTCACCCACCATTTGTGTATGAAAGCTCCTGTGTGTGTGAGAGAGAGACAGAGACAGAGAGTCAGTGTTCCTCAGCAGAAGCAGCTTCTTCACTTGCTCCTCAGTCACCTGCCCCGTGTTTGGTGAGTCCCAGCTCATGTCTTTGTCCAGACTGTCTCCTTTAAAATGCACATGTTCATGTCCAGATGCCATGGTGTATTCTAGTGTGTTTTAAATCAGATATTTGAAATATCACATGTATGAAACTGAACTCTTCACTCAACCTACTACATCCCAGTACTCCTTGCCTTAGTCATGGTATTTCGGTCGAAATCCTGGAGATCTTCCTTGACGTCTCTTCTTCTCATGCTCCAAGTGTGATAGAGCTTGACCACCTTCAAATGCATCTATATTCTGGCCACTTCTCACCTCTAGCATGGTCTTCTCCATGGGCCACCATGCAGTCCTCTCTGGAGAAAGTTACAGTCCCTTCTAATTGACACTCTCTGGTTCCTCTCCTCCCTCCTTGCTATCATTCCTGACACTGCAAGAGAGTGTTCCTCTTGGAATTAACCTGACCAGGTCTTTTCTTTACTCTAAGCTTTGTGATGGCTCTGGATACCAAACCCAACGTCTTCAAGACCCCGCTGGTGCTGTACTGTGGATCTCTCCCTCAGCCACCTCTCTCCTGCTATTCTCGGAACATTGCAGACATATTTCAGCCTCTGCCTCCTGACGGCTGCTCCTGTTCTACAGACCCTGATCCCTTCTTCACTGTCTTTGAGAACCAGAGCAGAAGTCATGACTCCCCTGACATCTGCCCAACCCTCTGTTTAACTACTTAACTTCTGCATCATTGTCAGCGCTGCTGATCCTCAGTACCATTTTTGTTTTCTGAAGTATTTATCACATGTAATATCATAGCATTTATTTAGTATGCTTGATTTGTCTTACAATGATATACAATTTTTTTTAGAAGCAGGCATTATGACCTGCTGCTTTTTTTCTCTTCTTTTCTCTTTTTCCCCCCTTTTCTTTTTGAGACAGGAGCTCACTGGCCTAGAGCTAAACCAAGTGGGTCAGGACACCTGGCTAGTGAATCCCAGGGATCCAGCCTGTTTCCACCAGTGTTGTGATTCCAGGTATACCACCATGCTGGGTTTTTTTTTTTTCTTTTGTAGGTTCCAGGAATCAAATTCAGGACCTTATGCTTGCCAGGCTAACACTTTACTGAGGCATCCTGCTTTTCAATTACCATTCTGAAGTCCTAGAGTGGTGCATTGCTCAGAATAGGTTACACATCTGTCTAATGTAATGAGTGTTTGTTGGACTTGGGTTGATGCTCAGTGGAGCATGACTGCCTAGCATTCATGAAGCCTTGGGTTCAGACACCAGCACCACAGTAAATCAGCTGTGGTGGAGCATACCTGTGATCTTCAAAATCAAAGTCATTCCTTAGACGACAAAGAGATTCATACTCACAGAGGACTTCATGGCCACCATGATAAGTACTTAGAAACAGTCATACTGTTATGAGAGGCCTGGGGAAGAAGATGTCTCCAAATGTCTCCATTTAACATGTGGTACTGTGTTGTATTTGAACACTACCTCAGTAAACTGTATTCATGGTTTACGACTCCCTGGGAACTAGAATTGTTCTCATCTTGAACAAAAGTGTTCAATTATATTAGACTTCTCATGAACTAAAATCACCATAGTATAAAGCATGATGAAAATCCAACTGAATTTTAAAATGAACACATAGTGTTACAGTCATGTGTACAGATTTAAGAGATAGATTCATGGAGAGTACCTCATCTGATAGAATGTTATAAAACAAGATCTAGCGTTCAATAAAGGGATATGAGCTACACCAGCCATGTTTGTGAAGGTATGCATATGGAAGAATGAAATACAGATTTACACGCAGAAGCCTTGACAGCTGGCGAGAGCCACAGGGTCTTTCCTGCAGTCCTGGGAGGCCCACATGTTGCCTTTTAAGAACAAAGCAAGGTCCCAGGGTAAGGGATAATTATGGTGCCTGAGATTTTGCTTTTGTGCCTGGTTCACCGTATTTGAAATTCCTCAGATAGTAAAAGGTTTCTCAGATACGTGATTCTCCAATTATTTCTACCCATTTATATGGTTTTAGTGAAATACGTACTTCTGAGATCATTTGGAGAAAATATCATTTCAGAATATATATATATATGTATATGTATATATATATATATATATATATATATATATATATATATATACACATACTTTATATATATGGGGAGGGGAGATTGATTCATAAAGTTCAGGCTAGTCTGGAAGGTGTTTTGTAGTCAGGGTGACCCTGAAGTCCTCATCTTCCTGGCTCTACATCCCAAATGATAGGATTATAGGAGAGCAACAGTTTATGTGGACTTAGGGTTGAACCCAGGGTCTTCTGAATACGAGGCAAGCACTCAGTCAACTGAGCTATATCCCCACCCTTCAGAACACTGCTGTGTGGTATATATTCTCATCACTGTAGAAATGCTATGGGTGAAGGAAATTGTGGGGAAATAAAATAAGTAAAATTTATACATCAAGGAATTTCTCTTATAAAGCATTATATTGTTGGTTAAAACCTTATGATATTCATCATCTAATTCTTTTTACCTGTTTAGCGAACAGTTAGATCTCATGGGTACTATTGCCACCATGAGTATCATGGGGTTTTTTCCCCCTTAACGATTTTTCTACAGTTACAGCTCTTGCACCAAGCCTGCATCATATATCACATTCACTATCTTATTTAGTGGGAAGTAATGGAAGACACCTGCTGCCCTGATATCAGGAGCTGGGGCATCTCAGGCGTGAGACCAGCCTGTCTCAAACATAAATAAATAAATTAAATTAACTGCATAACACATGTGTTATTTAACAATACAACTCCTTGTGTTTCATACTTAATTTAACTTAACCAGGTTTTTTTATTGTTATTATCCATTCTTGATTTGTGTACAATTATTGGTATAGAATTGTTCTCAAGTAGAAGAAGTAGTCAAATTTGGGTTTTTTTCTCTGCTATAAAACTATTACCCTGGGGTCATACTCAGTTGGTAAAATGCTTGCTTAGCAAGCATCAAACCCTGGCTCCATCCTCAGCACCACGTAACCCCAGTTGTTGGCTCTGGAGGAAGAGGAAGGAGGAGAAGGAGTTCACAACCAGCTTTAGTTTCACAGCAAATTTGAGGCCAGTCTAGGCTACATGAAACCCATTCTCAAAAGGAAAAACAACCCCACACATTTATGTACACAAGCTAGGCATCTTGCTTCTGTCTCTGGTGTCCAGACACCCTGATACACACTAATTGGGTTTAAAGTCTTCGTTGTCTCACAGATTCAGACCCGGCACATAGGCGGAAGACACATTTTGGTAATGCATTTCTGAGAGCAAAGCTGAGCACGGCAGAACTTGGAGGGCTCCTCTCCAGGGATCATTTTAGGCAGACAAACTGAACACCAAGCCTTTCTTCCTCGCTATTGTTAAGTGCTTCCCGTCGCTGGACCACTCAGCTGAACCGGCATTTAGGAGAGACCGCGCGCTCCGCTCAGCTTTGTCCAATCAGCAAATACCCACTGTGCTTGGCATTTGTTGTCGCTCGGCTAGAAAACGAGTCTAACATCAGAACCCAGTGACAGCTGTCTCTCTAGCAGGTCTTTGTCACCGTCTTTCCAGGCAGGGGACAGGTTGTCAGGTGTAAGTTTCCTATTCCGCATTGTTTTAAACCTTTCCTCTCATGTAACCAATACTTTCACATCTCTCGGCTTCTCTGGGAACCCTGACCCTGAGATCTCGTTGAAAGAAGTAGTCTCAGTTGAAAACCAGTCCTTCTCTCTTTATTTTCCCACAAAGAAGCAAAAGAGACTCAGATGGCCAATTCCATAGTTCCCCTGATGATGTCATGAGGTGTGCCTTGTCTGAGGTCACCTCCTCAAAGTAGGAGTTTCCTGTAATTTATCTTTTGGAGGATGATACATTGTTACATTAATTTTTTTCTTGGAGCCTGAGGCTCCTGTATCCCAGCTGGCTTCACACTCCCTCAGATGCTGAGGATGACCTTGAACTGATCCTCAGGCCTCCACCTCCCAAGTGCTAAGTTTATGGGTACCACATTACATCTAGTTTATGTAGTGTTAGTGACCAAACCCAGGGCCTCATACATGATAGGCAAACACTCCACCAACTAAGCCACCTGCCCAGTTTCAGTTTCATTAAATTCTGATGGAAGTGGATAAATTATAAATATCACTGGAGCACACCATCCTCATTCTGTTGTCATCTTTGACATAGATATTATTAGAAACACACTTTATGTTTTGAAAGCCACTGTGGTAGCAGTTAGCTTCCCATCTCCGCAGAACAAGGCTCACACAAATACATCAGTTTGTGAGAGGAAAAGGTTATACGGGCTGCGTGTCACAGAGGTCCGAACAGCTGACTATTGTTGGTAAAGCACCATGCCACGGTGAGATGAAGAAGTACTGCTCCACCCCCTTCATGCCAGCCAGTGACAAAAGATGGGCCAGGACCCCGGTGTCTGCTTCAAGGGCATACCTATGGGGACTTAACTCCCTCTGTTAAGGATTCACCCTCCAAAAGTGCTGCAGCCTCCCTCAGGCACCATGGTCTGGCAGCCAAGCATCTAACACACGGGCTTTCGGGTGACGTTTAAGACCCAAATCCAAATAAACGAGTCCCAAGCCCTAATGAAGATTGTTAAAGAGCGGTTAATACTGCCTCAAATGGGTGGCTGGGCCCTCTAGAATAAAACAGATGGTTGTAATTTCAGCTGTGGAAACATCTTGGGAATCTAAGACGGCCTTTTGTCTACACACGCTACAGCTTTGAGAGAAGTTGATGGAGAAAGTAACAGAGAAGGGACTGCTTTAGCGGACAACTTGAGATCAATCCAATATCTTTCTATATTATCAATCTTCTCAAGCCTTATGAGGACAAGTGATTGATACAGCTGTCCCACCTATGGGTGATTGCTAGCAGTCACTCATTCTCACCTGTGAGTCTCTCTCCGCATTAGCCACTAGCCACAGCAATAAGAAGCTTCTGTGACCAAAGCCGAGAGAAGCACGGATCTATTGGTATAAATATAAATATCAAGAAGACAGTTTGACAAAATGATCATTTAGTAAACCAGCGACAGAAGGTGCCCCACATGTACAACCAGAGCTTATGACCTTCTAGCATAAGGTCATGCTTTCTGGCCATGTTTCCATCACCTGACATGAACTCCCTCCCAGGAGCAAGCCTCAGATCCAATCAAGAGAGCAGTAGGTTGTCCCATAAATGGTCTGGCCACCATTGCACCAGTGGACAGATCTGGCCACCTCTTGCCTCGGTGTTCCTTATTGCACCATGCAAGGTCCACGACTAAAAAAACTGCTGGTGTCCTTTCTGCATAGTACCTTCTGACCACTATGAAAGTTAGCCACTAGGGAGAGAGTTTCTTGGTCAGTAGAGGTTGCTGCATCCAAAGTGAGTGCTATCTTAGCATCAGGGTCTCACCATCTAGTTCTTGTGGTCAATGCAAAGCCATGGCAAAAACTTGTATTGCTTTGGGTGCCTCTTGGTTCTCTCTGACCACTGATTCAGAGGGAGGTTGCTTGTGACTTCCATTCAGTTTTTGGTGTTCTTTTTTTTTTAATTTATTTATAACCCATTCTCTTCTGGGAATAGCATTGCTCACCTATTCCAATACCTCTTTTCAAACTCCTCTTTGGTTGTGATTACATTTCTAATGACCTCATGAACTAATGGGGTTTCATAAGGTGTTTTCACATATCTTTAGTT
Organism: Peromyscus leucopus; assembly: GCF_004664715.2. Classification (NCBI taxonomy): domain Eukaryota; kingdom Metazoa; phylum Chordata; class Mammalia; order Rodentia; family Cricetidae; genus Peromyscus; species Peromyscus leucopus. Next base: position 132,634,030 of record NC_051067.1, on the reverse strand, counting down.
TCCACTAACCTGCACCCTACCCCTTCTTTTCCCATCTTGCTGAAGCCTTTAGCTCCAGCAAGAGTAAGGATGTTATTTAAATATAATGGGTGGTTTTCATGGTCACCTAAGTTAGTCTCATTTTCATATCTACAAAGTATGAAAGTAGAGTGTTCTCTGTCAGAAGCCTGGACTTGAACTCAAGCCTTGGAAGACAAATTGTGGTTCAATCAGCAAATTCAAGTTATTTCTTTGCTACTTTGCATCACAATATTTATGAATGGAAAACAGGGGGCTTAGGTGTGCAGACCAACAGTATGCTAGCTGCTATTTTTGTTTACAGTGTCCTTTGCAGGAGTAAAGGCAGAGTGCATAACCTGGTGACACCTTGCCAACCAGCCTGTCACATAGTGACATCTTGACACCCAGAGTGCTGGGATTTGTGGCCGTACAATGAGCTTTTTTTTTTTTTCAGGCTATTTGCTTTCAGAGGTTTGTCTTCCAAGCCCAAGTGGGTCTGCACCCAAAATGAGAGTGCTTGCTTTGTGCTATATGCTCAAACAAAGCAGGAGGCCTCACCAGAGCACACAGTTCCCCACACAGCTCAGCCTTGACTTTCTCCACAGCATGACTAGAGGAGCCCATATGCGTTGAAACAGTAACAGCAATCATTGGATAAAACAGCAGTACACTGATTGTAAGTGTTCTTTCACCGTCAGCATCTGTGAACGTCCTGAAGAATTTCTGTCAGTCAGTTTGGCAGTGCAGTGTTAGGAAAACGAACACAAAACACTGAACATGTGTTTAATACAGAAAAAAATCATAAATCTGAACTGCTGCTGCTTAGTTAAATTTAAAATTGAATAAAATGATTGCTTGACTAGAGAGATTACTTAGAGGGTAAATGTATCTGCTGCCAAATCTAAGAGCCCAAGTTCAATCCGTGGGACCTACACAATGCAAGGAGAGAGCCAACTGCCACATGTTACCCTTTGGCTCCCACATTTTCACTGTGGTAAGTGCATGCCTCACCCCACCTCCATACAATAAATAAATAAAAGTAATTTTTTTCTTATTCTATATGCAAAACTTGATGATATTCTTTTTTATCATCTTGACTATTAACACCAATAATAAGAAATTCTACGTCATCCTTATCAGAAATATATTTAGATTATTTGTTTGTTTATTTATTAACTTATCTATTGAGGTACTAGGGGGTGAACCCAGGGCTTTGCACATGCTAGGCAATTTCTCTACCACTGAGCTACATACATCCCTAGCCTTCTTTTTTCCCTTTTATTTTGAGGCAGAGTCTCAGTTGATTGCCTAAGTTGGCTTTGCACTCATTCTGCAGCCCAGGTTGGTCTTGAACTTGTGATTCTCCCTCCTCAGATGCTCCAGCACTGGGATGACAGGTATACACCAGCAGTTTTTGCTCCAGAAATATAGTTTAAAATATCTAAATTATAGGAGCTGGAGAGATGGCTCAGTGGTTAAGAGCAATGGCTTCTTTTCTGGAGGACGCAGATTCAATTCTCAGCACCCACATGATGGGTCATTGTCATCTGTAGCTCTAGTTCAATGGGATCCAACATCCTCACACAGACATACATGCAGGCAAAATGCCAATGCACATAATATAAAAATAAATTATTTTAAAAATATCTAAATTGTAAGCAATTATAAGAAAAACAGAGAAAGTGCAAAACGAAAGATGTCCCATCAAAATGTTAGCATTGAGCTGTTCACATGCTTTCCTTACATAGCATCACATTTAGACTATTACTAACAACACCTTCCTGACATGCTGTCATGCTGGAGGCCAGGCTGATTCACAAGACAAAAATCTCACTTATCATCCCTGCAGGATTTACCCGGTGTGATGAGCATTATTTGTTTCATAAATGTAGCTATAACAGTTGATTAGATATATAAAAAATTAAACACATAATGCTCAATGAGTAATCTTGACAGATCTGGGTGCCTGGGGAATAGCCCTGTGTGCTGAGCCGGGGCATCTGCTGGCTGAGCCAGCCTTGAGTGAGAGTTACGCAAGGCACCTCCTTTTTGCTCTCTGGGTTTCACATGCAAACATGCAAGAGCCTCCTGCTCTAGCCCCACTTTTAACAAACCTCTTTCAGGAAAGCAGTAGGCATCTGCCATGCATGTACATCTTTGTCTGGTTTGGGGGTGGAGCCTTTGGGACTTTCTGGCTGTACTTCAGAGTGGGCTCTATGCAACCCCCCTAATGAAGCCTCTCACTTTATTTCTCAGTTCTCCCCCTTGATAATGGTGCTCCCCCTTGGTAATGGTGCTCCCTGCTTGATAATGGTGCTCCTTAAAGGTGCTCCTATCACCCGACACTAGTGAGCAGGATCCTGCCACAAACGCTTCATACTTCCCGGATATCTCCCTGAATATCTGCTACTCCCACCCATTCACCGACGTCAGGTTGTATACCAGGATCTTTATTTCTCTGGAGCCTCTCTTGAGACAGGTAAAAATCAGAGCCCTGTTCAGCCATCGGGATAACTGACTTTTGTGCTTTTAATCTTTTGCAAATTCTGGACCAGCCAGATGACTGAGCAGGTAGAGGTGCACACTACCAAGCCTCATGACTTGAGTCTAATCTCTGGATTTGTCATTGGTATATAAAGAAGCTACTGCCTTTTGGGTATTAGTTTTGTGTTTTGCCACTTTGCTAAATGTGTTTATTGTGGGGCGTGAAGGAAGCACTGAGTGAATGTGTGCTTTTGACATGAGTGCCCTCATGTCAAGGACCCTCTAATGCCTTAGACTCATGAAAAATGGCAAGTCCTTTCCTCCTGGTCCAACTGCAAAATTTGGTAGTGTGTGTGCAGAAAATATCCACCCAGCTTTCTCCCTCTGAATGTTATGGCCCAAAGACTGTCTCTCTACAGATATTTCTCCTATGAAGACTAGCTATACCTGCCTCCCTGATTCAGCTGCGTCATAAACACTGCCTCCTGGTACAGCCACATACAATAGCACCACCTCCTTGTTCAACTGTATATAATAAACAGCCTGAGCTAAGATGTTAAGCTTCTCCAACAAGAATCTAGTCCACTCCCCTCCCCGTGTGTGTGTGTGTGTGTGTGTGTGTGTGTGTGTGTGTGTGTGTATTTCCTTGCTGTCCACTTTATCCTTTACCAGATATTCTGTCTGTGTGTGTCTTTTCTTCATTCCCTCTCTGCACCAGTCAGCTCACTCCCTGAGGTCTTGAAAGTGGCACCCAAACAGGGACTTGACTGTGACTATGGGGAACTAACATCAGTCAAAAGAGGTAAAGGAAAAAAATAAATGGAAAGGAAGAGCCAAAAGCAAAGAAAGAAGAATAAAGGGGAGGAAAAAGGAATGAACACATTTCAATTAGTCAGGTATAAAACATTGGGACAAGTGAAAACTAGAAACAGGAAACTATTTGTTAACAAGTAGGATCTAGGGACAGACAGTCATATGTTAGCATTGAGAGAGATTCTGGGAACAAGTAAGTGGGTGGTTATATGTTGGTACCTCAGAGGAGATTTGGGAAAACCTCAGAAGTGGGATAAGAGGCACAATAGCTTTGTTAGTTCTTGACCTGTGTTTGGGAAGTGTGCCCTTGGTTTTGAGGGAAGGGGTCAATGAATTTGGCTTAAAAATAGGAAAAAAATTGAGGGATGGATACAGTACTGAAGGACCAAAAATGTTCATATTTTGGCTTTCGGTTTAACTACTCCCATATTATATTATAAGCAAAGTCAGTTGGCAGATGTGGGGTGGTGAAGCTCTGGGTAGGTGGCAGGCCTCCCTGACTGGTCAGCTGAGTGATCAGAGAGAGTTGCTCATCTTACCAGAGCCTAGGCCCTCAGAGAATGGCTTGTACTACCTCAGTGCCACAGGACCTGCAGGGCACTGGGGTTGAGCAGCAGAGCAAGAGCATGCAGATGGAGGTGTGTAGCCAAGGGGGAAATCTTGATGTGTCTAAATACTACCTGGTTTTTGGACAATCTGACTGACATAACCCAGTGGCTAAATTTCCAAGATGTCTGGTAATTGTATCCATATAGCTAAGAATGGTGGGGGAGGCACCCACTGGGCCTATGCTTTTTATGGAGTCACTTGGTTGCACCCCACCCCACCTGTTTATAATAATAAGACCCTCCTTTGGGGGGGTATTATTTCTCTAACCACCTGGAGCTCTGTTCAACTATTCAGGGTGGGCTACAACCCAGAGACTTAGACAGGATAATTAAGAATTAACTGGAACCTACACCCTGTGTGTTTGGATCCACAATAATAATAGCATGGATGTGGCCCAATTACGACAGTACAGCCCAATCCTAGAAAAGCAAAAGGCTTATAATCAGATTTCTTTCTCTTGATAACATTGTAAAAATGATCCTTTATTAACTTTGAGGTTTCAATTCCTCAAACCTGTTAAATACTCCTTCTGTGTTGGGCAAGACGCTGTTATGACCTTTCTTCTTGGCATTCTTATAGTCTGCTGTTAAGCACCACAGTGAACTGACCACAGACTAAGCATGATGATCCATCCTGAACATCTAAGAAATAAGAAAGAGGAAGATTTGGGGAGCAGGGGAAGGCCTGAGTGAATGAAGTCCTGAGTATATGTGTGTTATTGACATGGGCAAGGCCATGTCAAGGACCCTGTGGTAGTTTGAATGTAATTGGCCCCATAAGCTCAGAGGGAGTGGTACTATTAGGAGGTGTGGCTTTGTTGGAGTAGGTGTGGCCTTAGTTGAGGAAGTGTGTCACTGTGGGGCAGGCTTTGAGGTTTCCTATGCTCAAGATATCTCCCAGTGTCTCATTCCTGTTGCCTTCTGATGAAGAGATAGACAGAACTATGCCTGTCTGCACACCACATGCCCCCTACCATGATGATAATGGACTGAATCTCTGAACTATAAGCAAGCCACCCCAATTAAATGTCTTCCTTCACAAGAGCTGCCATGGTTGTGGTGTCTCTTTACAGCAATAGAAACCCTAACTAAGACAAAAGTTGGTACCAGGGACTGGGTTATTGCTGTGATAGGCCTGACAATGTTTTTGTTTGAAGGAATATGGACCTTGTATCTGTGGATTGGAAAAGCAGTTGAATGTTTTAAGTGCTGCTTAATGGGCCATACTAATAGGAGCATGGAAAATAGTGGTGCTAAGAGTTATTTAAACTGTCAGGGGCTGGCTCAAGAGGTATCAGAAGAAAAGAATATTAATATCTGGCCTACAGATAGTTCTTAAATAGCTGGAGTTTTCCTGTGTCCTGCTGGTCCTCAGCCACTCAGACCCAAGTAAACACACAGAGGCTTATACTGATTAAAACTGCTTGGTCATTAGCTCAGGCTTTCCGCTGACTAGCTCTTACACTTAAACTCAGCCCATTTCTGTTAATCTATATGTTACCATGTGTTCCGGGCTTTACCTATGTGGCATTACATGCTGTTCCCTGGACAGCAGGCTGGCATCTCTTGACTTAGCCTTCCTCCTCCCAGAATTCTCCTTGTCTGCTTATCCTGCCTATACTTCCTGCCTGGTTATTGGCCAATCAGTATTTTATTTATCAACTAATCAGAGCAACACATATTCATACAGAAAAACATCCACAGCATTCTTATGATATTTTGGTGGAAAATGTGGTTGCCTTTTGTCTTTGTCTGAAGAGTTTGCCTGAGGCTTAAGTGAAGAGATTTAGATTAATTCCATTGGCAGAGGAAATCTCAAAACAGTCTAGTATAGACTCTGTCATGTGGTTATTAATATTAATTCTGATGAAGATTTATAATTAAAAGGAGCAATCTGAGAAAAAGAAAAATAACAAAATGAACAATTTGAAGAGAAAAGGGGTACCAGGAAGTAGAATAGAGCTAAATCCTATGTTCAAGAAGATAAACAGATTAAGGAATGGAATAGAGGGACTAACGATCTCAGGGCAAGATCCTGCCCAGCTAGGTTTCCAATGTGTGAAAAGTAACTAAAGAGACGCTTAGAGCCAGATGTGGTGGTGCACAACTTTAATCCCAGCACTGGGAAGGCAGAGGCTGGTGGATCTCTGAGTGAAAGAAGTGTGTTGCAGTCAACAAAGCTGAAAGGAGTTGGAGTTTGCTGAACTGGTTTTTGGTTTTGTTTGGTCCAGCATTTCCTCCCTATGCTCCCTTCCCTATGTTTTGGAATGGTAATATATATCCTGTGCCATTATATGTTGGAAGTATGTGATCTGTTTTTTTTTTTTTTTTATTTTGATTTTATAGAGGATTACAGTTAAGAGATTGCATGAATCTCAAAAGAGACTTTGAACTTCGGACTTTTAAATGTTAAGACTGTGACAGAGTATGGGGGCTTTTAAATTTAGACTAAATACATTTTGCATCTTGATATTGTTAAAAGCTTATGAGGGGCAGAGAATAGAATGTGGTAGTTTGAATGAAAATGGCCCCCATATTCTCACAGGGAGTGGCACTATTAGGAGGTGTGGCTTTGTTGGAGTAAGTATGGTCTTGGAGGAAGTGTGTCACTGTGGGAGTGGCTTTGAGGTTTCCTATGCTCAAGATACTACCCAGTGTCTCAGTCTATTTCTGGTTGCCTTCTAATCAAGATGTAGCCAGCACCACATCTGTCTGCATGCCGCCATCCTCCCTGCCATGATGATAATGGACTGAACCCCTGAACTATAAGTGAGCCACCTCAATTAAAAGTTTTCTTTTGTAAGAGTTTTCATGGTCATGGTGTCTCTTTATAGCAATAGAAACCCTGACTAAGAGAGACCCCCAAAGTCTTAGACCCATGGGAAATGGCAAAGCCTTTATTCACTCATCATAGAGTAAAGCAAATCCCAGGAGCCATACAAGGACACAGCAGCTTATCAGCTCTAACAGTTCTTTATGGTGTCTTAAGGGTCTCTTTTGTATAGAATTATACCATCTGCTAATTGGGATACTTTGTAGTTACATTATTAATCAGTTCTAGGATTTGTTTTCTTTCCTTATTGATTTCTTCAGTAACCCAATTCTCATGCCGTTGTGTGTTGTTTAGCCTTCATGATTTTGTGCACCCTCTTAGTATTTATTGCTGTTGCTATACAGCCTTATTAATTGTTGTCCAATAGAATGTGGGATGCTAATTCAGTTTTCCTCTATTTGTTGAGACTTGTTTTATATCATAATATGTGATCGTCTTTGGAGAAAGTCTCACAGGCAAAGTCGCTTTTCATATGGTGGCTTGCACACTAAAAGCTCTTCAAAAGGCTCAACTAAGACTCAGAAGAGGTTTCTTTAGATGGTATTCAAATGTCCATGATGCATATTCCTGGCCACACTGCTACACTCCATCTGAAAGAGGTTACAAGTTTCATATAAGTACTTCCTACCTGCACACCCCATCTTAGATAATTGATAAAAGAATTATTATAGAAACATCACACAAATATTTTAAGTATCTTAAAATTATGGAGGATTAACGTACATTGAAATGGATGTGAGTGATGTGTTCAATCACAGGGAAACATAGCATTTCCTTGTGTGGATATTTTTAAAAATACTTCATTTGGGCTGAATAAGTAGCTCAGTCAGCAAAGTGCTTGCCTTGCAAGCAAAAGGACCTGAATTTGATCCCCAGAATCCACATTTTAAAAGCAGTCCATGGTAGATACAGAAAGATCCTGGGACAGGAGAAGCCTGGCCAGATTAATTGAATGGATGGGCCCCTGGATAGTGAAAGACTCTGTCTCAATATACACGGTCAATAACTTCAAAAAAAAAAAAAAAAGGGTGGGGGCGCGATTAATGTCTGACTTCTATATGCTTATACACAAATATACAGCAGTGTACCCTCAATACAGACACACACACACACACACACACACACACGCACACGCACATGCACACGCACACGCACACGCACATGCACACGCACATATACATACCAGCTATACTCACAACAGGCACACAGGGTCTAAATTGGAAGAACACATCTATGACTGCTTTTAGACAATTATTGTAGATCCCAGGTCCATCTGCATCTCCTTGTGATTTTGGAGAAGCACTGTACTCCCTGGACAGCTTTCAGCATGCCTCCATCTGTTTATTCCAGCAGTCATTTTGTCTGTAGGACATAGGGTTTCTAGCCACCTAAGTATGTGACACAGTAACAGCAATCTTAAGTTTGTATGGAAGACAGTGGAGCTGTTCACCACTCTGAGGAAATAAAAAGCCATAAAATACACCAGGCATGTGGTTTCAAGTACAGTGACTTTGAATCCATGAATCTGTATATACGAAGAAAAATGTACCATATATTTTAATAATAAAGGTAAGTATAATGATTAATTTTCTGTATTTTCATTTTCACTTACAAGACAATGTATTTTTATTGTTGTTGTTTTGAGTTTTTTTGAGAAAAAGTTTCTCTGTGTAGCCCGAGCTGTCCTGAAACTCGCTCTGTAGACCAGGCTGGATTTGAACTCACAGAGGTCTGCCTGCCTCAGCCTCCCAAGTGCTGGGATCAAGGCCGTGTGCCACCACTGCCAAGAATACTTTTTTTTCTTCAAAGATAACAACAAATATCTGAGTAGCCATCTACAAGCAATCAACACACCCAGGAATTAATAATTTTTGTTTAATGACCAAGTATTTATACTTATTTCCCACGCAAAATAAGCTTATGCAAGCAGTGTTCCGCTCAAAAACTGGGTTCTCTAAATTAACCTCATCTGAAAAATCAGTTGTTTGTGACTGGGGATATGCCTCAGTTGGTAGAAAGCTTGCCTAGCATACATTATGCCCGGTCGTAAACCACAGGAACAACTAGACATGCACAGTGCACACTAGCAATCCTAGCATTTGAAAGCAAGGTGGAGGCAGGTCAAGGTCATCCCTGGCTAAGAATGAGTTCTAGGCCAGAGTAGGCTACACTAGGCTCTGTCTTTGAAAGGGAAGAATGGGAAGGGGAGAGATCATTTGTTTGGCTGGTAACCACTCTTCATACACATGGTCACCGACCAGAAGACTTTCAGGGCCATCAATACAGGTCTTTTCTCTAATAAAGAAGTTAAAGTTCTCCACTTATGAAAAGTGGAGTTAATCAGGAAGTTAACAGTACGTCCATTACTTTCTTGGGTGCACAGTCAGGAATGGCATCTTTCTGTCAGCAGTAAATCCCAGAACTGGTCCAACGCATCAGAAGTGTGCATCAGAGACCATGGTGGTTTCATAAGTAAATATCCACAGACAGTCCACTCCATATTTCTTACACTAATATATAGTATAAGGGCGAGAAAAGAGATGATAGCTTTAACTAATTAAGTGACCTCCTCCAGCTCCTGCTTCGTCTAGAGCCATCCGACTGCAGCTGCGTCCAAGCTCTAACAGCTGATGTTACCACCGTTACCTCTCACACTCTGCACCTGTGCTCCTCCTAGCCCGGCCTCACTGATCTGAGTACTGGCGAGTAAAATTAACCACGAGCATGGGTTTAGAATGGATGCTCCAATTGTTTGTTGCTTAATGAGAAATATCAGAAACAAACACCACCTGACATTATTCTAAGAACTGTGAACCTAGTCCATCGTGTAAACAGGGAATCAGACGAGTATGTAGTAATTGATGTCAATAGGAGAGCGTAAAAGCACATCCAGAGAAGATGAAAACATGTTCATAGTCTCAAGAAAATATGAAATACGATGAAAAACTGAAAATGAAGGCAACTCTTGGCTTCATAATCGCTTACTTATACTGATCCTCTGTCTCTCAGGACTGGGAAGTGGGACAGCAGGGTGACACACTGCCAGCAAACAACACAGAAAGCAAGAGAAGAACTCTGAGAAGACAGGCTCAGAACTGAATACTGGGATGATTTTGTTTCAGTGTGACATGATCTGGAGCCACCTAGGAGCAAGCCCCTGGAAACCCCTAAGAGATGATCAGAATGTCACCCTTTGAGTCTGTTTCTGAAGGATTGCTTCCGGGTTAGCTGAGGTGAGAAGACCCACTCTGAATGCAGGCAACACCAATCCATTGGTCTGCTCGGGGCCTAGACTGAAGAAAAAGAGAGGCGGGGCCAGCATCCATCTTTCTCTGCTTCTTGGCTGTCCTTGCAATGGGACCAGATGCCTCCAGCTGGTGACATTCTAACTTCCTCACCTCGGTGGTCTGTAACTCCTTTTGCCACAAGCGGGAATAAACCCTCGAGTTGCTTCTCGTCAGGTGTGCTGTCATTGCTAGGAAACAATAACTAACAACTCATACTCACCCAGCATGACATGAGGATAAAAGCCTTCAGTGCAGACCAACCACAGGAACTCAGGAGTCCACTGTGGGAAGCTCACACCATATTTCACAAGTGGTCAAACTCACTGTGGTGTGTGTGCTTCTGGAATCTTCTTAAAGGCACATGCTTCCTTTCAACACAGCTGATGTGTCTACTTTTATAATAAAAATAAAAATGTCTCATGTTTTATCAAAATAAAAAAATTAGGATAAATTTATATGTAATAGCATCTTTTTGTCTGTCTTGTTGGTTTTTGTTTGTTTGTTTGTTTTTGTTTGGTTTGATTTGGGTTTGGGTTTTTGAGACCTGTCACTCTGTGTAACTCTGGCTATCCTGGGACTCACTGTGTAGACCAGGTTAGCCTTGAGCCCATAGAGATCTGACTGCCTTTGTCTCTGCCTCCTGAATACTAGAATTAAAGGTGTGAGCCACCACACCTGCCATTTAAAATATTTTTATGTAGACACAGACTCCAATTTATTAGGAAAAACACCTATTTCAGAATATAGAAGTTAGAAAGGCAAGACAAATATCAGAGAAGCAATGTTCAAATTATATGCTCTTAATAGAACGAATTTGTACATAAAATTCCTTGACTTTAAAGAATCTTACATAATCTTAGTATCACCTTAGTCGTGTTGTATAAAAAACTATACCTCAGACACATCTACACACAAGCACACAGTGTCTTAGTTAGGGTTGCTATTGCTGTGAAGAAATGCCATGACCACAGCAACTCCTATAAAGGAAAAACATTTAATTAGGGTGCCTTACATTTTCAGAGGTTTAGTTCTTTATCATCATGGTGTGATATGGTGGCATGCAGGCACACATGATGTTGAAGAAGGAGCTGAGAGTCTTACATCTTGACTTGCAGACAACAGGAAGTGATCTGTCTTATTGGGTGTGGCTTGAGCATATATGAGACCTCAGTGGCCACCTCCACAGTGATACACTTCTTCCAACAAGACCACACCCACTCCAACAAGGCTACACCTCCTCATAGTGCCACTCCCTTTGGGGGCCATTTTCTTTCAATCCACCACACACAATAAGAGGGAAAGTTAATTTGGTCATCTGCCAGTATGGATATCCTTTTTTTCAAGGGCTCTGTCTCCCCCTCCTCAGGGACTCTCCTGTGGATATTTTAGTGAGGGACAGGTCTCACCTAACCTCTCATGAACAATAGGCTCATTTCCTTTTCCTTGGGCTGACACTCTGCACCTGCTTGGGTGGGACAGGTGACAGGCTCATTGCTAAATCTCCGTGCCCTGATGATAAAGGTCCTCAACACACACCTAGCTGCTTCTTCCAGAAACCCATGGCATTTAGCCTTGTGCTGTCATTCTTACAAAGCCACATGGCTGAGAGACCTGATCGCCCTGCTGTCTGCCCTTCATTAAGATGGCATCTCTGGTGAAAGGCCAGGAACATCCAGTGTGCCCTAACTGAATGTCACTCATCCCCCAGCCCTAGCTATTTGCACCTAGTCAGAATGCAGATCCCCTAACCCAGAGTCTATGAGTTTGATGGGACAGAGGAGATGGCCTTCCTTCTCAAATCTGGTCATTACTTTCTCTTCCCGCACCCCACAGTCCCTTCCCATGTCATCTCAGAGGACTGGTCAAAAAAGCAAAGAGAGAAAAAGGGCCAGACGCTGCATGCTCAGGATGAACTGGAGGCGTGAGCTACTTCCCTGCTCACCTGTCCATAGCAATACGGCGTCTGCTCCTTGTGATGAGTGGCACTAACAATGGCTCAGGAGGCCGGAGACTTCACCTGCTACCCGGGGTCCATCTTCACAGCCCTCTTCCTGCCAGGATCTTTTGACATTTCCTCCAGAAAACACTTTTGAAAAGAAAAAGAAGGGACGTGATTGAGTTCAAAGCTCCGGCCGAAGTCAACACGGTGGCACTTTGGGCAGGGCACCCGTTTTCTTGGCTGATTTTTTTTACCCCAGTCTTTCAAAATAGCTGACACTGTGGTTAGAGAAGGCAGCCTCAGCACCAGAAATCAGACTGTGTCAAACTGCCTGTTTGACTTCCCTTCCCCCAGCCTGAGCTGAGCAGGGCGGGGGATGGGTGCCACAGAGCAGTCACTCACTTCCGAATTACAGTCGCCAGCTACTCTAGACTTGTGGAAGAATCCAGCAGTCTGTGAAGAAGACAAACATTATGCCACGGCTTGCCTGTTCAGTGTCCCTCCAAACCTCCCGTGTGGAATCTTGGTCCCCTAAGCACCAGTGTTCATGCTACTGAAAGTCGTTAGGGTCCCTCAGGAGCTTGGAGAGACACAACAACGTTAGTCTGTGGCACATGGGAGGGTGCTGGTCAAACAGTACAGGGCGGCCTGATAGGAACAGGGATGCCCTGACTGGCCCTTACTCCTTTATTTCCTGCCGAAGCTGGAGAATCCCTAGCTGACAATGGAAGTAAGAATTACACCGCTCCAAGCCACAGGGCTAAGCAAACGTCCTTCATCGGGACAAACCGTCATACTTCTGACCAGGTCTTCCCTAAGGAAAAAAGAAATTCACCATAGAGTCATCTTCTACGCCCTATAGAAAGAAAGGCATCTCACACCTTAATCCAGCGCACACAGAGACACACAGGCATGCATTTACACACAGCCAAAAGATATGTTTCCTGGGGAGAAGACTGGTGGCTGGGAGCAGTTGGTGAGAAGATGTGGGTGTGGCTCTAGGGGCACAGCACAAGGACCTTGGCTGTGGTGGTGACTGTAAGTTACGAGGCTACACCCGTAATAGAATTGCTTAGATCTTTTAAGGCACATTTAGACTAATGAGAGTGCATATGCCCAGTAAGGTCTGAATAAGCCTACACTGTGGCAGATTTCTGGTTGGAAATGTACTCAAGTGCCCGTGGTGGTAGCATACGAGAAACTGTGGGAGGGCTGGGTGTACAGGGCTCCATGTGTATTTCTTTTCAGCGTTTTCTAAATCTTACAGGGTGGGGATTGAAGCTCAGGTTCTCACACTGGTGCAGCAAGCACATTTCACCCTGGGCCTGTCTCCTCAGACCCGCTGTTCTTTGATTTGAGCATTTTCCACATCACTGGATACTCCGGCATGTGCCTAGCAACTCCGCCATCATATATAGCACAGCTGTTCCAACTGAACATCTTGCTTTTTTCCCATTTCCACCACTCTAGATGCTGTCCCGTGACTGTCCTCAAACGTGCGCTGTCACTTAAGGAAGAAAGGAAAGTCCTCCGCGTGGTAGGATAACGACGTCTCATTTTGGTCAATGTCACAGGCAACTCTACAGTGCAGATATTAGTTGGTGTCAGCTGTCTGGGCATTGGTGTCTGGGTCTGCAGGCGCCAGAACGCCAGACTATTGACGCAACTGACTTGGGCAGACCTCAGAGCAGCATGGAGAGGAGAGCAGAGCGACGTATGGATTGACAGTGAAACACTGGAAAGTTAGCTCTCGCAACACGGTTAGTGAGAAAGTTCTCAAAATGACAGCTACTAAGATAGGAAACGCCTCATTCTGAGTCATTGCAGTGCACACCCACAAAGTGAGGACACCTGAGTTTAGTTCCATTGTTTACTCTGTCCCCCTGCAGGTGGGTTCAGGCCAGTGAGTTTTAGTTGCAGGATAACCACACTTGTATAAGTATGGTCTAGAGCCTTGGGGACAACCAGGCATGGACGGGACATGGGAGTATCCCTGTGCTTGGCCCCACTTGGCCTCTGTGGACGCCAGTGCTATCCTAGTGGTTGTACCTGCTGAAGGAGCCCAGGAGGCATCCGTACCCCCACCTTCCCACTTCATGGCCTTCTTCCTCCTCCTTCCAAGGTGTGCATGGATAGATACCCCCATTTCGGACACCCATCATTAAAACTGGAGGCCAGAATTCTCGTTCTGAGCTGCCGCTCTCCAATTACATGTGAACAAAGATGCCAGACCATCATTTCACAGTGACTTCCTGTGCCCCCAAATGATGATGGTCTGCCCGTGCAGATAGTGTGAGGCCTTCGAGGTGAGCCCCGCGTCGACCTTTCGCTTTGCAGCCATGGCCCTGTCACAGTGGGAAACTCAGAACAATGTCCTGAATGAAACACAGCTGTACACCCTGAGGCCTAAGCACCTCACCTGAGCAGGAGGCACATGGGAAGCAAAGCCGGGGACCGGAACAGAGGTGAGCACTCCCATCCCTCTTGTGCTGTGGACAAGCGCGCAGAGAGAGAAGCACGCACGCTCACATCCCTCATGATCTGGGCTGCCCTGCACACGCCTTCTCCGTGTGCTGCTGACTGCCATTGTGCCCAAAAGTAAAAATAGCTCTGCTTTCAAGCTTCACCTCCATAAATTAGGACAAGGGTTAGAGGCCAAGGTTCTGGCAGAGGCATCCTTACTTGCAACAATGAGATGGCCCCTGGGACCATGGGGAGGTCAGTCCCAGGGGACAAGTGGCTGATTTGCCTGCACTCAGCTCGTCTGGTTGAGGGCACCACCCACCTGCAGGCTAGAGTACTTCCTGCACAGTCAGTGAACTTTGAGAAATAAGCACGTTCGGCAGAATCTATCACTCTTTGTGGGGAAATGAATATAATTGCTGTCAGTGTTAAAAGACAGAATTTTTTTTTTTTAACTTAGTGGCATGTGGTTAAGGCAAGGTGACCTGGGGAGACACAGTCTTTTGTGGGTCCGGGGTAGAGCTCTTGCCAGTGACATCAGGTAATTATGAAGAGACAGTAACCCTTCTTCAAGTCTAGTAGGAGCCCAAGGCCTCCTGTCCTCCTGGTCATGCCCACATGGAAGGATAGAATTGTTTGATAGACATGGGCAGAGTATTATGCATTATTCAAAGAGATCTCTTCAAAGGAATCCCATAAATTACAGGTTTCCCAAGATCACAAGTCTCAAAGTCTACAGTGGAGGCCAGGGGTGAGGAGCTGTCGGCAGCAGGGGCATGGCTTCTGGCTCATTTGTTGCTTACAGTAGGTAGCATTTGATCTCCCGGGGAGAGGGCACTCTGTGCCTCCTCAGTCCAGCCACTGCCCCTTCCCAGAGCCTAGGGGAGTCGCTGGCCCTTGACCTTAAGCCAAGGTCACAAGCCAGCACACCTGCCTTGATCTGAGGGAGCCTCGTCCGAGTGCTACTTTCATCTCCCCAGCATCTAAAATCAGTAACTACTCACTCCGATTCCTCAAGAGATTTTCATTGTATTATTATTATTATTATTTTTTTTTGACAGAGTCCTATGTAGCCCGGGCTGGCCTTGAACTCGTTATGTAGCTGAGGATGACCTTAAACTCCTGATCCTCCTCCCTCCACCTCCTAAGTGCTGATTACAGATGTCCACCCCCACCATGCTAGGGTTGTGCAGTGTTTGGTATAAAGTTCAGGGTTCCGTGCACAGTGCAAGCACTCTACAAACTGAGATCAGCCCCCAGGGTTTTCTGAAGCTGGCTGATGTTTTAGAGGAGAACCACAGTGATTGGCACATGTCTGGCTCTCCAGAATTAAACTTACTTCATTCAGATTCCCAGGTCCTTGTGACCAACTTTATTCCCGGAAGACTTGTGATTATTAAGGGCACCTTTGAAAACTGAGATATGAGAATAAGTGTGGAAATGTATAGAGGTTAAAGAATCTTAAAATTTCACAAACTTGATCATAATAATATTAGGATGGTTGAATTATACATGCCTTTTCTATTTCATTAATTTATGTAAAGTGTTTTGTATTTTTTTTTTTATAAGAGGAGTCATTAATCACTGTTGGTGGAGTATAAACTGGTGCGGCCACTATGGAAATCAGTGTAGTGGTTTCTCAAAGAAAGCTAGAAATAGATCTATCGTATGACTCAGCTATACCACCCGTGGGAATATTTGCAAAGGGTTGTGTATTACATTATTCCATATTTGCACATCCATGTTTATCACTTCTGCATTAGTTATTTTTTGCTACTGTGACTAAAAGCAATTTATGGAGGAAAGAGTTTATTCTGGCTTGCTCTTCCAGAGGGAGAGTCTGTAAGTGGTGGGGAGGCAGGGCAGCAGGTGGCCGCAGCAGGAAGCTGGGAGATGTACTGACAGTGTGAAACAAAGAGAACAACTGGAAGTAGAGTGAGGCAGTGAACTCTCAAAGCCCCGCCCCCCAGTGATGTCCTTCCCCTGATAGGGCTGCACCACCTCCCCAAACAGCGCCACCACCTGGGGACCAAGGGTTCAAAAGCCTGAGCCTATGGGGGACATTTTAACTTAGCCACCACACTGCCCTTTCTGGAACAGCTAGGAAATGCAATCATTCTCTATGTCCACTGACAGATGGGTGGATAAGGAACTAATGAGTGTATGTACGTGCGTATGACTTTTATTCGGCTTTTAAAAAATGAAATTTGCAGGTAAATGGATGAAACCAGAAAATACTATGGTGAGCAGAAAAACCCAGGGCCATACAGACATGCTGTGCGTTGGCTCTTATATGGAGAGCCCAGCCTCTAAACTGTTAATCTGACCTCTGGGTGGAAATTGTTCCCTATGGAAATGACCTACAGCAGCAGCACTCAGTGAGTTTATTAAGTTTGTAGCAAGCAAAAACAAAACAATATCAAGAAGCAGATGGAAGACCCGGATAGATAGTGGAACATCCTAAAGCCCTGGCCATACCCTACGGAGACTGGAGGAGCCCTGCTGAGGCTGTGCTGCAGTCTCTGAATGAGAGAGTTCCAAGTGGGTAGGGTTCTCTCCTTGCGTGAACTTCCTCCAACTCATTCCCACTGCAGGCATCTTTATAAACGTGATAAACAATCATTTCTTTGTCAGTAGTTATTCACCATCTCCCTCTTCTCAAGGTGTAGCACTTCTAATACCCTTTACCTTAGTCAGGGTGACTATTGCTATGATAAAACATCATAACCAAGGCAACTTGGGAAGGAAAGGTTTTGTTCCTCTTACACTTCTACATAACAGTTCATCACCGAATGAAGTCAGGACAGAAACTCAAACAGGACAGGAACCTGGAGGCAGCAGCTGATACAGAGGCCATGATGGGGTGTTGCTTACTGTCTTGCTCCTCATGGCTTGCTCAGCCTGCTTTCTTATAGAACCCAGGACCGAGGGATGGCACCACCCACAGTGGGCTGGGATCTCCCTCACCAGTCACTAATTAAGAAAACGCCTTACAACTGGATCATATGGGGGCATTTTCTTAATTGAAATTCCTTCCTTTCAGATAACTCTAGCTGTGTCAAGTTGATGTAAGAATAGCCAGAGCAATCCTTAAGTCGCTTGGTGTTTCTAGTCTTCCCTGTTACAGTGAAGGAGTGCCTGCCTGCCCAAGACAGGGAGCTTTGGAGAGAACTTGAAACAAATATGTTGGAGCCTGGGATGAGATGGCCATTTCCACTCCTAGATTCTACTTTCAACAAACACCAGCAGCACTTGACAATTTGCTAACACAGTTTACATTACAGGGGCAGAAGACGTGGCATTGGAGGTAAAGGTGCTTGTCACCAAGCCTGAGGTCTTGAGTTCAATACCTGGAACCACAGGTGTGGTTCCGCCTGTGACCTCCATACATGTGTGGTAGTGCATGCATCCCTACACCCATACATTCATAAATGAATAGACAAAACGTATTAATGTACACTATAGGAGTATATTGGTATAGAGGAAAAGAAACTTGAAAGGGTCTCATGGGAAGGGGGTGGAATTATAAGGGAGGAAGAAAGAGAGGAGAATAGAATACATGCAGTATAAAAAATGTGAGGGGAATTCTGGCAAAGGGGTGCTGTAGGGTAAGGGGGGCAGGAGATGGAAGGAATGAGGTGGTGAGAATCAGCCAAAATGGAGTATGTGTGAAAATCTGTTACTTTTTAGAATGCCTCTCTCTCTCTCTCTCTCTCTCTCTCTCTCTCTCTCTCTCTCTCTCTCTCTCTCTCTCTCTCTCTCTCGTGTGTTGAGACAGGATTTCTCAGTGTAACAGTCCTAGCTGTCCTGGAACATGTTCTGTAGACTAGGCTAACCTGGAACTCACAGAGATCTGCCTGCCCCTGCCTCCCAATGCTGGAATTAAAGGTGTGTGCCACCACCGCCTAGCTCCCATCATTCATTTCTTAACAGGGTCATGGAACACACACACACACACACACACACACACACACACACACACACACACCAGAGCTCCTGATGAGTTAGAAAGCACTCATGGCTTCATGTTTGAATGTCAGCTTGGCTGGATCTCAAGGTGTTCAGATATTTACCTAAACACCTGGGTGTGTCAGACTGGATGTTTATAATTTTGTTGTGTGACTTTCTTGGGGCAAAATTAAAAACCTCTCTTCTTCACTGCAAGTAGAGAAGGACCAACAGATACCCCCATACCAAAATTATATACATTCTAAGTCCAGTTTTGTAAATCACTAGGTTAATTTGGGTTTCAGAAGCATGCACAATTCTCAGATAGCTAAGACACTCACAGGCTGCACCTCCTTAGGTTTTTGTTTTTGTTTTTCATAGCTTCTATAGCAGCAACTGGAATCTAAGGGCCTCTGCTGATGGGACCTCATGAGTCTTCTGGACCTCAGAACTCCATGAGGCTCTCTACCTCTCTAAATGTGTTAATTACTTGGCTAGTTAATGTAACAGAACACCTAAAAGGAAGGGCTTACTTGGGCTCCCAGTCTGAGGGTACAGCCCATCATGGCACCAAAGACATGGCGGCAGGAGGATGAAGCAGCTGGCCACGTTGTCTCTGAAATCATGAAGTAGCGAGATGAATGAAGCAGCTGGCCACATTGTCTCTGAAATCATGAAGTAGCGAGATGAATGCTGGCCCTCAGGTAGCTGTTTCCTTCCCATTCAGTCTGAGCTCGAGATCATGGTATACTGCCACCTGCTTTTGGCGTGGATTTCCCCATCTGATTAACCTAAAACTAGAAACACCCTCACAGACAAGACTAGAGATTTTTCATGGTCAAGCTGACAATAAAGATCGACCGTTACACCTCCACAAGGAAACATAAGGGCTGGATCTCATGAGGATGTCCTCACAGATGATCTACTGCTTCCACAGGATACAGCTCCATCACAGTGTGGATCTATCAATGCAAAGGTAGCCTGCTACCCATGGAGCATGTGCATCGCTTGACTCACACAAGAGAACAGCATAGACAGCCTTTTCTCTCTCACCCTCTCGGAACTAGACCATCAGGCTTCTATTCCCAGAGCCATGGTGTTGTGGCACTTCCCAGTCTGTGCAATCACTTGGGTCAGTTCCTTGTGATCAATTCATGCATGTGTGTGGCTCCATGCACACACCCAGGATCCAGATTGCCCGCAAAGTCCCGACTCATACAATGTAGCTACAGTCCTGGAGTTCGATCCTGCCTGGCACAGACGCCAATGAGCAGAAGGAGATGAAATCTTAAAATGTGCTCAAAGCTGGCGTGAGAAGACAGCCGCGTTACACCGTAACACTCTGCCTTCCATTTCATCTCTAGCCAGGAATTACACAGGGAGAAAGGGGTGGGGACAAAGGTGTCCAGTCATTCTAGGGTTCAGTCTTGCCCCTCTAGTTAGGTGGTCAGCCATGTTTTTGTTGTTGCTGCTGCTTTTCATCCCTTCCTCCCCTCACTCTGGGTGTGTCTGCATTCAGGCATTTGTTGAAATGCAGTTTACTTAGCTTCTGCTGGCATCAGCCCTTGTAATCCTCCAGGGATGTGTGGGCTGGGGAAAGGGATTAAGACAGAATCAACAAACCATAACAGTGTGGAGATGCTAAGCTGGTAATAACACACACATGCTGGTTCCTTTCTGTGAGATGGAGTGCATGTTGGTCCTTACGATACAGAATATGACAGTGTCCCTGTATGTTCCCACTGTCTCCTATTTTTATCAGATCATAGGAGTTCCCAAAACCTTCTTAAAGTCTGGAGAAGACTCTAAGTATACTGGTAAAGGCAGAGGGAGATGGCAGTCCAGAACACCCACCCCCCCATTTTGCCCCCAAGAAGCCTGGCATGGCTCCCCATGTTGGTATAGCCTCTCCTGTATTCTCGCCACTGCAGGGAATCCACAGATTGCCTCACAGTAGCCTAAGTTACTGGTGGGGGTGGGGTGAGGGTGGGGAGACAGTACAACACAAGGAGAGAAGTTATGTGTCTTGTTGTCTTGTTTCTACTGGGGCCTGGCTTATCTATTATCAAACCGAAAGGCCCAAACCCAAATAAATGTCCACTACGACATCCCCCGGTATATACACAACATACAGAGACGAGAACAGTGCCAATTACATCTCTAAAATAACAGCACTGACGATAGGCAACCCACTGCAGCATCTTGAATGAATGAAAAGAAAACTGTTTCCAGAAAGTCAGTTGAGTAGGCTGAGTTCACCCCAGCCATACCTGTGGTGGCTGTCATAACGAGTCATTCCATAACCTCACTATTTCTCAAGGTCAATCTTAAATTCTTTTTCTGCTAATAACTTATCCATTGATAGAGTATGGGTATTCACAAACATTCTAGAATTTAAATGAAAAGAAATGCTAAGATGAGAAGAACAGAGCTGGGGACGGGTCTCAAAGGTAAAGTACTCACTCTGCAAGCTCCCTAACTCAGGACTCACAAAAGTCCAGATGTGGCAGTACCATACTATAACACCAGTGCCGAGAGGCAGTAACAAGAGCATCCTGGGGGCATGCTAGCCTCAAAATATAAGGTGGAGCATGCGTGAAGCAGACACCAATATTGACCCCTGGCCACATGCATATGAGCAGGCACGCAAGCCCCGCCCTCCATTTTATACACACATGTATACCACCCCAACATAAAGAGCTGAGAACAGTGCTGATTATATCTTTTTAAAAAATCCAGGGGGCAGGTCATATGGCTCAGTTGATAGACCGATTGCCAAGTATGCACAAAGCCTTGGGTTTGATCCCCAGAACCACATACACCAGGTATGGTTTCTACAGTCCCATAATCCTAGCATTTGTGTGGGAGGAGGGTAGAGGTTGGAGGATCGGGAGTACAGGTCATCCTTGGTTACAGAAAGTTCGAGGCGAGCCTCAGATACATGAGAATCTGTGGGAAAGAGAGAAGGTGGGGGAAGGAAGGAAGGAAGGAAGGATAGGGAGGTAGGGAGGAGTCAACCACTCTCTGCCTATCTATGAACTTAACTTGGGTTCTATACTCCTCTGCAGAGAAATAGAGTCTAGTCCATCTCTCTTCTCAATGCTCTAACTTGGAATCCCTGTCAAGTGTTAGTGCCAATTGCAGTGCTTGCCTCTCAGGCCTGCTGAGGCTTAGGTGAGACGGTGGGGCTCAAGGTAACTAGCCAAGGCCTTAGTCACATGCTCCTCTCACAGAATAACTATGGCAGTTGTCCACCGCGACCCGAACTTGATTCCCGACTGGCACACTGTTCTTCCCTTTAACACTCCTGGTTTCAGCCGGAGTAACAAGCAGCAGAAATGAGACCAGATTGCCATTTAAGTAGATATTAAGTATTGGAGGATTTTGGAGGATGAAATTTGCTATTAGGTGACTTGACAGTAGAAATATGGAGTTGGAATGTGATCTTTCATTTTTTTTTTAATTTTCATTGATGTGTGAAATGATTCACAAACAATCCAATTCCCTTAAATGGAAAAATCACACTCACTGCAGAGCAAAAAACATAAGGGTAAAAGTCTAATCCCTTCCTTAGAAAATTATACTCAAGCAAGGAGAAAATCTTCCAGCTTAGAGCAAGGAGAGGGGAACATGGCTGCCAGCTCAGGAGGGATGTAAAAGCTAATTGTAAAACAATGTGCTAAGGTTCTGGATGCTTCCAGAGTCTTCTGAGCTGATATTTGCTGCTAAAAGGGAAATCTGAGTTGACGTGGTATTTTCTAAGCTGTTTATTACTGCATTGGCTGGGGAAGGAGCTGAATAGGCTTCAGTCTGCCCCCAATTCAAGGTCAGAGTCTCATCACTAGCTCTCTTACAAGCTGAGAGAAGGGGCTGAAATGACTGTGAAGAAGAGTTAAGAAGAGAAAAAGGCAGAACTTGTCACTCCTTGCTTGAGTCCAGCAAGGCCTGTGCTTCCAGGGGGAGCATCTGAAGCGGAATTCACATCAATCTTGAGCCAGAAGACTTGCGTTGGACGCTGCCCCAATCAATCAATCCCCCGAATGGAGGAACCAGCTAGTGCTCTTCATGAAACTGAAAATCCCTGACTTGAACTTGGACAACTCTCAGGGCTAAAGAAATTAATCAGGCTCCAACTGAGGACCAGCTTCAAGATGTAATCTGCACAGAGGGTTGTAACTCTATAGCTCTCTGGCTAATGGGAAAAACAGACCCATAAGCGATGTAGCTGAGCCTTACCAAGGGCGGGAGGTAATCTAGCTGCCTCCGTAAACAGTGTAGCGGTGCTGGTACTCAAGGGGATGAAGATCCATCTCTCCCTGGAGAACAGGGAGAGTAAAATGTATCTTGTGGGACTGGTAGACAGAAGGAAGGATTTGCTGGGGCTAAGAGGTGTTCAAAGTTAAGAGTCAGTGACCTCGGTCTGAGCCACGTTCAGCTCTTAATTCCTCCTCTTTGAGGTTTGGGGAAAAAATTAGACTGTGAGGGTTGGGTTGTAGCTTAGTTGGTCGTGTACATGAAATCCATGGTGGTGGTTGCCTTAGGGTTTTATTGCTCTGAAGAAACACCATGAAAGGAAAACATTTCATTGGAGTTGGCTTAAAGCTAAGAGGTTTATCCCAGGTTTATTGTCATGGTGTGCGGGTCAACATCGTCCAGGAGAGGTAGCTGAGAGTTCTACATCTGGATCGACAGGCAGCAGGAAGAGAGAGCAACACTGGGCCCCAGCTTGGACTTCTGAAACTCCAAAGCCCAGCCCTAGTGACGCACTTCCTCCAAGGCCATACCTACTCCAACAAGGCCACGCCTCCCAATAGTGCCACTCCCTGTGACTCTACGGGGGCTATCTTCATTCAAACCACCACAGGGGTGCATA
Source organism: Peromyscus leucopus (assembly GCF_004664715.2). NCBI lineage: Eukaryota > Metazoa > Chordata > Mammalia > Rodentia > Cricetidae > Peromyscus > Peromyscus leucopus. Next base: position 132,610,782 of record NC_051067.1, on the reverse strand, counting down.
CCTACCCTAGCAGCACTTAGGGAAGAGAGACAGGAGGGTCAGAAGTTCAAGGCTATCCTCATCTACAGCTAACATTTGTAGTATTGGGCTAAGGTGTGAAGGCTGACCTGATGCCTTCCCACAGCTTAAAGCGGTGTAGGCAAACAGGCCTAGGAAAGCTATGTTGAGTAAGGCTAGTCACAGGCGGATCAAGAGAACTCTGCAGGGCAGATGGAAGTGACACTTTGAGGCTCACATAGGCCCCCCCCCACTGCCACTCCCCCACCCCACCCCCATCCCCACTATCAGCTTACAATAGTTGCCCGAGGAAATGGCTCACGGGTTGGATCACAGTCACTGCCACCTTCCTGCCCTGACTCCCCACGTGACCCTCCTTGTGGTGCCCTTCATCAGCACCTCTGCTTCTGTGGCCGGGGTGGCAAAGCTCAGACCGCAGGAGGTGCCAGAAGTCATGTGCTCCCCTCGCCAGAGCTGTGTGGAGAAGAGCTCTCTTCAGACAGTCGAGGTTCACAGAACAGTGGATTTGCCTCCTCAAGGTCTTTGTAAAAATAACTCACGTAGATTTGTACTGCTGTTGCGAACCAATGCATATGAAAATTTCTAATTAGCATATCATGGGGGCTTCCACCTTGCTTCTTTTCCTCCCTCTGATCTCCTCCTAGCTGTAATTAAACCAGCTGTGGCTATTTATACCTTTTCATGTTCCTTCCCCTCTTTCTGTCAGAACTATTCAAAAAATAAAAAAAAAAATAAAATAAAGTCTTAACATTACCTTGGATGAATCACACCAGGGTCTTATTTGAGCCTATAATTAAAATCCAGTTTAATCCACAGCACATAATTAATCTAATCTAACAAGCCTGAGTAAGAAGCTACCATAGTAAATGTTCTTCCCCTACCTGACACAAAGGCCAAAATGCTGATCTTCCACCAGCCACTGCCACCCCCGGCTTCAAATGACCCATCAAACATCAGAGCCAGAAAGAACCCTAGCAACCTCCGCTTGATGATTTAAAGTCAGAAGTAACCGGATACCCTGATGGCTCACATGCACCCAGCCTGCACCAAACAAAGGCACAACTTTGTCCCCTCCTACAGGAAGAGGGGTGTTTGGACTTAGGTGGAGGCAGGATTTGAACCCAAGTCTCTTGGGCTATCTGCTTCCTGTCCTATGCTGGTTGCCTCAGGTTGCACCAGGTTAATGGCATCTATCTGTTATGCTGCTTCATGGCCTGGGATTTCCCAGCCTTCCTACTACAGTCCAGTCTGTTCTCCAGTTCTGCGCTCAAGGAAGGGCAGGCTCTGAAGAATCGCCAAGGTGAAAAGAAGCCTGCCCACCCTTCTACCTCATTGGAATGATTCTTATGGACGACTTCATTTCAAATCGTGCCAGTCAGAGGGACTCTGGTGCAACACCGCTTTAGAGGACAGCATCACTGCATGCAGTGACCTGCAGTGCACCCCCTGTGCACATGCACGCCTTATCTGCAATGCATCCCCTGTGCGCATGCATGCCTTAGAGCCTGAAAATAGGCCATTCCGGTTGGAGTTTTCTGGGGGCCTTCTGTTTGTTTTGAGACATGGTCTTTCGATGTAGCCCTGACTGTCCTGGAACTCACTATGTAGACCAGACTCGCCTTGAACTCACAGAGATCTGCCTGCCTCTGCCTTAGGAGTACCGTGATTAAAGGTGTGTGCCACAATGCGCGGTTAGCTGTTGAGTTTTAGTCTTTGATTCGCTTTCAGGACTTATCAGACCTACCTTGGAGCTCTTCCTACACCTTCCACACAGCTCTACCTTCTCATCTGACTCTTAGGAGAATCCTGTCCTGTGAATGCATAGATGTACCAAGTTTTCCCATTACAAACAGCAATGCATCACAAGCAAACTATAGAAGAACTTTGAAGTCCTAATAAAAGCAAAGCTCGTCTTCCACAACATATGATTTTAAAATACAGTATTGATAGCATGACAACATCAAAATTACATTCTAAATTTCTCAAAATACAGAACAAATCCCAAAACAGGAAGTGTTTTCCATATAAGTAGCAGAGGAGAGATAGAACTGTTCCAAAATATATAAAGTGCTCCCAGAAATCAACATGAAAGGGAAGTGCTGTGTCTGAAGAGGAAAAAAACTAAGTCTTTTATGGTTGATTGTGATGTTTTCTTTAATTTATTTGATACAATTAGTCACCATAATATAGTATCTAATGTTGATCCACCCTTGTATTTATAAGTTAAATACATCATGACCAGTAAAATTGTCCTTTTAATACAATAGGATTCAATATCTTTTTGGGGGTGGTTTTTGTTTGTTTGGTTGGTTGGTTTTTGGTTTTTCAAGACAGGGTTTCTCTGTGTAGCTTTGCGCCTTTCCTGGGACTCCCTTGGTAGCCCAGGCTGGCCTCGAACTCACAGAGATCCGTGTGGCTCTGCCTCCAGAGTGCTGGGATTAAAGGTGTACACCACCACCGCCCGGCAGGATTCAATATCTTAATATGTGTTCAAGACAGGTGCTTATAGATCAGTGCACAAGACTATTAGGCTGGGGGGGGGGGTCTAGCCCAGGGGTAGTATACTTGTCTAGCATAAACAAGACTGTTGAGTTTTAACTCAGTGCTGCTGCTGCTACTACTACTACTACTACACACACACACACACACACACACAACAGAGGAATGTCATTTTCTTGACAGGGAAACTGTAATATTAGAGGTTTGTGGTGTTTTGATTGTTCTCTGGGAGCCCTATTTCCACTATCAGAGTTGAACTCATTTACTTTATTTAAGATTAATGTTACATTTTAACTTCCGCATTTAATATTTTCTATTTATTCTTGACAGTTCTGTTTATTTCTACTTTTCAATATTTTTACTTTATTTTATGTATATGAGTGTTTTGCCTACATGTATGTCTATACACCATGTGTGTTCCCGGTGCTGATGGGGACCAGAAGAAGGCGTCAGAGCCCCTGGAACTGGAGTTATGGATGGTTATGAGCCACTATGTAAATGCTGGGAATTGAACCTGGGACCTCTGGAAGAGCAGCCAGTGCTCTTAACCACTGAGCCACCTCTCCAGACCCTCTTCTTTTTAATTTTTGTTTTTATATTCTTATGTTTAGCTGCCTTGGGTCACTTTCTTTTTCCCCCATTTTTCTTTCACTTTGGTCTTTATTTTATTTTGAGGTAGGGTTTCACTCTGTAGGCTGATGTTGAACTCACACAATTCTGCCTTAGCATTCCAAGTACAAGGTCCCCATTACAATTTTTTTTAATTTCTTAAATTTTTTTAAATTAAAAAATCTTAAATTTCTTAAGATTTAAAAATTAAATTTTTAAAAATCTTTAATTTTACAATTGATACATAGAAACACAAACATACACACTGATGGGTTACGATATAATGCTCGAGCACATATATGCATTGTATAATGTTTACATTGGGTTTAGCATGTCTATAGTCAAACATTCTTTACAGAGAAGACCTTCAAAATCCTTTTTAAAATATGCAGCACACAGTTGATATCTACTTTCCTTAAAGATTTATTTATTTCTAGTGTATGTGTGTGAGTGTCTCACCTACATGTATGTGTACCACATGGTATCTAGAGGGACCAGAAGAGGTTGTGGATACCCTGGAACTGGAGTTACACACTTTTGAACCAACCTGCTGGATACTGGGAGCTGAACCCAGCTTCTCTATAGGAAGAGTAAATATTCTTAACGACCGAGTCATCGCTCTAGCCCCGACAATGGGGATTCTTAGTCTTCCTTCAGAGTAACTCAGTAACCCACTGACCTACTTCCTTTGTTCTTCTGGCTTCTCGCAGCCATGATTCACTGTCAACTTCTGAGTAGCAACTGTGCATAGTGTCCACCAGTCCGTCTATGTCACCGCAATGACAGGCCCCACCCTTCCCTATGGCTCAGCAGTATCCTATGGTCTAAAGGTATCATGTGTTTTCCATTCATTCTTCCACTAATGGCTGTTTGACATTTCCATTTCTTGTTTATTGTGCTAATTCTTCAACAAGCATGGGAAGGTAGATGTCTCCTCAGCATACTAATTCCATAGCCTTTCTAGATGAATTCCAGGAATGAGACATCACAAAGTAATTCTGTCTATAATTGTACTTGTGCACACAAGAGCGTGTGTGTGTGTGTGTGTGTGTGTGTGTGTGTGTGTATAGGGGGGAGAGGAGGGGGGGAGGGAGGGAGAGAGAGAAAGAGATGTATGTGAACATATTTGAAAGCCAGAGGACAACCTCTGGTCTTCTTCCTCAGGAACAATGTCCATCTCTTTTTGAGAATCTGGAAACCACCAAGTAAGCTAAACTGGTTGGCCAGAGAACCTCCTCAGCACTTCGATTATAAGGGTGGGTTACCACTACCACACCTGGCTTTTTTTTTTTTTTTTTTTTTTTTTGGTTTTTTGAGACAGGGTTTCTCTGTGTAGCTTTGTGACTGGAACTCACTCTGTAGTCCAGGCTGGCCTCGAACTCACAGAGATCCACCTACCTCTGCCTCCTGAGTGCTGGGATTAAAGGCATGAGGCCACCACCGCTCGGCTCACACCTGGCTTTTTTAATGTAGGTCCTGGGGATTGAGCTCAGGCCTTCAGGTTTTCAAGGCAAGTTCGTGAATTAAAACTTTATCTCCTCAGTCCCTGCTTTTCATCTTTGAGCAGCCTCCACACTGTCTCATAGTGGTTGCTCTGCCGATATGCCCTCCTGTGCAGGCAAGATGCCCCTTGTCTCCTCAGCAGCACTTAGCTTTATCTTTGGTGACAGGCTTTCTCACTAGGGTGGGTGATACTTTGGTGTAGTTTTTGTTGTTGTTGTTCATACTGTTTTTGTAATGTAATCTAATAATGCTTTCAAATGGGGTCTGTTTCTTCCCTACAAATCAGATGCTATTTAACTAAATAAAGCTTGAGAATAATGCCCCATCTTTGGATGGGGGTGGGTTGGGATGGGGGTGCTGAGTCTGGATGCTCAGAAAACCAGTGTGACTCTCTCTGAGCTGGGCTTTGAGATCCTCAGTAACGGAGAGGGCCCTACCTTGCAGCCTCTCATTCTTTACCATATGAGCTTTCTCCCTGTGATTTCGGGTCATGTGAGCCTTGGTCTTCCGGGCTTGCAATATTCTTTCCTTCTTTTTTTCTTTTAGGAGAGGGTCTCATGTATCTAGCCCAGCCTCTTACTGCCTACGTTGTCAACAATCACTTTGAACTTCTGAGCCTCCTGCCTCTACCTCCCAAGTGCAGGATTATAGGCATGTACTACCACACCCCATTTATACCTGGCTGGAGACAGAACCCAGGGTTTTGTGCATGCTGAGCAAGCCACACCTCCAGCCCCTGGCCTCTTTATTCTCCAGTGTAGTCAGGTGTTACATATTCCAGGGGAAGGTGTGGGATGCAAACACCTACTTTTTACCTTGTTCTCTACAGAACACCTCACACTTACAGAACTTTTAATTGCAGTGAAAGTATTCCTCAAACGCTGAGTAAGAAATTAGCATGTCAGCACAGCAGGTGGAGACTGGATTATTACTAAGAATAGTAGCCCAGCTCCCCAGTTAACACCTCTCTCCATTTAGAGCCGGGATAAAGAAATGGTTTCTGACAGAGCCTGGCACATTTTCATCAATTAACAGAAGAAACTCAAATCCTGACCTTGAATCGGAACACTTTTAATAGACTTTAACACTTTTTCCTCTAGACCCCAGGGGCAATGTGTGTGAGCATATGCAGTCCTGCTGATAACAAGTTGCCCTCTTGTAGCCTCACATAAGAGAATGGTAGTCAACCTTGGATTCTACACACGTGGCTGTTGCTTCCCATGGGAACAGACCAGAGTAATTTCCTTCCTTCCTTCCTTCCTTCCTTCCTTCCTTCCTTCCTTCCTTCCTTCCTTCCTTCCTTCCTTCCTTCCTTACTCTCTGTTTTTACAGAGCCTCATGTAGCCCAGGCTAGCTTCAAACTTTCTCTGTAGCTGAGGATAACCTTGGACATCTTATCTTCCTTTCTGTATTTCCTAAACACGCAGATTACAGACATGCACCACTGCACACAGTTTATGGGTGCTGGGGATTGAAACTGGGGCTTTTGGACATGCTAAGCAAGTACTCCCCAACAAAGCCACTGTGTTGTTTTGAATGAGAAATGTTTCCTCCTATAGGCTTGTGCAATTGATCACCTGGTCACCAGTTAGAGTCACAGTTTGGGGAGGTAACGGAACCGTTAGGAGGTGGAGCCGTGCTGGAGGAAGTATTTTACCAGGTGGGTGTAGAGAATTTATAGCTTTGCTCTCCTCCACTTGGCTTTCTCGGCTTCCTTGTCCGGCCCCTGTCACCATGGCTCCTGTGTCATGATAGACTCGCCCTCTGGAACCATAAACCGAAATTAACGCTTTCTTCCTAAAGTCACTTTTTACCATGGTGTTTCATCACAACAACAGAAAACAACTGACGTCGCTACATCTCCTTAGGATGTGACCTGGAGTCTTCTTGGATTCTTCCTGTCCCCTTGGTAGCTTCGTTAGTTTGTAGTGTTTCTCATTCTCTCTTGCCCACCCCTGGAAGCTTGGTTTCTAGACACTGACTCCCACCATAATCCTTACACCATCAAAAAGGATGCTTTCAGTACCCACTGCTACTGTGGCTACAGAAGGAGATCTCAGAAGGACGCTACATGCAGCCTGGAAAGGCTGTCCTTGGAGTCCAGCTGGCAGTGAAAGTTTCACGTTGCTGGGAACACTGTCCTCATTGTTCACACTGGTGAACAACCTTGGTTCTCACTAATCTGAAATTCCACCCAGTGCATATCCTGGAAAGCAATCTCAAACTCCAAGAATTCAATATGGGCTTATGGGCTACTCTTAGGCTCGGGAAGGGGACTCAGTCTGTTGACCTTTTTATTCCCAGAAACAAGAGACTAACATTTGTGATCTACACCAAGACAAGTCTGCAAATGAATGGCTCCTATAAACAACTACATTGAGCCAACAGACACACACAGTAACATCTCAGACAGAATGTGTCTGATATCATGGCTACATGAATTACATGCAAAATCAAGCCCCATGGAAATCATTTGGTACCCTTCAAGTCCTGATCCAAAGGATTAATTAGTCCTATTTGCTTCTAAAAACATATACTCTCCACCTCTCATGTTTCTCTGAACACCACTTGCAGGGGACACAGTATCCTGCCATTCTTCTCTGTCCCCTGCCTCATTTAGCAACAGGGAACAGATACTGCTGGAACTTGGAACCGACTGTCCATCAAAGGCCCTTGTGTCAAAGGCTTGGTCCCCAGCTTGGTAATGGTTGGAATGTGGGAACTTTTAATGGCCAGCATGATGGACAGAATTGAGGAGCCATTGAAAATGGTCAGTAGGAGTCACAAAACTGAAGCCTCTTCCCATTTCTCTCATTTACCAGCCATGAGATGAGCAGACAGGCTCCAGCACATGTTCACCTAAGGATGTGCTGCCACAGGCCCAGAGAAACAGGCCCCATCATAGACCAAAACTCTGAAACTAATCCAAACTAAACCCTTTCTCTTCCCAAGCTGATTACCTCGGGTAATTTGTCATAGTGATGGAAAGCTCTCACAGTGACCTTTTTAAGAAATGAGTTAGTAAAGGAAACTAATGCCCTTGAAGTCAGTACAAAGCTGGCATACTCCATTTCTTCCTGACCTACAGTTAGGACCACTCACTCCCACAGAGGCAGCATGTAGGGCATGAGAGATGTTGCTGAGGGATTACCTGCTTTGAACTTTGGTGAGGTATGTGAGGAAACTTATCCTACCACAGACTGTGATCATTCCTTGCATCATCAGTCAGGAAGCTGCTATTGGGTCTATTTATCTTGTGACTCCTAATTCTCAGTTGGCTCTGAACTTGAACAGGGAAGTAGTTGGTTCCATGCTGACCTTCACTTATTTCCAATGCTGGCTGGAGACAGAGAGACAGAGTCCTCAGGGAAGCTGAAGGAAGAAAGTAAGCAAGGCAGGGGATGAACAAGCACCTCTCAGCTTGGGTAGTTTAGAAAAATTGTCATGCTTTACTTCAAAAGAATTTAAACATCTTTTAAAAGGTTCAACATCCTAATAACCTTTACACAGACACAAATCCTTCATGGATTCGGCCATTGACGCTTTTCTTTCTTCCTCTCTAAGGATGGAAAATCTGGCCGAAGCATCGGGGAGATTTTTTTAAGTGATCCTAAAGGTAGAAGATACCAGAAACACCAGTACCATAAATGCTAACCTTCACAGACAGACTGGAAACTTCTCTCCTGTACTTACAATGTGTACATACACAACACGGACACATACATACACATACACACACACACACACACACACACACACACACACACACACACACACAGCCTTCCCACCTTGCAGAGTGCACAAGCAGACAAGCTAAGGCTCCCTTAGCCCCCCACCCCTCCATGGCCTCTTCTGCTGTGGATTCACCTCTGGATCAGTCACTGATGAGGTTAGTGTCTTTGTGGCCCAGACACTCTACACACTGCCTCACTGGGGAATAGATCTTTGCATGAGTCTTTGGGGGACTCAGAGCCCAGATTTTCCAGTGAGCTGCTGCCAGGAAAGATGGTCATCTCACATGATCAGACAGGCTATTGACTCACATTCGAGATCAGAACCCACTTTGTCCAGGATGCAGTCATTTCAAACAGTGGACCTAAATGTTGGCTTTCTTACTAACGCATCTAAAAATTATTTTTCAATTGTTGTAGCCAGCCCAGCCACCTTCTTCTAAAACTACTGACTGTTATGTCTTTCCATAATTTCATATTATCAGTTTTAGTGTAAGAGTATGTCAAAGGATACAAATGAAATATAAACAATTTTCATTTTTTCCCCCTCGATTCATCCTAATTATTTGCTTTATAGTTTCTCAGGATTGGCAAGGGCAGATCTATCAGTAGCTGAGTGAAAGGGGCTCCTATTTCCTGATAAGCTCTGGCAGTTTGATAACTAATATTGTAGCCTACCATCTGTCCTACCAGTCTGACTAAGACAGCTTGAGTTAGCACTAAATACCAACATGCCCTCACTCTGACTTGCTCAACTAAATTTTGTGCTTTAAGAAGTGCAAGTGTTAAGAGATCCACCAGCACTTCCTGGGTGGAAGGCTAACTGACTGTAGAATGTGTGCAGTCGCAGGGTACACAGCTTCTAGAATCTTCACATTTGTCCTAAAATAGTCACCCTTGTTGGTCTAATTATAGCCCCAGAGGAGAATGGATTATGGACAGCCAGTGGGAACTCAATGCATAAAAGTCACCCACATGGAGAGAAACAGGCAACTCTGACTCTTTGCCAGCTTCAATCCTGAGCAGAAACATGCACCTGGCAAGCTTCATATACCTAGTGAAGGCTCGAAAATTTTACCATAAGCAGAACACGTTTTTGTCACATCTTGAGTAACTCCCCATGATAGAGAGATATTCTCACCCCAATTTAAAGTTTATATCTCATAAAATACTAAAAACTTTGTCAAAGGGTAAGATACCTAGCCCTGAATGGGGGTCGAGAGGAAACTGCTCGATCCAGAGGGGGTTCCAACACCCTTCCACAGAACTCTTCTGGAAATAGGAAGGCAGGATATACGGAAACCCCCAGCCTGACCTGGGCGCTCTCTGCCTGGCCTCGGGGATTTTCCATCACATAGCAAAATGCAACATCTGCATGGAGGAACCAAACAACAACTGCACTCTGGGTTCCCAAAGGTCATTTCTCAAGTTCATAGGCACTCACTCCGCTTACTGAGGCATCTCCCCACCCCTAAGAAATAAACATTAAAGGACTAAATAAAGGACTGAATGCCACCTTTTCTGGATATTTGCCCTTGAGTGGCTGGTCTCAGCAAATGACTCAAGGTAATTTTTCTAAGGAAATGTCAGACCATAGGTAACACTCCTGGTCTGAGGGCTTCAGTGGACACTATTGACAGTAACAGAAAATCCGTGTCTGGGTATAACTTCTGAGGCCTTTTTTTGACAGTGGTCAGTGCCTGGGTGGTGCTGATCATAGGAACCCACAGCACTTGACTTGCAACATCCCTCAAGAAGCCAAAGGAACATGCCTGTTGCCAAAGGCAACTAATCATGAGAGAAAATGAGCCATGACACACCTTCGGGAAGTTTCCATACAATTTCAGTAGCTATTTCTGTACCTCTAGAGGGGAGGACATAGTCCCGTAGCATAGTGGGAATTCTGTAGAGGGCAGGGCATAGTCCCATAGCATAGTTTGTTAGCACAAACCAGAGACACTTCAAGATCACCCTTGGAACAAAATGTCATGTCCCTAGAAATGTCAGAGAGAAGAACAGACAGAGCCAACAGAAACTTTCATTTTCCTCTGTTGGGAAAACTGCTTATTTAAGAGAAAAGGGAAGGACCAGATCCTCTGGGGCTATGCATCTTGGACAAGGGAAGGTCTTCCTCTAAGGCAGAGGTAGGAGGGAGGGCTTCCTCCTGCCCTGCTTCCTAAGGAAGAAAGCACTACCAGGAAGCTAACAAAGAGTGGTACTTCCTACAGTTAAAGGTGCCTTCAAACTCCCAAGGATGGAACTTAGTTGGCAAAGTGTTTGCCTACCCTTAACGAAGGAGTACTGTATAAGGAGGATCCAAAGATCAAAAGGACAGGGGTTTGAGGCCAGCCTGAAATATATAAAACCTTGTCTCAAAAAAAAAATAATCCTAAGAAGGAAACATTCATGGAAGAGGTCACAACATTATTAAACCTTCTTTCAACAGCATCATCAACTCAGAAGGCACAGATGCCTTTTCCCCCCTTCTTTTAGAAATGTATGCGTCAATTTGGTTGAAATTTCTAAAAATATCAACAAGGAAGGACCATTGCAACATTGGTATCTGGCATCTTTTAAAAGGTCCCTCATGTGTTCCTTGAATGTATGAGCTGACCAACAATGGCTAAGAGTGATGGTGTGTTGAGAGCTGTATTTGAAGTGGTGAGTTACAGGAGCTCAGTGCAGGCTCATGTTTATTCCATGTAGACCCAGGAAAGGTCAATCAACAACACAGTTTACTGAAGATTCAATGTGGTATATCCCTGCTTTAATGATTCTTAGGTATAAAGTCAGCAGCTCTCAAAATAACACTAGAACTAAACGTTACTGTTGGACACCTTTCATAGCTCCTGAAGCTAAAGCATGGTAAACAACTTGCAGCAGGCTGCTGAGCTGAGAGCCGCAGCTGTGAGGTTTGAACTAAGAGTCTAACTGCAGAGCCCTACTGGTCTTTTTAAAATTTTAATATTCAGGCACGGCCTCTGCTACTGATAAGACTTACCACAGCTTCTTGTTGTTTTTAATGTGAGTGCCTATGTGTACCCATGCATGTAGAACCCAGAGGCCAACCATGGGTATCATTCTCAGGATGCTGTCCATTTCCTTTGAGACTTGGTCTCTCATTGACCTGGAGCTCATCACTTATACTAGGTTGGCTCACCAGCAAGCTCCAGGAATCTTCCTGTCCATGTCTCTCCAGAGCTGTGACTATAAGCTATAAGCATGCACCGCGACATTCAACCATTATTTGTGGGTTCTGGGGACTCTAACTCAGATCCTCATGCATGATGGGGGGGAGGTGTGCTTCACAACTAAACCATCTCCCCCAGGCCCAAAGTCTCCAGAATTACTATCCCCATTCTACTGCCTCTTAATCCAAGTTCGTTCACTCAATTGTTTCCAGTGAATGTGAGAATAATTTCTAAAACCAAAATAAAGGACAACAATGGAAGATCAGAAATATGCCAGATGCCATGCTTGTTATTGGTACCTCAATGTGCAGAAACCCCTAGCCAAATCTACATTTTCCCATGTAGAAGAGCATCAATCAGGAAGGAAGGACAGAAAGGATGAAAGAAGGGAGAGATTAAATGGATGGACAGGAAGCTCCCGTGAATTCCACAGAATCCAAGCAGGCATAGACAGAAAAACAATCAGGCACAAGAAGACCCTGCGATGGGTAATAACACGGAGAATGTGCAAGATAAACCACTCAGATATGGGGAAGGAGCACATGGTATGCCCCGTCATGCTCACATGGGACTGCTGGAAGGCAAAAGGACCACTTTGCTGCAGGCCATTAAAGACTAACAGGACCAGACTTACTCTCCTGCCTTAACCAATTAGAAAATTCAGCAGAAATGTATCAAATAAGTTTTCAAACGTCATGTAGCATAACACTCACATAACAGTAAGTGATCACTGAGAGGAGCAACAGCTCACTGCCTGGAGAACTGCCAGGTGTCAGGGAGAGAGGGAGGCACCATGCAGAAGAGCAACTTTCCTAATGGGAGAAAACAGTGCTTAGGATTTGGAGGGGACAGCAGGCAGAAATCATGGGGCAGAGTAACAAGGAGGGGGCTACCGAACATGAATGTGCAGTTCTGAAGGACTGGTCTCCCGGAGGCTTTGGCCCAACCTTGAGGCATATGTGCAAGTAGAGAAATGAAAGTTCAGGGAAATAACTTCCTCGGTCTAAGGCAGAAAAACTCTGCGGCACACACGGCCAGGGAGTTGATCATTTGTGTCACTTGGAGCAGGGCATTGTCACATTCTCAGGACATTGTGAAAGAGGTAAAGTTGCTCTGTGCCCACCTTTACGGGATGAAATGCATAATTCATGAGAGAATTCGGTTGATTCCTACCAGTAAAGTCAGGTCCCAGAACAAAGCTCCCAAAATATGTAAAGAAAAAAAATCAATTTCCCAACAACATCAGCCCTAAAGTAGCATATATACGAAAGAGTAGAAAAATAATCCACAAGAGACCAACAAATACAGGAGACCCAGAAATGATAGCTGTGGTAGTGTTGGCAGGCAAAGGTGTTAGCACAACTGTCAAAAACTACCCTCCGTGGGGGTCATACATTGGTGCAGCCACTGTGGACACAGTGGTCAGCTTTCTAAAGAACTTTAAAACAGAATGTCTACAGGATCAAGAGATGGCTTAGCGGTTAAGAGCACTTGCTGCTGTTGCCGAAGACCCAAGTTCAATTCCCAGCACCCACCTGGTGGTAGTACACAACTATCTATAACTCCAGTTTCAGAGAATCCAGCATGCTCTACTGGCCTCTGTGGGCACCAGGCATTCATATATACATGAAGGCAAGCCACTCACAGATTATTAAATAAATAACTAATAAATAGAATCTTTAAAACAGTAGAACTATCATAGAGGAGGCTACAGAGATGGCTCAGCAGTTAACACTTCAGTTCTTTCAAAGGACCTTGAATTCTGTTCCAGCACCTACATTTGGTGGTTTACAATGGCCTGTAACTCCACTTTCAGGGAATCTAGCACCCTTTTCTGGCTACCACAGAAAGCACACACTTATACATACATGCACACACAAATAAATAAATAAATAAATAAATAAATAAATAAATAAATAAATAAATAAAAATAGAAAAATCTTTAATATAGATACAGCTTTTTAAAAGAAAGCATTTGGAGTAACCAATCACTTTTTGATTGAATTTAAGGCCTCCTCCATTAGACAGATCTCATGCCTGGCATTGCTAAAGTGGCCAAGACCCTGAGACTATATAGGCCATGAGGCTGAGGGAAAAACCTACTATGATCGTTCTGTTCAAGGAAAAGAGAAAAAAAAATGAGTTCTAATGACTCACTGATATACCCAAAGAGTAATGCATTGCTCAGTTCTCACCGTAGAAGGTTCTTCTTGTAGTAGATGGGAACTAACACAGAGACCCACAAATGGACAATGTGCAGAGAGTGAGAGACTTTGGGGCACGTATCATTAAATGGTATGTTCAAACACCTCCTCTCAGGACTCAGGGATCTATACACAAGAGGAGGTAGAAAGATTATAAGAGCCATAGGTGGAAGATAACTCCCAGGAAACAGTGTATTATTTCAGACACAATAGAGACAATACACATATGAGCTTACAGAGACTAACAGCATGTACAGGACGTGCATAGGTTCAAACCAGACAAATTCTCTGCACGAAGAGGTGAGCATAGGGTCCCACTCCTAACCAAGAAGCTACTTGAAATTAATACTGGCTAAAAGAGGGAAAAACAGGTTTTTTCCAATGGGATACATCTTAGGCTCAGGAGCAGTTAGTCAACACAAAATGGACTTCATGGTGTGTGTGTGTGTGTGTGTGTGTGTGTGTGTGTTTCTTTTAGTATGATATTTTTTCTCTTTTTGTTTTTGCTTTATTTTTGTTTGTTGTTTGTAGCAGGAATTTTAAAAGGCCTTATTAATAAAAACAAACCCGGGAGCCAGGTATTGGGGTGAACGCTAAAAGATCAGAGAAACAGAACAAGCCACAGCTTCCTCACCTTGTCAGTTCCTCAGCTGATCTTGTTTCCTCAAACTGGAAGCCTCTGTGTCCTCACCCAAATGGATTTCAGCTGAACTGCTGTTAAAAGCCTAAAAACTTAACCAGCTCTAGTTCCTGGTCCTCATGCCTTATATACCTTTCTGCTTCCTGCCATCACTTCCTGGGATTAAAGGTGTGTGTCACCATGCCTGGCTGTTTCCAATGTGGCTTTGAACTCACAGAGATCCAGATGGATCTCTGCCTCCAGAATGCTAGGATTAAAGGTGAGTGTGCCACCAATTTTTTGGCCTCTATATCTAGTGGCTGTTCTGTTCTCTGACTCCAGACAAGTTTATTAGTGTTCACAATATTTTGGGAAGCACAATACCACCACAGTTGTTGGTTTTATTTTTGAAAGAAAGAGAAACAATAAGAAGGTGGATGGGTAGGGAGGTAGTGAGGGTTTGGAGAACTTGTAGTGGGTAGCCAGTCCACCTTTGACCCAGAAGTACCACCCACATTGAGGCTTCGGTAACTGTCATGCCAACAAGGCGGAGCCGAGACAGGACCCTGAAGACCTGAGATCCGGATGGGCTCTCTTGGTTCCTGGATCCTGGACGCTGGAGGTAGACCAAGCAGAGTTCTCCAGAGAACACTGGTGGACTGCGCTTCACCTTTCCCAGGCCTTGTAACGTATCCCTTCACTTGTAAGTTACCCCACAAAATAAACCTTCCTTTTAACTACCTGGAGTTGCCTTAGTATTTAAACCAATAAGAACTTGTTTGAAGGAGAAGAATATGACTAAAACATGTTGATGAAAAAAATTTAAAGCCATTAAATACCAAAACAGGGTTGGGGCAGAATTTATGGGGCTGGAGAGATGGGTCAGCAGTTAAGGGCACTGTGTTGAATTACCATGGTAACTCACAACTGTCCGTAGCTCCAGTTCCAGGGGATTTATTGCTCTCTTCTGGCCTCCCCTGGCACTAGCACACACGTGGTGCACATATATACATGTGGGCAAAGCACCCATACACATAAAATAATTTTTTTTTAATTAAAGGAGTTTGGATGAAAGTATCCTGAATGTGTAGACCATGCTTCCCCCAGAACATGTGGGTTATTAAATAAAAATCTCATTGCCAGACATGGGTACATCCCTATGAGTCACTGGTCAGGGATGCTCCAGGAACACCCAAAACAACATAAGCTATTACTATGCCTCTTGGTTGCCCACCATAACTAGATGGTAAGATGCCATTGCTGAAAACATAATATACTTTTGCTGCAGGTCATTGACAAATGAAGTTCGAGCTTACCTGGAAACTTCCCTGTTGGCTAGTTTCCATCATGCCAAAAGGCACTGTGCAGGCTGTTGGGGAAGGCACTCCATCAGTGGGCTTACCCAGGTTGGAATCCTATGAACTATAATACCATCCTGCCAGACAAGAAGCGATCACAGGTTTAATTGAGTGTGTGGCTGCTAGAAGGCTGTTTATACTCCATTGGATGTCTCCACAACCATGTACCTGCAGGCAGCACTAATCATATACTTACAGCAAAAATATATAAATAAAGGACATGAAGTGGGAGGAGCTGCATGTTCAGAGGTTTGGGGGAAGTGGAAGGAGAGAGCTGAGAGTGGACATGACCAAAATACATTAAATGTGTGCATGAAATTCTCTCTTCCTTTTATTTCTTAAAGGATTTGTATTTACCATTTAAAAAAGAAAGATAGGAAGGAAGGAAGGAAGGAAGGAAGGAAGGAAGGAAGGAAGGAAGGAAGGAAGGAAGGAAGGAAGGGAGAGAGAGATTTGTATTTGGAAGGAAAGAACTGAGTCAGAGAATAAATAAAAGTATGAAGTTTTCATTGGCTACTCTGTCTCTAAGGCGTTAGAGTCTAGGGCTAAACAACCATGACTTATCAGAAAATAAGAAACAGTACTTGGATTTCTAAAAATATGAGGACAGGTCAGAATTTTTATTTTCTAATAGTCAGGAAACACAGAAGATACTTCCTTTAGAAGGGTGTAGTAGACAAAAGCCATCATATATTCACAAGAGTTTCAATTAACCCAAAAATGGGATGTCAAAACTGCTATACACATAATCACACAACATACAAAGGGAAATATGCCAAAACCTCTAAGTAAAACAAGTAAAATCATCAACACAGTGAGAAATTTCAATTTTCAGTTAGATTGTC
Source organism: Peromyscus leucopus (assembly GCF_004664715.2). NCBI lineage: Eukaryota > Metazoa > Chordata > Mammalia > Rodentia > Cricetidae > Peromyscus > Peromyscus leucopus. Next base: position 132,594,205 of record NC_051067.1, on the reverse strand, counting down.
TTTGTCAGGGTTTCTATTGCTGTTATGAAACACCGTGATGAAAAGCAACTTTGGGAGGAAAGAGCTTATTTGCACTTTCAGCTCTCAGGTCACACTTCATCACTGAGGGAAGCAAGAATGAAAACTCAAGTTGGGAACCATGAGGCAGGAACCGAAGGCAGGAACCGAAGCGGAGGCCATGGAGGAGGGCTGCATACTGGCTTGCTCAGTTCACTTTCTTATAGCACCCAAGACTATCTGCCAGGGATGGCATCACCCACAGTAGGCTGAATCCTTTCACATCAACCATCTATCAAGGAAATGCTTGCCTACAGGCCGATCTGATGGGGGCATTTTCTCAGCTGAAGTTCCCTCTTCTCAGATTACTCTGTTTTGTTGGCCAAACAAACAAACAAAAACTAAGTAGCACAAATTGAATTTCAAATTTTAAATTTTCTTCCAGAACTTAATAAATTATGCCAAATAAATGCATACATAAATAAAAAGAAAAGACATGGAACACAGCTAACAAAATTACCATGCTTGTTTCCATGTAAATCTAAAAGAAAATTATCCTCAATAGGTAGAGTATGCATTCTTTCCATGTATCCATGGAAGACTTACAAAAGCTGGCTAGTACACCTAGAAAGGTCCCCAAATATTTCTAAGCAGTAGCATCATATGAACATTCTCTGCTCCACAAAACACTTAGGACAGAACTCATCATCTTTAAATAAATTAAAATAAAGTAAGATATTAATATACATATATATACACATTTAAGCAGTTCAAATTTTATAAACAACAAAATGATTTGAGTCAATAATACAAAATAATATAAATACTTAACACTGATCAGTGATTAGGTGGACTACTTAGCAACTCTAGAATAAATTTCCACTATATATATAAATGCTATAGTCTTACATGCATATGCTTGCATAGAAGATAAACTAAATGTATCCAATATAAATTAAGAGGGGAAAAGACTGTTATAAGTAACACAAAGAGTCAAGCCTAGAGGTGCTGGCCTGGAATCCCAGCTACAGAGGGGACTGAGACAGAAATGTCACACGGTCTACCTGGGCTGCAGAGCAAGTCCAAGACCTGGTTAAGCAACGTAGTGAGATCCTGTTTCAGAGCGGGTGTGGGTGAAGGAGTTTGGGAGACACTGCAGAGGTTAAGAGCATGTGTTGCTCTTGCAGAAGACATGAGATTGTCTCCCAGCACCAATGCAGGGCTGCTCAGGACTGCCTTGTTACCCCAGGTGTAGAGGGATCTGATGCCTTGGGTGCCAGTACACTCCTATGTATACCTGCACACAGATTCATATACCAGTCTTTAAAAAAAATTTTTTTAAAGACTGTGAATACAGCTCAGTGGTAGATCCTTAGCATAATCAAGGTCTTGGATTCAATCTCCATTAATACAAAATGAATGAATGAATGAATGAATGAATGAATTTAAAGAGAACAGGGAAAAAGAAGAAATGAGTGTTTTTTGGATAAATTTTGGCTTATTGAATATAATGTATAGGTGTCATCTCTGACAGATAGGTCAAGGACACATATGGGGAGATGGCAATAGACAAAGCTGGGAAGAGAGAAGGATTACTTCTGGAAAAACAAAATAATTCGCCTATGAAGACGCAGATGGTGACTTTAAAATATTCTGAAGGTCGTTGGATGCCTGTTTGCTCCAAACGGTACTTAAATGCAATGTTCTCTTCTGAATGTGAGATTACCTTTCCTGTGTGTATGTGAGATCTTACTGAGTTAATACTCACACCTCATCTCCCTTTGTATGAGCAGAATGCACAGATGTAGACAGCCCTAGAGTGCTAGAGAGACCTGAGAAAGAAAAAGAGTCCAGAAGGAATGGAAAGAAAATCCAGGAGAAAGTGAAGGCGGGCAAGCAAGATGACCACACCTTTGATCTTAGCACTTCAGAGGGGAGCAGCATGATTGGTGTATGTGTGTGTGAGTATATGTGTGTGTGTGTGTGTGTGTGTGTGTGTGTGTGTGTATGTCTGTGAGTGTGTATGTGTGTGTGTGCATGTCTGTGTGAGTGTGTGTGAGTGCATTTATATGTGTGTGCATGTGTGTGTGAATGCATATGTCTGTGTGAGTGTGTATGTGTGTGAATGTGTATGTATGTGTGTGAGTGTGTATGTGTAAGTGTGTGTGCATGTGTATGTGGGTGAGTGTGTATGTGGGTGAGTGTATATGTATGTGTTAATATGTGTATGCCTGTATATATGCGTACATATGTATGTGTGTGAGTGTGTGAGTATGTACATGAGTGTGTGAGTATGTGTGTGAGTGTGTGTGTGTACATGTGTATGTGTATGTTTGTGTGAGTGTGCATGTCTGTGTACATGTCTGTATGTATGTGTGTATGTGCATGAGTGTGTACATGAATGTGAGTGTATGTATGCATGTGTATATGTGCATGAATATGTGAGTGTGTGTGTGTGTGTGTGTGTGTGTGTCTGTGTCTGTGTCTGTGTGTAGTGCCTTAGCATGTAAAGGCACTTGCTTGGCAGCTGAGCTTGAAGAGCTGAGTTCAGCTCTGGAAGAGACCCATAGGAGGAAGGCGAGAATTGTCTCCTGAGTTGGCCACCTGGCTTCTATGGCTCATGAACTCTCCAAAATTAATTAATTAAACAAACGTGAAAAGTTTTAATGTAAAAAAATTAATAAAAAGAGTGACTCATTTGCAAAATGATCTCATGGCCTCTGTGGAGAGCTTTCCTTCCTCCTGTTTGGAGCCTGAGACCTGCTGTGGGGTGGACCTGCGGGAAAATTCCAGCACCGTGAGCACACAGACTTTCTCTCTTACCAGGGGGACTTATCAGGGCAGAATCTTTTGCCTGAAGCCAGCAAAACTTCCAGCCTAGGCAGCAACAGTGTAATGAGCCTCTGTTCGTGAATGAAGGCATTTTTACCCGCTGAGGCCGTTCTCATTGTGTGGGCTCTCACTGTGCTATGCGCGGCAGAGAAGCCAGACTGCAGAAAACAAGATAAATTAGGAGGCCAGCATTTGCAGGGCACAAGTCTCTGTCAGACCCTTATCTTTCTGCATCTTTAGGCTGTGGGAACAGGTGTCATCACAGCCAGTTATGTGTTCATGCGCTTGTAAATTCTATGGCCCTCGCTGGGACAAGTCACGGCGATGGGAGAGAATAGGAGTGCTTAGCTTGGCTGGCTGTTAGAGGTTCAGAGTGTCACCATGACCATCCTCCGTGACTGTCTGCTTAGGTGACACAGACACAAACAGGACACAATCCCCAGCCCTTACAGGTTTTTTCCCACACCCTCTCTGCAAGAGTGTCAGAAAGATCAGGGTAGGAAAAGCAAAGCACAGCCCTAGTACCCCGAATCTCTACCGCAGAATCAGCTTGTGTCCAGGACAGGAAAGAAGACATGTCAAAAGGACACCTGTGCTCCACCCCTTGGATATTAAACTATTGAGAAAATGGACCCCAGAACATTGGTGTTGTTTCCCCCAAATGACTCATGCTGGGAAAAGAAAAAGCTGAAGCCTGGTGGCTGCCAGAGAGGGAAGTTTGTCTCCAGGAAGAGATTTCACTCACTTCTGACAAACCATCAGACCACCTTGCTGAGGGACTGTAGCCCAGACAATGATGGGCTGGACCACATCTTTACCAGGACTGCTTCACTATGGATACCTTTTCCAGTCTATTTAAGCCTAAACAAGTCTGGACCTGGAAGATGGGCTTGGGTGTCAGGGTCACTGGACCTCTTTGTTCCTCTTCATAATTGTATAAATATTACTCTGCTTTTCACCATCATTTGTCTCTTTAATTGGTCTCTTGCAGATGGTTGGCAGGGCTGAGCCTCCGATCCTAGCAGCCACAGTAACAGACCTAGCCGTTAGGTTAGCAGAGATAAGACAACAACCGGTCAGATGGCACAGAGTCGCTTTCTCTCAGTAAAGTGCCTGGAGCATCGGCTTGCTGGACACACCCAAGTGTTGAGAGGCTAAGAAAGGAAGGGTCAAGTGCTCCTGGGAGAGAAGACGGGACAGGTCATGGAGAGGACAAGACCCATGAGTGTCATGCTCTGAGGTACAGAGAGAATGCATTGCGGCTCTGCAGGTCTCCACTCTGAGAGCAGCTTAGGGAGCAAAGAAGGAATGCGCGTCTCCCCCTTGTACTTCACGCATGCTCCGGGCTTAACCTTTGCACCACCATGCAGCTCTCCATGCACTCAGATCAACAAGCAAGGAAATTGAGAGACCGGTTTGTTGGTGGGTAAGAACACCCAAAGCAGAACCCAGAGCCACTGCAGGATCTGGGCTCGTGTATATTTCATTGTTTTTCTACAACTGGAGTAATCTGATGGGATAAATGAACATCGAGTGAGGAGCTTTATATAACCAATTTATTACCCCATTGTCCTAACAGCCAGAAATTCAAATTTAAGGTACTGATGGTGCCACACATCAATCAAAAGTTCTCAGGAAGGACTATGCCTTGCCTGGAAGACTCTACCTTCTCTGTGCTGTGTGTGTGTCCTCACCCCTTACAAGGAGAGGGGACATTGAGTGCAACACACCCACATATCTGATTCGGTATGGCTGTATTTGTCACATGAACTTCATTGGGAAGAAGTGAATAAACACCTTCTCACTCTAGACAGGCACCAGTGACAGACCAGAGTGCAACTCTACCCACATCTGCAACTTTGTGAACCAATGCATCTGTTGGTCTTACCTGCAGGATCATGGGCAGGGTTACAGGAGTATGGGGCACCCCAAACAGAAACATCACAAATTCCTACCCTGTCATGGATGGTGACCTCATGGAGCTGCATTATAGAATCTGCCTTTAATTGATCTTACCCTTCCTATATACTCTAGCATATCCCAAGATTCCTTGCAGATGGGAAAAGTTGGAATCCCAAGTGAGTTGTCCAGTGACCCTCTTATTGCTCTTCCTACTGGAGGTATTAGCAGCTCATTACTGTTTCCATAGGCCTAGCTATCACTATGGTATTCTGCTCACCCAGTTGTCATGAGTCCCAGGCCAAGGATTCTCTACTCCAAGATGGCAATAGGAGAATCAATGCCTCAAAGACAAAGGCATCCTACAACAACATCTTAACTAGTCATATCGACAAAGAGTTTCTCCAAATCAGGACGCATTCTGTGGCTCTGGGACAATCCCACTGGAATGACATCACAGCAATAGGGCGGCATACATAACAGCACTTACTATGCTCTGGATCTGAGGTGCAGCTTGTGTGGGTATCATAAGCATGGAGTCCTGAGTCTACAATATTTCTTGGGAAGTAGACTCTTAAACCAGTGTTGTGAAAGGAGCTGAGAGACAGAGAGGGGGAGACAGGGTGAGCAGGTCACATGCTCCCGTTGAAATTGCTGCCAAAGGTAACTGAGACACATTCTGGGTCACTTGTCTCTCAGCACCATACTTGGAACCAACGTAGCAAGAATCACTCTCGCTTCTATTTTCAGAAGAACATGGAAGGCATGAATAGCTCCATGTAAGAACAGCCTATTCTGCTCGCTTCCGCTGGGAAAATCGGGGGGTGTTTGGCAAGAGGAAGTATGAGGCCAAAGGCAAGGACAGGAAGAGCCAAAGGGGAATTCAAGTCTGAAAGACAGAGAGTGCTTTGGTGAGTGATGAGGGGAGATTTCCAGCAATTAGGTGCTGATGGGACAAGATTTAAAATGTAGTCCACCAAATCCCACATGGTGGCACAGAACCTGTGTATCTGCAACGCATCTCACAGGAGGCCAGCGGGAGCAGCTACCGTTCCCTGCAGGGCCTCAGTCTTTGGTCTATTAGCCAGCAGGACCTGACTGCACCTCTCCAGGCCTGGGGAACATTCCATGCTGATCATGGTTCAATCTGGAAAGCTTCAAAAAAAAAAAAAGAAAAAGAAAAAGAACCACAACATGACATCAACTCCATTATTGTTGTTATGTTTATCTCTTCTAAAACATTTTTTTTTCTCATCTAAAACAGTGACCCTCCTCAATTTAGACCTGTGACAAAGGAGACATTTATGATTGTTCCCATACAAGTCTGTCTTCCATTAGAATGTTTCCCACAGAGGCTGGGGTGTGAATTGAGTGGTGGGCTGCTTGTCTAATATGCAGGAGGCCCATGCTCAGTGCTGTGTAAAACCTTGGCGACAGATTACAGGAGTCGATACAAGTCCACAATCTCTACACTTGGGAGGTGGAGCTGTGAGGATCAGGTATTCAAGGCCATCCTTGGATACATGTAAAGTTGAGCTTCAGGTAAGCCTGGGCTACCTAAGACTCTGTCTCAAAAACAGAAAAAAAAAAAAAAAAAAGAAAGAAAAGAAAAGAATATCTCCCATAGAGAAGTGGCACCAGACTTACCTTTTTCAAATACCCAGACTTTGGTATTTGGGAGAAGCTTTACATCCCTATGAAAGCATTGAGAAAATGCAGAGTGGCCTGCCTGCCTTCTACCCACCTGCCCCTTACCAACACACCCTGCTGGAACCGATGACTCCCCACTGACACACGGCTCTCACTGCAAGTCCACAGTGAGCTGGGGGTTGACCCCTAGTGCTGCACATCTTGGGTACAGCACTGGGGCATCAGGTGACGGTTTCATTGCCCTCAAAAATTCGTGCTCTGCCATTCATGCGCCAACCCAACCCTGTCTACCTGACTTCCGCAGCTTGCCTTTCCTAAAGTGCCATGTTCTTGACTTACATATGCATGTGATCACATATGCACAAGTGCATGCACACTCCTGTGCATACACACACACACACACACACACACACACACACACACACACACACACACACACAGATTGTCTTTTGTGAGAAGCTTCCAACTGTCTTTCAAGTAGGCTGTGTCATCTTGCATACCCAGTAGCCACAAAGGAGAGGCCTGCTCTTCCACAGCCTCAGCAATTCGAGCCTTGTCCATGTTCTGGATCTTGGTAATTCTAAAAGGGAAGCAGAACTCTCCTCAGTACTGAAACCTGTACCTTCTTACTGACACAGCATGCCAAGTGCATCTCACATGCTCTCTTGCCACCGGTGAACCTAATTTGGTGAGAAGTCTATTTTGACTTTTTTGCCTTGTCTTTTTTTCCCTTCCTTTTCTTTCTTTTCTTTTTTAGGTAGGATCTCACTGTGTAGTCCTGGCTAGCTTGAAACTCATTATGTAGCCCCCAGTCTGGCCTGGAACTCACAGCAGTCCTGCTCCCTCAGCCTCTGAGTGCTTAGATATAGGGCTGAACATTATACTTGGCTCATTGTCCATCTTTTCTTGGTTTTCCTGTTTTGTGAAGTTTCAAGGGCTAGGGACAAGCATGTCTTTTGCAAACATGCTCTCTGTATCCTTGGCTTGCCTTCTCATTCTATTCACAGTGGCATCTAACAGTAGAAGTTTTCCTGCGAACCCAGTTTGTCAATTGTTTTTTCCACGGACCCTGCCTTGGTGTCGCAGCTAATAAACTGTCATTTTTATAACTTAGATTTTCCCTGTGAAGGGAGAAAAGTACTTGTTTAGATCAATAATCGTTGTTATTATTACCATGTAGATGTTCAGCTACTACAGGTTGTTTGCTGATGACATGGTCCTTGACAGAAGATCGTTCATTGGACACTATGCATGGCATGGCCGTCTCTGCATCTCGAATCTGTTCCATTGATCTGTTTGTGCATTGGCTTGATCTTATGCAAGTCTTATGCAGGCAGCCTCAACTGCTGTAGTGTTTCACAGATTTAAAATTTAAGCAGAAACAAGCTTTTTGTCACTTGAGGCCAAATCGCCTATATCACAATTTCTGTAGGAATAAATAATAATAATAGTAATAATAATAATAATAATAATAATAATAATAATAATAATACCAACATTTTATCAAAGTTCACATTGCTTTGGTGAGAACATGCTGTGTATGCCTTCTATCTTTGACACTCTTCTCTTACAACATCAAGAAAAGACCAATAGGCTTCAATAAAACCCAAAATTCTTGATATCATCTTATAAAAATATAGTTATTCCCAAAGCAGCATTTTTGACATGTGCTTAAAAGTAATATAGTTCTATTATTCTGTGCAAGAAAGGTACAAGAAAGTGAATCAAATGTAGAAAATTTGGACAGTGTCTATCAATTTTATTTTTAAAAAGGTGGTACTTGCAAAGCATTCTGGGAAATGTAAGTGCCAATACTATAAAGGGTTTGATCTAGTTGGGACATGAAAGGTACTTCTGTAAATGTCACAGCTCAGTTCCCCAGAACACAGGGACTTCATCAGAAAACACAAGCACTTTTGTCAACTGTCAACATTTGCCAATACATGTTAAAAAGATTAACTCCTCGGAAAGGTCATTTCAGAAACCTATTCAGTGAGAGATGTGCATCACACAATCCCTGTGCCTCACCTTCATCCTCAAGGTCCACACATCAGTGAGAATTACAGGCATTTTGTCCATCCTCCCTCAGATCTGAGCAGTGTCCTCTTTAAATGTGCTCCAGGGAAAGCTTCAGAGTCAGTAAGAATTCTCCACTCCAAGGATTGTATGACTTTTTTTTAAAGATTTTTCCCCCCTGTTAACATTGGCTACTAAGCTCTTTCTAATATAAAAGTGTACATGTTCTATTTTTTTCCTCACAAATAGTGAATTATGATAACACTCCATGAGGAATCCACAAACAAGGGCATTAAAAAATCAAACCTCATCTAGACTCATCCATCCATTTATCTTTCTTTCTTTCTTTGCATATGTCTTTTTGTATTTTTTTAATTAATTTTTAGGTTAGTGTCTCACCATGGCATCTTCATAGAAAGTACACAGATTTGTCCTTGTTCTTTTGATCACTTGTTCCCTTCCCCTGACCCTCCCTGGGCCCCTCCCCCTGCAGCTCAGCTGGTTCCTCTTCTCTCCCAGTTAGTCTCTGATTCTCTTCCCCCACTTCTCTCTGTTGAGTGTGTGTGTGTGTGTGTGTGCGCGCGCGCGCGCGCGCACACACACACACACAGGGAATCAAACTCAGGCCCTCCTGTATGCAAAATAAGCACTCTACCAACAGAGCTATATCCCAAACCCACTTCTGCATTCTTACTAAATATATTCCCTTTATTCCATTGTTCTACTTTCTTTCTCCCTTAAGAACTCTTCCTCTACTCTCCTTGTTTCCTGTCTAGTTTTGTGACATACAAATATATAGAAATGCATGCATGCACATATAAATACGTCTATGTATACATCTATACATAAAAGCACATATACGCATATTCAATATCATTTTAGTTCTGCAAATGAGAAGAAAGTACGTTAATTTTTTTGAGGGTGAATTGTTTGTGCTTAACGTATCATCTCATCCAGCTGCATTCATTTTGCTGCAAATTCCATGGCTTCCTTACAGCCTCATACTCTCCTGTATGTCTGCATCACATTGTCTTTATCCTTCTTTCTGATGACAGACATCTAAGCTGGTTCCGCTTCCTGGCTACGGTGCACAGTGCCATCGTGCTGCTGTAAACACAGTGGTGCCGGTACACCTGTGGAATGAGGAGTTAGTTTCCTCCAGGCACATCCCAGTAGAGCTGAGTCCTCTCAGGCCACTTCTCCTTACATTCTTTTCACTGTTGATCCTCATCAAGGAGCCCTTTTAGACATCTTTTTCCTAATTGCATTCCTACCCGCTCCATACCTGATTCAGACAGGAAAGATCTTTGGGAAAGATCTTTGTGAGAACTAGGCCCCTCTGAGAACTCTATTCGAAGGAATGCTTCATTTCTCTGCCCACCCTTAGGACCCTTTCTCCCATTTGACACGTCAGCCTTGCTGAAATGCCTGCTCGGAGCACGAAGACTGCTTCACACTGTGCATGGTGGAACACGTTCAGAACAGGGCCTGTCTCTAGATTCTCTCCCCTTTGAGGACAAGCTCAGGCGTCAGTATCACGGGGCAGTGAGCACGACAGAGAGCCTGTCAGCAGCCCTTGTCCCCACCTTTGTAGTTAACTATCTGGGGAAATTGGGAGATAAGCCATCCTGTGAGAATTAAGCAAGGACTAGAGCAGCAGCGGAGAGAGGAGATCAGCTCTGAAACCTCATCCTGTGACCGGGTGGAACCAACCTCCTGTTGGGAGGTGTTGAGGCTCGACCTCAAGCCCAGATCCCAAGCTTACAAATACAAGCCTGAGGCGACAAAGTACAGTGTACATACGTGCAGCAGACATGTCATGTCCGGTGGCAGTTGATCTGGCGCACTGATTAAAATGGAAATGTCAAGGAAGAAAACGTGCACTTTTTTACACCTGATACCAACTCATTCATCCCGCCCTACCACGAAGGCACTTCATGTATGCTTTGTTTGCAAAATTCTAATAACCTCAGTGGTTTTACTATCACGCCCTCCATCATGCTGGCTCCAGCCAGAAAATGAGACCATGACAGATTCTGCTACATCAAGACCCTGGGGTCAACTCTGACCTCACATAGTAAAGAGTCATTTGGCCCGAAGACATCTGGCTCCTTCCCCAAAGATCTGACGACTGCCGTACCCCAAGCTGCACTGCAGTGCAGAAATGTCAGAGTTGCTCTCAACTCCAAATGGGGTAAGGAGATGGGCATAAAGGAGCAGCCTCTGCATTCCTAGGATCCCCAGTCAAAGAAAGAATTAGATTTTATCTGTTAAAGTGGGACGCGGATGCAATGGGCCAGGTAGAAGTTATTAGAGAAATGAAATCAGTAAGATACACTCACGACACAGAACAAAGAAGACATCTGCTAACCTGGTGGTCGTTGTCCTGCCGTTCTGCCCAAGGGTGATGGGAATGAACTGTAAGCCATGCTTCTCCACCACTTGCTCCTGCTCCTACCACCCAAGAGAGAGCACGACACGATCCCTCTCCTCCATTCTTACTCTGTCGTGTACTCAGAGAAGACCACGCTGCACAGGGCTGGTCACCCCAAGTACCATTCACTAAACGGATCGAATTCCCACAACAGTCTGTACCATGAGTCCGTGGCTCAAAAGAGTCACATTTAATATTTTATCACCCCTTTGTCCCCACCCCTGAATTCATTACTGTCTCATTGCTGTGACAAATACCTAACAATAGGAAGGAGGGGTTGTTTTGACTCATGTTGGAGGACACAATCCATCAAGGTGGAGAAGTCACCATGGCGGGAACCTGAGGCACTGGTCACAGTGAAGTCACCATGGCAGGGACCTGAGGCACTGGTCACAACTTTCATAGTGGCCTATTAAAAAGCGATCCCAAGAATGGCTTCCACTCCCTAGGGGTGAGTGTGTACCCCCATACTCCTTCTTGCTCCACCATGCTGTTTTCAACGTTCTCAAATCAAAGCGGCACAGCCACGTGCCCTGACCATCCAGTCCTGTCCTCAGTCGTTCCCTTCAGCCTCTCCCACTCTCTCAGAAGCTTCACCCCATCTCTTAATCAGATGTTTTTGTGATAATCAACTCGGCATCCAAAAAAAACAGGAGAGTGGGCGAGTCCGGAGCAACTCACTTCTTAGGAAAACTAGGTGGGCTTCTCACCAAAGCAGAACATAGTCCTTAGCAAAACTCTTACAGGCCCAGAGTGAAGAGGCTGAATTAGTGATGTGGCAATTATAACGTGAACACTCCAAACTACATCTCAAGAGTTACTATACAGAGCTAGCATGGTCAAATAATATCATTGAGCTCTAATTGTAGTGTGTTTGGAACAGGGCCACGTATTTGTTCGACATAAATTTCCACATATGGGCAAATCGCTTCTGTAATAGGATCCTGCCTCCTCTCTCTTCCAGCCTCCTGTGACCTTCTGTTGCAGGGATTCCCAATTAAACTGGGAAAGCGACGAAAATGAGCCAAAGGGTCAGAGGAAATGAGGGAGAGGTGAGACAGAAAAGGAAATCAGAATGAAAGAGCGAGCAGGCAGGAGAACGCTTGGAAACTTTACCCAGAGGGAATCTTTTGCCAGATGCGGACTTTTCCTCCAAGTAGCATTTCTCGGACTGGAGTCCTTGTCACACTCATACCCAGAGGGTTTCTTTTGGAACTCTGAAACACTTTGCTAGTGAAAAGGTTTGCAGCTTTACTGCAAACAGGAATGCGATATTTATGATAAACACTTTAACAGATGCTCCCGGCTCTCAGTGATCCCCAGCAATAGAAAATGGTGGAGCGGGAACTGTGATGAGCCTGTGATGAGCTATGCTGCCCTTGAACCCTGCTTCCAGTCTGAGCTGATCAGCCAGGACCCTGTGTCTGCCAGTGACATAAACAGTCTCGGTGCAAATATCTTATTACTTGGACTTTGCTGCTCTTCCTTGGACTAGAAGCTTCGTGAGGGCAGGAACTACATTTTATTCACTTACATATTCTCTGCAAGACTCACGTAACTAATATTTCTAAATGGATAACTAGCACATCAATGTTGCCCACAGTGTCCATCTCTAGCAAAACCTCTCTCTCTCTCTCTCTCTCTCTCTCTCTCTCTCTCTCTCTCTCTCTCTTTCTGTGTGTGTGTGTGTGTGTGTGTGTTATGTGTGATATATGCATATGTGTGTGCATGTGCATGTGTATGGAGGCCAGAGGCCAGTGTCGGGAGTATTCTTCTATTGCCCTCCACTTTACTCTTGGAGACAGACTCCCTCCCTGAACCTGGAGCTTGTCTATGAGGCTAGAC